>NC_139026.1:8584184-8933138 GCF_964662115.1 Mustela nivalis
TCAATTTTATTTTTTGATGTTCTAAACATTTAAATTTTGTCTAATGAAATCTCTCCATGTTTTCCTTTATGGTTTCTGTCTTCCGTGATGTGTTGAGAAAGAGCTACCTGACCCCGAACGGAAGTAAATAATCACTTAACTGCGGTCATATTTAGTCCATTTGGGGTTAAATGCAGTGGAAGGGATCCAACCTGGTTATTTCCATACATGTTGCCAATTTCCCATGAAAGCCTTTCATTGATTAATCTCTTCTTTCCCCACACTGCTTTGAAATGCTGCCTTTATTAGTTTTGTGACCCTTATGCACCAGTTTCTTTGTTCTTGAAATCCCTGCTGTCCAGAGATGCGACAATGATTGAATGAAGTCACATTTTCAAAGCCTGTAGCATGGGAACACAGAATCCGTTCCAGACGCGCTGGTTCTCTGCCTTTCTCCTTCTCCAGACCGTTACTCCCTCCTCATGCCATATGCTTCTACGGTTTGACCTTGGGATTCTGGGAATGGTTCCAGCCACACAGAAGGTGCTTACTCAGGCCTCACCGTTTGGCCCCCAAACTTCTCTTTGGCCTGTTAGTGCCTCAGCCAAGGTGACCTTGCTCAGGAGGGCTGGTGGGTGAGCTGCCAAAGGAGGATGGTGGCTACCCAGTGCTGAGGACTTGGTGGGGGTGGAGGGGCAGTCAAGGGAAACTTCCCAGGAAAGGTGACCTTGGAGCTGGGGTCAGTGGGGAGAGAAATCGGGCAGATGGAGAAGGGAGAAAGGGCATCCCAGGCCAAAGGAATAGATCAAAGCAAGAGTGGGAGGAAGCCCTGGTAGAAATCAAGAGGGGCAGGAGGCTGGGCCAAATCAGGGAGGGTGTTGTCTGTGCACGGGAAAGGGTAGGGATTCATTGAAGTGGGAGAGTCTCGTGATCACACGTGTATTTTAGGAAGATGAGCCCAGGCCAGATGGCAGGTGGGGAGCCCTAGGGGGCTGCTGAGATAAGGCAGATAAGATGGGTGGCAGCCAGGACCAGGGTGGTGGCCTCAAGGATAAAAGGAAATGGGCAGTTTTCAAAAACATCTAATTAACTAAAAAGAGAAGGACTGGCAATGGGTTGGAGGTGGAAAGCGGGGTGGGAAGGAGAACCCCAGGTTCCCGGCTCGGGCAGCTGTGTGATGGTGAAGGATTTACTGAGATGGGAGCACTAGAAGGGGAGCTCGTTTGGGCCCGGGGTTGGGGAGGACAGGAAATCCACTGAAAGGGTTGGGGCTAGAGAAGACACGGAAAAATTCAATGTCTGCAAAACTCAGTGTCTTCTTGTAGGCATTCCAGGCATCTGTTCCGGAAGGGCAGAACCAAGGAGGTGGCAGAGGGATGGTGGGAAGGGGATGGTTTGAAAAATATTTAGGAAGTTGAGTCAACGGGATCTGGCAGATGCTTTGATTTTTTTAAGAGAGGGACAAAGCTTGGCTATTACGACCAGGGAGGGGAACCAGGCCTGAAAGTGCCTGTCTTTGGAATAGTGAGCACAGGGAAAGGAGAAGGTTTGGTGGGAAGATGCATTCATTAAGGCAACAATTCGCAATTAAGCACCTACTCTATGCCAGGCACTGTGTTTAGAACGGAGCAAGGACAAAATCTCTGCTCTCGGGAGACTGAAATTCCGTGAGGAGAGCTAGACGATGAAGAAACAAACATATGTCAAGCAGTAAAAAGTGTTACGGAGGAAAATAAAGTGGGTGGGTGGGGTCTGCAATTTTTAAAAAATATTTTTATTTTATTTTTAAGTAAGCTTTATAACCAGCGTGGGGCTGGAATTCATGACCCTGAGGTCAAGAGTCACACACTCTACCGACTGAGTCCGCCAGGGTCCCTGGTCCACAGTTTTTCAAAGACATAACCAGGGATGGTCTCATTGACAAGGTGTAATATAGACAGAGACTTGGAGGGGCGAGCACATTCTAGGCAGAGGAAAGAGCATGTGCAAAGGCCCTGAGGCAAGAACAGAGTCTGAGAAAGACTGAGGAGGCCAGTATGGTAGAGCAAGGAGGAACAGTGTGGTAGAGCAAGGGGAGGAGTGGCCGATGATGGGATAGGAGGGGTAGCAGAGGTGGGTCCTGTGGGGCCTTGTGGCCTTGTAGGCCCTTGGAAAGACTTCAGCTTTTACGCTAAGAAAGCCAGAATGGCTTTTGAGAGTTTTGAGCAGTAGAGGATCCTAAACGGCTTGTATTTTATTTATTTATTTATTTATTTATTTATTTTTAACGATTTTATTTATTTGACAGAGATCACAAGTAGGCAGAGAGGCAGGCAGAGAGAGAGGGAAGCAGGTTCCCTGTTGAGCACAGAGCTGAACATGGGGCTCGATCCCAGGACCCTGGGATCATGACCTGAGCTAAAGGCAGAGGCTCCAACCCACTGAGCCACCCAGGCGCCCCTGTAACTGGCTTGTATTTTAGAGGCTTAGTGAATAAGAATTCCTTGGTCACTTCCTAGCTGCGCGGTGACCTCGGATGAGTTATTTAATTTCTCTGTGCCTCAGTTTCATAATCTGTAAAATGGGGATAATAACAGTAATCACTTTGTATGGTTATTACGAGGAATAAATATAGTTAATATAAAGGAAGTCCTCAGAACAGTGTCTGGCACATTCTGAAGTCCATAGACTGGGAACAACACTTACCATAATGATCATGAAGGCTGCTGGTGTTGAGAACAGACTGGAGGGGACCAGAGTGGAAACAGGGGCACTATCTGGGCAGCTCCTGCAGTGGTCCAGGGCCCTAGGAGAATGGTGAGGGTGGCTTGGACCAGAATGGTTATGGTGGAAGTGGAGAGAAGTGGTCAGAATGAGGAAGAGTTGATAGCATCTGCAGCAGATCACACATGAAATAGGAGAGAAAGGGGAACCAGAATGGCTCCAAGGATTTTTGCCCTGAGCACAAGGAAGCTAAAGTTGCTGTTTCCTGAGATGGGGGGCAACACCAGGAGTCTGGCTTTGAGGGCGGTGAACGGGAGACGTCGACCAGATATCTCAGGGTAAAGGCAGGCGGTAGGATAAGCAAGTGGCGCAAGCTGGGGGGGTGTTTGCTTGGGAGCGATCAGTATACAGTGGCTATTTCAAGCCATGGGACCAGATGGGCTTACCAAGGAAGCAAGTGTGGCTGGAGAAGAGGGCCAAGGGTGAGCCTGGGAGTCTGCCATGCTAGCAGCAAGGGCTCCACCGATGCCACCACCCAGCTGATGGGAGTTTTGAAAAGCCTGCAAATTTTTGAAAAAGCTTGAGGAAAAGCTTTTCGGTTTTGTCAGCAATCTCTCAAATGTTCGAAGTAGCACTTTCTAGGACACAGAATTGGGACAGGCTTGGGAAGACAGCAGAGATGGGTAAGCAGGGAGGAAGACAGGTGGGTGACCAAAGTTGAAGCCTTTGCTGATCCAGAGACATTCTGAGCGGGGGTGATTTTTGTGTAAAACTGGCTTTAAGGATATGGGAATTACTGACACAACCATACACTGGTATAAAAATCATTTAACAAAAGGCAGTGACTAAGATCATGGATTTTTTTTTTTTAAGATTTTATTTATTTATTTGACAGAGAGAAATCACAAGTAGATGGAGAGGCAGGCAGAGAGAGAGAGGGAAGCAGGCTTCCTGCCGAGCAGAGAGCCTGATGCGGGACTCGATCCCAGGACCCTGAGATCATGACCCGAGTCGAAGGCAGCAGCTTAACCCACTGGGCCACCCAGGCGCCCCTAAGAACATGGATTTTTAAAAGACAATTTATTTATTTGAGAGAGAGAGAGGGGTGGGGGGTAGGCAGAGGCAGAGGGTGAGAGAGAGAGAGAGAAAGAGAGAGAGAGAGAGAATCTCAAGCAGACCCCCTTCCCACACTGAGCACAGAGCCTGATGCAGGGCTCCATCGCATGACCCTGAGATCGTGATCTGAGCTGAAATCAAGAGTCAGATGCTTAACTGAATGAGCTGCCCAGGTGCCCCAAGAGCACGGATTTTGAAGGCAGATGAACTATGGCTCTTCAGGCTCTGCCCAGTGTGACCTTGGCTCTGCCACTTCTCTGGCCCAGCTCATCTCTAAAATGGGCTCAGCTTTGTGTCTCTTTCACAGGCATTGAAAGACGTGAAATAGATTTACTAAGTGCTTAGCATCGCTCTGGACACCACACACACACACACACACACACACACACACATTCTTCTCTACTACCGCTAGCGCCAACACTTCTGACACCAACATGTGGAGTTTTTCTCACATTGACCCACTCTCTGACACCAGCTGGACGTCTTGTAGTTAGTTCAGTTCTGACCTGATCTTGCTAGAATTAGTGTCAGATCTCACAAGTTAAGGACTCAGTCCCAAGACTGCCCTCACTTTAGATGTTAATGGCAAGTCCCAGCCCCCTCTACTTCAGATCTGCTGGCTATAGAAATCAGGGGTTGCCATGATTCCCTCCTGAATAAGTCCATAATTTGCTAGAAGGGCTCGCAAAACTCTGGGAAATGCTCTGCTTTCTATTACCTATTTGCTATGAAAGGATAAAACTCAGGAAGAGCCAGATAAAGGAGCTGAACAGAGCAAGGACCTGGAGCGGTGGGGCGTGAAGAGCTTCCCTGCTTTTTCTGGGGACACCACCCTCCCAGAACCTTGATGTGTTTACCAGTCTAGAAGCTCTCGGAATCCCTTTGGTTAGGGTTTTATATGGAGGCATGCTTGATTCAATCGTTGGCCATTGGTGACTGAGCTCAATCTCAGCCCCTCTCCTCTACCCGAAGGTCAGGGGGTGGGGCTGAAATGTCTAGCCCCCGTCCCAAGGCTGGTTTCCTTGGCAACCCCTCTCATTCTTAGGGGTTTTCCAAAAGTTACCTCATTACCATACACGCAGGTGTGACGGTAAGGGGCTTGTTATGAACAAGCACTTCTATCATTCAGAAATTCCAAGGATTTTCGTAGCTCTGTGCTAAGAACTAGAACAGGGTGATTAAAGTTATCATAATTACAGCCACTGTGACATGCCCACAGTTAAGTGTTGCTATCTAATTGACGAGGAGACTAAAAGGAGAAAAAAACGATTCAGAATAGAATGAAGGAGGGGCGGCTGGGTGGTTCAGTTGATGAAAGGTCTGCCTTCGGCTCAGGTCTTGATCTCAGGGGATCAAGCACCTCATTGGGCTCCCTGCTCAGTGGGAAGCCTGCTTCTCCCTCTGCCCCCTGCTCACACACACACTCTCTCTCTCTCTCTCTCAAATAAATAAATAAATTAAATCTTAAAAACAACAACAAGGGGTGCCTGGGTGGCTCAGTGGGTTAGAGCCTCTGCCTTTGGCTCAGGTCATGGTCTCAGGGTCCTGGGATCAAGTCCTGCATTGGGCTCTCTGCTTGGAGGGGGGCCTGCTCCCCTCAGTCTTGCCCCCACCTCTCTGCCTACTTGTGATCTCTGTCAAATATATACATAAAATCTTAAAAAAAAAAATAAAAACAACAACAGGATAGAATTAAGGAGCAGTAGAGAGGGAACTGGAATCAGTATTGTGGGCAAGGCTGAGCTCATAAGTGTAGGACCCGCGCAGTTACAGAGGCCTCCCAGCTCAGAATGAACCCGGTTCTTGGTTTAACACTCTGCTCTCCCCATCTTGAAATTCGTATTGATTTGCTCCTCGAACCTGTGTTTTGTAAAGGAAGTCCAACGGGACAGGGACGCACGCGTGTGAAGATACACCAGGTGGTGGGGAGCCGGCCCTGGCCAGCAAGTCTGGCAGGCTGTGGGCAGCAGGGGTGCTGTGCCAGCTGGCCTGGCCACCCAGCGTGCACCCACATGGCGGGGCAGTCTGGGGTCTGGGCCCAGACTGGCAGCAGCAGAATATGCCTGCAGTCCACCCAAACCAGGGTGAGAGAAAGGACCCCCTCCCTCCACGGAAGAGCCCATCCAGAAGATCTGCAGAAACAGAAGCTCTGCAGCCTAAGTCTGGGGTGGGACCTGTGCGCACTTGGGCAGTGAACTGTCGGTAAACTATCACAAAACCAAAGCCTACGGATGGACATGGCAATAAAGGGTATCCGGGAGTTGTCAGTTCTTCAGAGTCTAGTATCCCTGGTTTTGGAAACCACCGCAACACTGCAAAGCAAATATTCAGAGGCTTACGACAAGAACTCAAATTTAAAGGTCACACTTTATAGCAAATCCTTCTATTTTCATGTGAAGCTTCGTTATTCATGAGAGAGACAATTTTATTTTATTTTTTATTTTTATTTTTGAGAAAGGAAATTTTAAAATTAATATTTCTTATAATCAAACATAGTGCAACCAGGTGCATAAATAGGTTGTTAAAATTATAGACAAATTATGAGGTCGCTTTCAGTTTTTTTTTTTTCCAGAGGAGAACACGAATGCAGGCCAACCACTCCGCCCATTAGAAATTGCCCAGTCGAGTTTCCCACGTTTCCTAAGTGCAATGTATGAGTCTCACACTGAGAGAGCCACTTTGGCGATCGCTTAGCATCTCTCATGCCAGGTGAGTATCACTTTCAGTTTCTTTCTTTTTCTTTCTTTCTTTCTTTCTTTTAAGATTTTATTTATGTATTTGAGGGAAAGAATGAGAGAGAGAACATGAGCAGAGGGGAGGGCAGAGGGAGAGGGACCAGTAGACTCCCCACTGAGCAAGGAACCCGATATGGGGCTGGATCCCAGGACCTGGGGATCACGACCTGAGCTGAAGGCAGACATCTAACAGGACTGACTGAGCTACCCAGGCATCCCAAACTTTCAATTTCTTGTACAACTACACAAGGTACAGAAAATGTTTGAGGAAATATTAAAATGCCACTGTATAAACTTACATATAAAATTAAATTAAAAAATTAAATTCAGGCATACGTGAAATAGATTTTTTGAAGACTTAAATCTTTTGACAAATTGTTCTACAAGAATCATCAGCTCTGAATGTACTAATAATATTTTTTTTGCAGTTTTAAGTTTATGTCACTTGTATAATCCCTATTTCTTCTTCTTCTTCTTTAAAAGATTCTATTTATTTGACAGAGATCACAATTAGGCAGAGAGGCAGGCAGAGAGAGAAGGAAGCAGACTTCCCGCCGAGCAGATAGCCCGATGAGGGGCTTGATCCCAGGACTCTGGGATCATGACCCGAGCTGAAGGCAGAGGCTCAAACCCACTGAACTACCCAGGTGCACCCCTCCCCCTTATTTCATTTTATAACTAATCAAATATTTTGAAAGGAAAAAAATTATTTTAGTACCTTTAATTACTTTTTTCTTTACTGCTGTGTGTATCTCTGTGTGTCTGTATAAGTAGGCTCCACACCCAGCATGGAGTCTAACTCAGGGCTTGAACTCAGGACCCTGAGATCAACGTCTGAATTGAGATTAAGAGTTGGGTGCTTATGGGGTGCTTGGGTGGCTCAGTCGGTTGAGCATCTGCCTTCAACTCTGGTAGTGACCTCAGAGTTCTGGGATTGAGCCCTGCAGGGGGTTCCTTGCTCAGAGGGAAGCCTGCTTCTCCCTCTGCCTCTGCTCCTCGCTCTGCTCCTGCCTGTGGTGTCAAAATAAATAAAAGCTGGGCGCTTGGGGGCTCAGTGGGTTAAGCTGTTACCTTCAGCTCAGGTCATGATCCCAGGGTCCTGGGATCGAGTCCCCCATCGGGCTCTCTGCTCAGCGGGGAGCCTGCCTCTCTGCCTATTTGTGATCTCTGTCTGTCAAATAAATAAACAAAATCTTTAAAAAAAATAAATAAAAGCTTAAAAAATATAAAATAAAATAAAATGGTGCCATAAAAAAAATAAAAAGAAAAAGAGTTGAGTGCTTAACCAACTAAACCACCCAGGCACTCCTTTTTACTGCTTTTTGAATTAAGAGGCCCGAAAATTATGTAGGGGCTCTGATTCTGAAAGCTAGTATTTCTTTGAAAGGATTTTCCTATTTCCCCAAATTATTCCTACCCTGTTAAAGCCTGTTGAGGCTTTTACTGATTTCTGTCAAGTCCAAGGAAAAGCCATCATGTTATCACGTTTTGAAAACCACATCACAGCATGGAAGGCTGGTCATTGTTGAGGGCAGAGATGACCGCTGTGATGTCCTCCTTATCCTAATCTGGGACCCATCTTCTCCAGCTAAGGGTCATTCTTCTGAGCAGTCCTCCCCCTGGCTCCCACTCCCTACGGCAGATCCGAGTCCTTTGGATTCAGATTTTAATTTTTGAAGTCCTTTGGTAGGTAAGGTATGTGGCAAGTACTTTGGTTACTCCAGAGTGAAGGAAATAGGTGAATAATGATAACAAAAACAGAAAAGGCAAACGCAGGGCCGCGTGACTATTAAGTCATAATAACGAGGTGATCGGTCTTGTTAGCAGTGACTCCGCGCATGCGCTCTGCTGTCCGGTTGGTTCACAGTTCATTAGTCTTCTGGAAGCCTGGCAGGGAGGGGGTTACAGGTGAGGCAGCCTTCTGGAGGTAGTGAAGCTCTTGTGATTGGAAGCAGCTGCAGCCCCCAGGTCTCTTTAAAGCAAGAGGAGGGAGATAGACCCCAGGTAGTACGGCACCCCTGCCCCGCACTTTCTCTCTTAACTGCGCCTCCTTAGGAGGTCTCCTCCAGCTTCCTCCTGATTGACCAATCCTTCTGCCCCATCGTGGAGGGAGGCAATCTGATTGGCTTAGTTATGGAGGGAGGGCGGTGCCTTTTAGTGCTGCCTTGGCACCTCGCTCTGGGACCTCTCAGCCTATGGAGGTGCGGCCCGTGGATCAGGTGCTCACCTCTGTCCACTCAGAGGCCCCGCAGCTGGACTAAGGCGAGACTTGTCGGTCATGGTGTGGGCATGGCCAGCACTGTGATGGACAGGCCACACAGAGACCGGAACTCCCCTGCTCCTCCTCCTCCACCTGAGCTCCTGCTTTTCTGCTGGGGGGTGGTCCTCACACCCACCTCAGCCCTTCTTACCCAAGCCATCCCTTACCGATCTGCTCTTTCCTCAAATGTATCTGGATTTCTTCCATTCTCCCTATGTCCCTGGTGACCTTCCTGTCTGAACAACGGGCAGCCACCTCTTGGTTGCCATCTGACCCCAGGAGTGGTCTTTTTTGAACACGTACCGGGATGGTCATCCGCCCGTCAGTGGGTTCTACGTCGCCCAGCAGAAACCAGACCTCCGATGGAAGCCTGGAGACCCTGTGCGGTGGGACCCCTGAGTACCCTGTGGCCTGTCCCTCCTCCTTCTCCTCCTGTGTGTCTGCCTCGCCTGCCTTCTGCCTCTCCCAGCTCTTCCTGGGCAGGGACCTCTGCGTTTCAGTTCCTCTCTTCAGATTGCTCACTCCCTTGCCACTGAACATCTGCTCATCGCGGCAAAGGGTCATCTGCTCAGAGGGGTCTGGATCTGAGCCCAGGTCTAGACGGCATCTTCTGATGGTCTTTCAGCACTTGTCACAGCTTACTTTGTTTGCATGTTGGTTTCGCATCCATGCCTCCTGCTGGAGGACTAGTCTCTGGGGACGGGGGCTGACTACCTTGCTCAGTGTTGACTCCTACAGCCCAGCCTGTGTCTAGATACACGGCCCAGCTCAGGACCATAACCTTTAATTAGTGTCCTGCAAACCTACGTGTAGGTCTGTATGGAAGCTTAGGTACCTTCGGGGACTGGGAAAGGGACCAGGGTAGGGAATGGTGACGGGGATGTGTGTGCACATGTAGGCCTGTGTGCCTGCATGCATACATGTAAAGCTGGGGAGCACTGGCTTCAACGGTCATGACCTCACTTGTATTGAACAGTAAGAACAAAAAAAGCAGGTGCCAATTCAGTGGGGAGAGGGAATGCGACCCCAGGCCACACCCAGGAAGAACAAAGACGTTAGGACACGCGGCAGTCAGCTGGTGGGCTTGTCTTCACTTTATTACTATGTCACCATAAGTCACCACCTTCACTTGGTTCACCACAAATGGACAGATGTCATAATGGAGGGTGTCACGGGGCCACTGGATTCACTCTTGAGACTTAACCAGGTGGTGGGGGAGTCCAGAGTGGGGGCCCAGGATGGGGACCGCCATTCACTGCACACACGCACACACACAGAGATATATTTGTGGAGCCTTATATTATACATCTTATATATAGAAAATATATATATTTATACTATACACAGGCAGTTACGCTGCAGGAGGGCTGGGACACCCAGACAAGGGCTGTGGGCACCAGGGGATGGGGAATGTCACATCAAGGGGCAGCGCTGGGAGATGGCTGGACCAGCCCATCCTCCCACAAACTCTTGGGAGGGGTGCTCCCCCTTCCTGCTCCTTAGAGGATCAAAGGGGTCTTGGGCCAAGGTTGGGGGCCCTCAAGGGGTAACAAGTGGGGGCTCTTGGTTACATGGGGGGAGCCTGATGCTCCCGAGAGTCTCTGAAGATCAAAAATCACAGGCGAGGTTGGAGTAGGGGAACGGATGCCAAATCCTGGGGAATTAGACCCTTGACTGTCACACCCCCAGGTACCAGACGCCACACCCAGGCAGACGGCTCTGGGTGAGTGTTAACTCAGAGGCAGGAGACTGAGGTCCTCAACTTCTCTGTGCATAACTTTGGACAAATGACTGTCTTCTTGGCCTACTCTACCTTCTCTAAGGGTGCTTGCAACTCTAAACTTGTGTGGAACCCAGTTTTCCTGGGCCCACTCTTGTGCTTGGTGGAAGGAGGGAGCCCAAACCCGGCAAGGTTAGGCTGCAGGGGGCAGCCTTCTCCAGAGAAAGGGTTGGAAGCAAGGGAGAGGCTGAGGGAGGCAGCAGGGAGGGGGACAGAGGATACTGTTGGCCCATGAACAGGGGTTCTAAGTTTGGGACCTCCTGGGTGCTGTCCTCAGTTAGTGGAAGAAGCAGGGGGTCCCCAGAAGGGGAGTCAGGAGCCCTGGGTTCCAGCCGAATCCCGCCCTCTCCCCATTTCTCACCTGAACCACTGTTGGGCCCCTGCCAACACCCAGCTTGATGATGGGGTCATGTCTGGGCTGTACCCCAGGTCGAGTGAAGAATGCAAAGTGAGAAGATTCTGCGCCCCTCCCTCGTGGCAGGGGTTCTGTAAAATTCCCCAGTCTGGGGTGGCAGGGACAGTCTAGAAGAAACACCCAGGGGATCAATGAAGCTCAAGTGGTACCCGGCACTCCAGCTCCGTATTACGAGCAGCTGGTTGGTGCCCAGGGAGAATGGGTGAGCAGCACCCTGGGGTCTCCTGGTGTCCATCAGCAGGGGAGCTGTTTGGTAGGGAGCGGGCGCGGGGAAGGGCCTCTCTCAACCTCCAGCATGCATACAGAACCTCACTTTGCCAGAAGCGCACCCACAACCACCCGCGCCCCTTACCTGCTTCTCAAACTTGGTCTGGTACAGGCTCCGCTGCTCGGCCTGGTAAATGCCACCACTCCATCCCATCCCCACTTACGCCACTGGCGGGTTACCAGAGACAGAGCGCCTCCCTCAGATGTGGGAAACTGGAGTCTATGAAGACCAGCTGTTGCTTGGCTGTCTGGGGATCTCTCCTATCACTGCTGCCTCCCCCCCCCCAGGACTTGGAACAGGCTCGAGTTCAGATACCTGCTCCACTGCTAATTTGTTTACACTCCGAGCCTCAGTTTCCCTTTCTGTTGAGTGGGGACAACGATGCTACTTCTCAACCTAGGAGATTCCTCCTCCTTCCCCCATCACCGTGCTAACTGCTGCCCATCCTCCTGGCCCCTCCTAGAGCCCCTCCCGCCCCCGCCCTGGCATCCCTTGGCAAGCACTCGGATAGCACTCTGCCCCCTGGTAGACCCTGGGTACAGTAGTTGGCTTGGGACACATCTCCGGACGGCCAGCTTGCATGTTTTCTGAAACCCTGGCACGAGACAGCTGCTGAGTCAATGGGCAGGTGGGTATGACCTGCCTCTGAGGATTCTTGTGGGGAAATGGGGTGCCAGTGGTAGGAACAGCCAGCATGGTGCCAGGCCACGATACCCCAGTCCTGCTCCCTGGGGCACTGGCCAGTGGATGCGGGGCCCCATGCACCCCCACGCCTCTCTCTCTCCTTTAAGGCCTCCCATCCTTTAAGGTTCAGTGAAGAATCCCTTCCTCCTCCCAATCCTCCTTGTGCCTTTGGAGACACCTGCTACTGTCTCCGAGAGCCCACTGTCTCCCCCAGCCTACCACGCACCAGGGGCTCTCAGCGTTCATCTTGGGAGCAGTTTGATCCATGGCAGCAGCTTGAAGGCTGGCCTTGCGGGTTCCACAGCCCCTGCCCCCTCTCCCCTGCTCCCACAGGGAGATGGTCCTCTCATTGGGCCTTCTGGAAGGCCAGTGGAAGGACTCTCCATGTCCTTGGGTGTTCCAGGCTCCAAGCCCCTGGCTGACCCCGGCTGAGGGACAGATAACACAGTGTCCCAGATCACTTCTGTTTCCTGGGAGGTCACAAGGGCAGGGCAGGGAATCGGGGCACCTGCTGGGTGGCTGGGGCCAAGAAACCCAGGCAGCAAGCCCAGCTCTGCCACTCAGTCACTGTGTCCTTGGGCCGGTCACTCCCCATTCTGGCCTCCTCATCCACCCAGCCCTGGGCAGGGACAATGGTCAGTCCTTTGGGACGCCACAGAGAGGGTGCTAGAGCTCCCTGTGGGGCGCACACAGCATGGAACAGCACATGGGGAAACAAGCGAGTGAGGCGAGCCCGTTGGCCCTCCCACCCCGACTGGAGGCTGGGGGAGGGGCCGTGGGGATGTGGGGAGCAGCGCCTGGAGGCTGGGCTGGCCCACTGTGGGGAGCAGCCAGGCAGAGCAGGCCCTTGGCTTGCAGCAGAATCAGGGTTCTCTCACGGGCTGAGGTCCCCAAGGCCTCCCAGAGTGATAGGAACACTGAGTGGTGGCGCCCCAGGGACGGGGAAGGCAGGGAAGACAGGACACAGCAGGGGCTCTCCGGTCAGGTGGCCTGGGCTTGGGCCCAACTCTATCACTGGCTGCCTGAGTGACCCTGGGCAAGGGACCTTGACTTCTGCAGGCCTCAGTGTTCTCAACCATAAAACGGAGACCACCCCCACGCTCGTAGTAGGGCTGGGTGACAGCCCCCAGTGTCCTCCACACGTCCCCACACACGCCGGAGCCAAACCTTCCTGGCATCATCCCGGGCTTTCACGCCAATTCCCACCTCCGGGAGCAGCGGGGCTCCTCCGCACCTTGTCGTCCCCCTTCCCTGGACCACTGGTCTCTCCCTACCTGTGTCAAGCCCATACGTGACACACAGTAGGCACGTGATGAACGCTCAGTGACACAACGCACGAGTGCAAACGCCCCCCAGCCCCTGCCACACAGCCTTGCACACACGTGGAGACAGACCCCCAACACCTTACCGCCCCATCCCACCGAGCTGCCCTGGACCACAGCAGAACAACGCAGAGGCTGCCAAGGCGCTGGGCAGGGCAGTCTGGGAGGGAGCAAGGGTCTGGGTGTGGGCAGGGGTGAAGGAGGGGAGGGACAGCTGGGACTGGGGCGGGGACAGGCAAGGGGCAGGTGGTCACGGCAGCTCAGTAGCCCTGGGACTGGTAGCCCTGGGGCTCCGTGTCAAAGGCGTTGGCCGGTTGCTGGTAGGTCCCGCCCATGCCGGCGGGGTCGGGCCCGGCGCTGGGCTCCACGTAGGGGGCATAAGGCATGCTGGAGTCCTGGCTGGGGTCCATGTAGTCCTGGGAGAAGAGGGCCGAGTCGGCGCCAATCTGGTACCGCTGGAAGGCCAGCACGGCCTGGCCCGCCTGGTGACGGGCGCCGGCGAGGACGAGGACAGGAGGGAAGGGATGGTTAGGGGACAGACAGACAAGAACAGTGGGTTAGTGGCAGTTAGTTCACGCGACACACGCAATAGGGGTTAAGTACCCTCAAAGCACCAAGGACGAAACTAAGCTTGCCTGGGCGGGTGGGGGAGTCTGTGCTGGCGGCCAGCCCTCAAGAGAGCCAGAGCCACACTGTCCATCTAGCTACAGAAACCTTCAGAAGTCAACCCCCCATGTCCCAGAGGTCACAACGGTCCACCAAACATCCTCCGTGGGGGTAGTGTTAAAGTGGCCCAAAGGCCACAGCATCCTTCTCAAACCGTGTCCTCAGGCATGTTATGTGGAATGGGGAAAACAGGTTCTCGGTGGGAGAGAGAACTGTTGGTATCTCCTAAAAGCCATGCTGTCTCTCTTGCAGCAAAGTGTAAGCATGTGACGAAGTTCTGGCCAGCACGTCACCCCAAGTCCTTTGTCCCACCCTTTGACCTGATGCCTGGAATGCAGATGTGGTAGCTGGAGCTCTAGCTGCCACATGGGACCATGAGGTCCATGAGCCAAACTGGAAGGATGGAAGAGGCCTGGGTTACAGAAGTCCCCTGGAGCCACTAGGCCAGTCCTGCAGTGTCTTCACAGACTTGGGCTGCAATTTACAATTTCACTCGTTGCTGAACCTAATTGTAACTCAAATATTTGATCAAACAAGTTTGGGAACAGAGTGAAATAGTGTCAGGGCCACAGAACTTGTCAGAGCCTTGACTAATGTATGCTGGGATCCCCCAAGGGGAAAACTGGCAAGCAGCATGTGCCAACCTTATCTGACCAACAAAGCCCTTTTCCCACAAGACCTCGTTGGGAACGACTTGTCTACAGCATATGTATGTAGGCGGGAAATTCTTTTTCAATAAAAACTACTGCATTGTTATTAAGGACAATGACATTGACCACAGCAAGCTAGGGAATAAATTAAAAAAAAAAAAAAGTTTTCAGGTTTACATTGAAAGCCTCCTCCAAAGATCTTTCCAGCAGGTAGTCTGTCTGTGATACAAAGAGGCTAATGCCCTAAAACACCCGCTTTTGGGCTGGGTTACAGGGGACCTTGAGGCTTCGTTACAGGAGACCTCATGGCAATTCATGCCAGAAGCCAGACCTGAACACAGAGGTGCTCCTCTTTCCAGGCAAGGGCCCTCTCCAGCTCCTACTCTTTCATCAGCCCCCTGACAAGGCCATAAACCAACGAGGAACCCCAGAGGCCCATTTGGTGAGAGGCAGGGGCTGAAGTGTGCTTGGCATTTTATTCTGGAGCGTTCCAGAAGCCCAGTGACCAGGCACTGACTTTCTTTCGATTTGTGTCACAAGGCAGGGGACCCTGCTGGACTGGGGTGCGAAGGGGACGCTGGGAGTTGTGCACAGAGCCCAGGGACCTGGTGGTGTGCCCGGCCCCTTCCCCAGAGCGGGTGCACTGTTTGCGGCCATCTGCACTTGTATGCCTCTAGTGTTAGGAAGCTCCTTCTCTCTGTGCTTTGCTCTCGGGGCCTGTTTGCTTTAATACCCCCTCAGCTCCTGTAGAGGGTGGAGAGGAAAGTGGTTCCTGCCCAGGGAAGCTGGAGGCTATAAAGAACTGGAGGCCAGAGTCTTTTGGAAGAACAAGGACGTACCCCATGAGAACTGCCCCCAAAGTAGAGATTAGGGAGGTGTCCCTGACTCCTGGGAGAGAATGAATGAATGAATGCATGCATGAAAGAACAAAAGAGCCTACATTTATTGAGCATCTCTGTGCCAGGCCCTGCGTCAGCCTTTGTTTCATCCGCACAACAGCCCTGAGAGGTAGGCCCACTGGGTAGTGGACGGAGGCTCAGAGAGGTGCAGGGGTTTGCCCAGGGTCACACAGCATATGAAAGCAGAGCCAGGCGAGGTGTCCTCTGACGTCCTCGGGCAGGCCCCCCGCACCCCGCTCCTGAGCAGCCAGCCTCCCCGGGGAGTAAGATCAGCCTTCATGCTACCGCGAGGGACAGGCTCTCACAGTGTCCACAGTCGGCACCCCGGCAGCCCGCGTATGAGCCACCTCCTATTCTCTGAGAGCCCCCGGCAGTCTATTTGGGGGAAACTGCAATTTGTTCTCCCCTCCCCAGCCTGTGGGCTCCTAATGCTAAGGACCCCGTCTGATTCATCACCAGGCACAAAACAGCTCAATAAATGTTTACTGAATGAACGGACAAATGAAACATAAAGGAGGCAACAAACAATTAAGTGGAGGGTCGGAACTGGCCTTGCCAGCCAGCATTCCCCTGCCCTGGGGGCCCTGGTATCCTGGCCACACCTGGCAGCAGGCCGCCCCCATGGCCTTGCCACTGGCCATGACCTGGGGCACCCCTTAGCCTCTGGAAGCCGGGCAGGCCTACGGCTGGGCTGAGGCGGGAAACAGTGTGCTGTATTCCTCCTGGAAGGTAAGGTCCTTGAATCTCCGCACGGCCAGGGCTGCGGTCAGGCTCTGCCAGGAGCAGGAGAGAGCAGGGGTGAGGCCAACGGGGATGAGCTGGGAAAGGCAGAAGTGCCAGCAGGGAGGCTGGCGGCAGTGGGCCAGCGGGCTCCTGTCAGTCAGGCTCTTGGATCTGCCCCTAGAAGTCCTGCCAGCCTATCACCCATTCCTCCTCTGTGAACCCCATCCCCATGGCAGGGCTCACTGTTCCAAACACCTCCCTGTAGGGCTGGGTGGGCTGGCTTGTCCCCATACACGGGGCACCTTCTATGGTCTGAGATGCCCTGGGGTCATCTGATTCTTCCTGCCCAGCCCTGGGCATGGTGTGCCCATGGAGGGTGTGGTGTGACACATGGAGGGCTGGTGTGACCACAGCTGGGGAGCTGGGGCCCGAGCCACAGGTGTTCTCCTCCAAACTCTAGCTCCTAATATTGCATGGGGGTCAGGGGGTCCCTAGAGAAAATGGATATTCAAGGCCTCTCATAAGGAGCAGGAAGTCACTCCAGGACAGGGAGGGCTGGCTGCAGCTCGCTTTGCAGGAGGGGCTAGGTGGCCTGTATCTAGCCCCAGGACTCCTGGGAGGCATGGAGGGGAAGGAGCTGTACGCAGGGTAGGGGAACCCTTCCGACGGGGACCTGGGGCCCATGTGACCCAGACATCTGCAGGAAGGAGACGACCGGAGAAGAAATACATCAAGGTGACCTGGAACCGGTGGGAAAGAGGGCCCAGCCTAGGTCTAGAGCTTGCCAAGGGGTGCTGTCTGGCCAGGGGGGCCCAGAGACATGCTTTCTTTGACCTACATAGTAGGCTTTTTTTTTTTTAATTTGAATTAATTTTTAACATATAAAGATCAGATTTCACACAGAAATTCAGATTTCTGTCTTCTCTGGAAAGTGGGAAGACCTGGCCTGTGTGGATCCCCACTCCTGCTTTGGAACACGGGCCGAGGGTGCCCTTCTGGAGAGCACGTACCTGCCACCCGCCCACTCAGAACTTCCCATGTGCTGCCTGCCTCGTGGGCATCTGAGTTTATGAAAACTTCCCACCCCAAATCCAATCGCCTGATTTTACATATGGGAAGACAGAGTCCTGGAAAATTCCAGGCAGCGCCAAGATGTGGCCCAGGTCTCCTGACGCCGAGGCCTGAGCTCCTTCCCTTAGAACTGCAAACCTTGTCTTTCCATCTAGGTTTCTGCTTGTGTTTGTAAAAGGTTATGGTAAACGCCCACGACCCAACTCCCAGAGCATCTGGGAGGGCCTTCCTGATCCCTGGAGGCTGCTCTGCACCAAAGCGAGGGTCTCCCGTCACTGGGGGACTGTCCTCGCTGGCATGGGCAACAGTCTCCTTCCTCAGGAAGCAGCCCCATGCGGGCGTCAAGGACAGATGCAGGGAGCTGTTTGGGCCTTAGGAAGCAGGAGTCCCTGGCTAAGCTTTGAGGCCAAGCAGCCTGGGAGCCTTGACTGGGGTAGGAGGGTGTGTGCTGGGCGAGCAGCGTACTCACCCACGTGAAGATGGAGAAGAAGGAGAAGGTGATGGCGGCTCGGGCAGCATCTGTCCCTTCATTCATTGGGTTGTCCTTCGGCTTGGACACCTGCCACTGGTTGGCCAGGAAGCAGAAGCCCACGAACCAGAGGAAGGCCCAGAAGGCTGGGGTGTTCACCAGGGCCAGGCAGGAGGGTGAGTGGGGAGGGCCAAGGAGGGGTTCAGGAGCACATCTCCCACGCTCCCCCACCCCCAGAGGGAGAGGCGGGGGCAGGGGTGGGCAGAGAAGGGCGCACAGGGAAGGCGAGGCCAGAGCAGGGAGGTCAGTCAGACACGGAGTGGGACAGAGACCACAGAAGGGAGCCAGCCCCGTGGGGACAGCACAGCCACGAGCAGAGCCGGGGAGAGCCAGGGGCGGTGAGGGGAGGGAAGGAGGGAGAGACAGAGAGAAAAGTCAGTCAGCCTGGGTGGGCATTTCTGTCACCTCAGCCACACACAGATTTCCCAGCTGAATCCCCGCCTGGGGACCACCGCCCGCCCCTGCAGCAGTGGGGGAGGGGCAGCGATCTGAACCCCCAGCCCAACCACTGCCCCACAGTGGCCTAACAGGGTAGAGAGAGGAAGAAGAGGCTGGGCAAGGGGGGGCAGCTTGGCTGGCCAGGTCTGAGCACTGACTTCTTC
Organism: Mustela nivalis; assembly: GCF_964662115.1. NCBI lineage: Eukaryota > Metazoa > Chordata > Mammalia > Carnivora > Mustelidae > Mustela > Mustela nivalis. The sequence goes on from NC_139026.1 coordinate 8,602,587, forward strand.
CGTACCCGCAGCCTTATAAAGCCCGAGGTTCGGGCGAGCCCTCTTGATGACAGGCCTGGGGAGTTCAGTAGAGGGAGCCTCGTGGGTGCTCAGAGACTACCCAGGGAGAACCAGAGCTGCTCCGATGAAGCCTGTGTGTGCCAAAGGGCTGGGCTCATAGGCACTGCTGGGGAACCCTGGGGCTCCGTGGAATACAGTTTGAGAACTACTAATTTCATTCTAGCTTCCAGGTCGAAGGGACTGGCCTCACTGCTTACAGCCAGCCAGACTCATCCTGAGAGTCCCAGACTGGGTAATGGCGGGAGGTCGCAGCCAGAGACCTGAGACCACAGCCAAAGTCTCCCTGCCCTTCAACCATAGCACCCAGCGATCAGACTCTCAGAACTCTTGGTGACAGAGGTCGGGGCACCTCTGCCAAAGGCTGTTTCTGGAGGGCAGGGGCATCAGGTCATGTCGGACCCCGACCCTCCCTAGGCCCGGACTGCATACCAGGCTGTCAGGCTTGCCTGATTTCTCACGAGGCTCTACCAAGGGAGAGGGCACAGAAGGGGCCTCTGAAGGGCAGGAAGCCGGGTCCCCTCCCTGCTGCTGCAGCATCTCAGGCCCAGCCCCAGTCCCACCACTCCCTGTTGCCAGCCAGGTGACCCCAAGTCCATCCCCTCAGCTGCTTCATAGCTGAGGAGTGATGGACCCGCGGGGCGGGGGACTCACCTGAGACCCCGATGTCGGACAGGACAGCTTTCTTGCGGTCCTTCACGCTGCTGATCTGCGGGAAGTACACGTCCAAGGCCAGGTAGAGCAGGCAGGTGAGGAAGGCGAGCACGCCCACAGCCACGCCATAGCTGCAGGCGCTGGGGTTGCGGTTGTAGATGCAGAACTTCTCGCCCCCCGAGTTGTTGTTGAGGTAGCCCTCGTTCACGATGGAGCCGAACACCACGATGGAGAACACCTGTGGGGCGGGGGAGGGGCCGGGCCGGGTGTGAGACCCAGGCCCGCCTGACCCAGCACCAGGCCTGGAGGAGGGGAGGCTACTGCCCTCAGCTGCTGCCTGCCCGCACCCCCGTGAGCCCTCTTCACCCCAAACAGCCACAAGGCTGCTGTGAAGCAGGCATTTCAGAGGAGAGGCCCAGAGACGGGAGGGCAACTTGCTTGGGGTCACATGGCGCAGGGGGGGACAATCACTTCCTTCCTCAGCCTCAGACTCTAAGGAGCCTCTGACCACAGATCTGGCGCTACCATCCCACCAGCCAGGTCCTGGGAGGTCTTCCTGGGCCCTGACACCAAGATTCCTCTAGAGCTGGACCTGGCCTCCTAGAACAAGTGGTCTTATGTCCTGGGAGGTGGGCCTGTCAAGCTCCGACCCTAGGCCGACTCCCCTACATGCCCAGCCTAATCTCAAATCATGACCTGAGTCGAAGGCAGACGCTTAACGGACTGAGCTTCCCAGGTGCCCCTAACCCTCCGATTTTTGGTTTTGGCTCGGGTCATGATCTCGGGGTTCTGGGATCAAGCCCCCGTGGCCAGCTCTGCACTCAGCAGGGAGTCTGCAGGGGTTCTTTCCTCTGCCCCTCCCATCACTCGTTCTCTCTCAAATAAATATATTAATTTAAAAAAAAGCAACACCAGTCACAATCCCACCAATTACAGGGCAATCTGTACTCCCCCAAGTGCAGTGCACATGGTACCTCCTTGAACCCAGCAGCCCTCTGTGACGGGTCTACGCAGCAGGTAGACAGCCAGCTAAGATGGCCGCCCTCCGCCCCACGCCGCCTCCCCTCCAGCCCCAACTCCTGGTATTCACAGCCTTGTGCAACCTCCTTCCCTTGAGTGTGGGCTGGGCCTTGTGATTCACTTCGAACCAACAGAATATTGCAAAAAGGGAGAGATAAGATCTCTGTGAGGAGATTACAAAGACTCTGGCTTCCACCTTGCTTGCCCTCTTCTGCCACTCCCTACTTGCTCGCTCTAATGAAGCAGCTGCCACGTTTTGAACCGCCCTGGGGAGAGGCCTACGTGGCATGGAACCGAGGAAGGCCTCCAGCTAACAGTCAACAGGGCCCGGAGCCCCTCAGCTCACAAGGAATCGAGTCCCTGGCTGGCATCGTGTGAGTGAGCTTGAAAATGGAATCACCCTCGGCCTTCAGACACGACCACAGCCCTGGCTGACCCCACGTGGTAACCTGTGAGGGATCCCGAGGCACTGGTCCCTGGCTAAGCGGATTCCTGACATCAGAAACTGGGAAATGACTAGGAAATGAAACTAAGGAACCAAGGAAATAAAACCAGGAAATGAAACTAGGAAATGCCTTTGGCTCAGGTCATGATCACAGGGTCCTGGGATCCCCCTGCTTGGTGGGAAGCCTGCTTCTCCCTCTCCCACTCCCTCTGCTTGTGTTCCCTCTTATGCTGTCTCTCTGTCAAATAAATAAAATCTTAAAAAAAGAGAAGTTCATGCATCTTCCTCCTGCCTCTCACCTCAGAGCCTCAGGTGTGTGGCCTTCAGTGAGCCTGAGGCAGAGGCCAGAAGGATTTTTACTGCCTGTTTTCCACTTCTTTGTGTTTTCCAATTTTTCTAAAAGAAGAAACTAATTTCAGGAACATTTTCATCCTCAGCTAATAGGATGGGCAGTAACTCCGTGCCAGGTGTGGGAAAAAATAAGTATTATTATTTTTTTAATCTCATCTTCCTAAGATGTCTATGCTTTTTTTTTTAAGATTTAATTTATTTATGTGAGAGAGAGTGAGCAAGAGAGAGCAAACATGAGCAGGGGCATAGGGAGAGGGAGAGGGAGACACAGACACCCCGCCCCCACTCCCGGCTGAGCAGGGAGCCCGATGTGGGACTCGATCCTAGGAACTTGGGATCATGACCCGAGCCGAAGGCAGATGTTTAACAACTGAGCCACCTAGGCGTCCCTAAGATGTCCATACTTTACGTGGGTTTTGTAATGTACTGCATCTGTGGAGTAATAATGTATAAAAATGAAGAAATCTACATTTAATGGGAGGAATGATTCAGAAGTTTTTCCTAAAGGAGGGCATGACCAAGAGTGTGGAGACCACTGGTGCCTGGCACTGTGTGTTAGGAAAAATTCGAAACCAAATGTCTGTCGATGGATGAATGGAGAAACAGCCGTGGCATCTCCATATAATGGAATAGTTTTCAGTCATTAAAACAAACAACACAACAGTTCTGACATGGCCATAACTGGATGAACCTTAAAACAAGAGAAAAAAAAGAGGTGATGGAAGTCAAACACTGAAGGTCAATGTTACCTAATTTTGTTTATGTCCTGTATCCTCAACAGGCAAAACAGAGACAAGAAGCAGACCAAGGCGACCAGAGCGGGGAGAACAGGCAGTGATTACTGAATGAGCATGGGGTGTTTTTTTATAGGGACGAAAGGTTCTGAAACTAGACAGAGGTGATCTTTGCACAACATAAATGCCACTGAACTACGTGTTTTAAAATGGTTTATTATGTGCTATGTGGGTTTTTCTGCAATTAAAAAAAAGGAAGGAAGAGGAGACTGTGGGGCTGTGTTCTGGTTCAACCACGACTACCCTGTGGTAGCTTGTGAGCCACACATTTGACAGTCCAGACTCGAGCATGTACACACAGCCAAGGTCCAGCCCTGTGCAGGCATGCCACACATTCTGCGTCCTTAGGATCAACCCACCAGGCACAGAGGGCAATTGGTGCTTCTCCCAATTAGCGGCGGAGGAAAACTGAGCCTTAAACAGCAGGTGGGACTGTTGTCGGCAGAATGGGTTGAACTTGAACCCAAGTCTCTCGATTCTCAGCCCTGCGCTCTTTCCCCCCGGACCAGGCTGACTCTCAGCCTTAGAAGGTGGGCCCTGAGGGATGGGTAGTCTTTCCAGACACCTGAGGGGCCCACGGTGTAACTGAGTGCCACATCTGGCACTCAGGGGCCCAGGAGGGGAGATGCAGGAAGTCTGGACTTCATAGGAATTGTCTAAGGGACAGTCTGGGCAACAAGCAAGGCAGACGCTGGACACCGGGAGACAAAGGCAGGCTCCCACGGCTGGTTGCCAGAGCTGTGCACAGCACCATTTCGGGATTGCCATTCACACAGCCCCTCGGACTTGTGCGCCAAGATAAGTCCACGGTTTCTACCAGGAACCTGCCAGGTCAGGAATCTGAGGCCCAGCTCCGGATGTCACCCACTGTCCCCAATCCAGCAGAATGGAAAAGCCTCTTGATTCAAGGATGCTCCAGACACTGAGGAGTCCCACAGAGCTGCTGGAGTCAAACCCCAGGCCTGTGGCTTATGCTATGTGGCCTCACGTAATGACAACCTCTCTGAGCCTCAGATCCGTCCTCTGCAAAAACTAACCCTCCCTTCAGGGCTAATGGGAGAACTACAAGCAAGCACCCCAAGCAGGGCAGTGCACAAGAGGGGCTTGGCAAGGACTAACTCCCTTCTCCAGAGGCCCCAGGAAAGAAGGAAGAGCACCAGGAAGGTCCTCTTGGGCAGCACTTCCTGAAAGGCTCCACCAGGGGTGGGGACAAGGGTGGACCCCCCGCCAAAAGCAGGCCAGGGGGCCAGGGTGGGGAAGCAGGCGGGCGGAAGCTGGGGCTTTGGGGACAGTAGAGGAGGAACCATTAAGACAGGGCCCTCTTTGGGGAGAGAAGCAGGGAGACCCTGGGGAGGCCAGGAGGCACATGCTGGAGACAGCGTGTCCCCAACAGGGTAAGGAACAAGATCGCAACATCCTCCAGGGAACCGGCGGGGCCCAAGGGCAGCGCAGAGAGAGGAGGCTCTGTGCCAGCTCTGGTCCTCCTCTCCAGCCCACGGCTCCGGCAGGCAGGGCTCTCCATGCTCAGGCCCTTCTTGCAGCTCAAAGTCACCTCAGGCAAGTGATTTGCCTTCTCTGCACCTCAGTCCCCTCATCCGTAAAGCAATGGCGCATTGCGAAGGAAGGAATGAGCTCGTGCACGTGTCGTGGGGGCGTGTCGTGGGGGTGGCGTCCCCAAACGCCAGCCTGATGCTGAACAGCTGGACAGAGACCGAGGCATCGCAGGCGGGGAGCGGAGCACGGACAAGAAGCAGCCAGTTCGGCCGGCCAAGGCGAGGGGAAGCGGGGAAGCCTGTTTCAGGCAGAGCAGGAAAGGCAGAGGCTGCAGGTGGAAGAAGTGACCGAGGAGTGGGGCTGCACAGGTGCATGGGACGGGGAGGGAGGGAGAGCAGGTGCACTTCCGGGGTGGGGGGTGACAAGGCCAGAAGGATCACAGTGGGACATGGTGAGAAGTCACAGCAGGGTGACCAGACCTGTGGGTCACCATCCCCACCCTGCAGCATGAAGGGCCCTAAAGCTGTTCCCCACCGCCTTCCAGACACGATCCAACCTTCCAGGGCTGGTGGTCAGGGCCCTGGGGCCTCAGCTCCCTCCACGGTTCACCAGCCAGTGCCTCCCCACCTTCCCAAGCCCCGCTCCCCTCCCCCATACTATTTCCTCTCTGGACCTGGTTGCTGCCTGCACTGAAGAGTGCAGGGCTAGGGTGAAAGCTGGGAGACCCTCCGGGGGCTAAGCACCCTGGGCTGGCACCGGCAGGGGGTTGGTGGGACGGGGTGGGTGCCGAATGTATGTGGAAGGTAAAGCCTCCAGCATCTGCTGACAGGTATGCCGTGGGGGATGGGAGAAGAGCAAAGGACAGGGGGTTGGGGTTAGGGGTGTGGCTTGATGACCAGTGGGGACACAGATGTGCACACCACATCCCCTGTAGGCCACAGAGCTGGGTTAGGGCACGGAGCCTCACCCAGACCAGGCGGAGAGTCTACACACGGAAAGGTGTTGCCAAGGATACACAACTGCTCCCCTGGGGCCGCCAAACTCCCTCAAGGACCCTGCAAGCCCTGGGTTAACTTCTCCATTTAGCAGCCATTCCTCTACCCCAGTGGGAGAGAGCCCCCCTACGAGCTGGGATGGGCCTCAGGTTTCTGCCCCCCCCCCTCCCCGCGCTCCCGTCCCACTGGGAGGAAGGGGGGGGGCCCCTCAGGAACTGCTAGGTGACTAACATGCATCCTCCTAATTGGAGGAGCCCAGCGTCCGGGGACCTGCCTGGGACCGCGGCTGGTGGGGGCAGCTGCAGACTAAAACCCGAGTCTCTCGGAGCCCCATGCCAGGCTCTGCGTCAGGTCAGGCGGCCTCCAGGGGACTTGCTAAGGCCGGATCTGCAGCGAGAGTACACAGAGCCGCCACCAGCGGCCCGGAAATGAAACCAGAATGAAATTCTACGCTGCTGTGGCTGAACTCTTCCTGACAGGCGGATCAGCGGAAGGGATGGGACTCAGGTCCACAGTGGCAGAACTAGTGCCTCAGAAACAGGACAAGGTGGCGTGGCGGGGGAGGGAGGTGTCCCACAAAGGCCACTGGTCAAGGGAAGGCTCAGGAAATAAACCACCCCTCTGCCTTGAACTAAAGAAAATGCTATAAAAAGAAGGCACCAATGTAAATGGGCCAAGGCTGTTTTTTTGCTGTCTTTATAATCCAATCCTGGGTCTTTTTAAAAATGGATTTTAAAAAAATGGATTCCAGATGGCAGTTGGAACAGAGGTAGGTTGAACTCAGAAAAACAAATCAGGGGTACCTCAGAATTTCAGGATCTTGGGGTACTGGATTCAGAGGCATAGAAATGGAGACCCCAGTCGGGCCAGGACACCCCACCCCCCCATGCCGGCCTCACCACTCCCCCTCCCCCACTTGGCTCAGCCATCCCAGAGGGCCAGGGTTGGCATGGTCACAGGCTGTCTGATAAGTTTGCACCTGCTGTTCCCACTCCCTGAACGCCCTTCCCCACCTTTTTCTTTTTCTTTCTTTTTTTTTTTTTTTTAAAGATTTTATTTATTTATTTGACAGACAGAGAGACAGTGAAAGAGGGAACACAAGCAGGGGGAGTGGAAGAGGGAGAAACAGGCTTCCCGCTGAGCAGGGAGCCCAATGCAGGGCTGGATCCCAGGACCCTGGGGTCATGACCTGAGCCGGAAGGAGGCAGACGCTTAACCACTGAGCCACCCAGGTGCCCCATTCCCCACCTTTTTCATCTTCCAAATAGGAACAAACTCCTTTGATCCTTCACTCTTCAAAACTCTCCTCCACCCGGACCCTGCACACGCTCCTGTTGGGAACTCATTTCTGGGTCTGTCTCCCCCAGGAGACTCTGAGCTAACCCCACAGCTTCTGCAGGGGCTCCGCATCAACTGCGAGGTCCTGACAAAAATCACATCACTTAATCCTCACCAAAACCTTTAAGGAAGGGCGCCTGGGTGGCTCAGCTGGTTAAGCGGCCAATTCTTGATTTTGGCTCAGGTCATGATCTCACCGTCGTGGGATTGAGCCCTGAGTCAGACTCTGAGCTGGATGTGAAGCCTGCTTAAGATTCTCTCTCTCCTTCTCTCTTTGCCCCTCCTTCTCTCTCTGTTTTTAATAGAAATAAAATAAAATAAATTAAAATATTTTTAAAACCTTGAAAGAAAATATAAACCTAAAAACATCTCCACAAATCAGGCTCATTGAGCCCATTTCACAGAGAAGGAAGCTGAGGCGCACCATGCCTAGACTCTAGCGGGCGGCCCATACCGGCTGGCCCACAGCGGCTAAGCAGGGTGCCAGCTCCCAGCCCAAGTCTGCCCCCACTTTCGCCCCATTCCAGAATGTAAGCCAAATCTCTACCTTCAGCTGCTGACCCAACAGTGAATTCCATATCCCAAACTCTAGGACAAGGATGAGTTCCAGGAGGGACACCTGCCCTCGGAGCTGTGTCACCACCCCACAGGGCAAGAGCAGCGGGACCCATTTTACTCCACATCCGCACCCAGAGCAGGCAGGCCGTGTCTGGGCCCCTGCAGGGCATCAGGCTGAGCCGGCTCCAAGGAGAGCTGGGCCAAGCCAGCCTGAGGGCCAGAGGTCGCTGCTGTTTGCTGGGAACTCCCCAGAGGGTGGCCTTAACCATCTTTAGGCACCTGCTGGGTTCCCCCCACCCCCCGAGAAACTGTAGAGAGGAGCTCCTGGGTCCTGCCAGCTGTGAATGGTACTGTCTCACCCTCTACTGGGACATCTTCCCATGTAGCCTTCTGCTCCACGGTCTCTGCTGCCCACCTCCAGGCTGCAACGTTGCCTGGCCCAGGACAGCCACCTCTCCAGCCTCCTCCCCTCTGCCGGTGGCTGCTCCCCCAACCCAACTCTTCCTAGTCCTTCCCAAGTCTGAGGACTGCCTCCCTAGGCAGGTTTTGCGGTCCCCCTTACTTGGGCTGCTGGTTCACATCTGACCTCTCCAGCTCCAGTGACCTCCAGTGACCTCTAGTGCCCCTCCTCCCTCCACACATTGGCTCCCACCCAGGAGCTCAAACCCCAAACCGGGCTCATCCTCAAAGCCCATCCAACGGGGTACTGGGCCTACTGCTTCCTCCTGCCCCCCAGTAACTCAAATTACCCCATGTCCCCCGTGCCAGCCCAGGCCACGACCACCTCCTGCCAGGCGAGATAGCAGCTTCCCAGTCTCTCTGTGTCCTCTCCCGCTCCTGCACCCTCCCCTTTACAGCAGCTGGAGAGAGCCCTTCAGAATTGTCACTGCTCTGCTCTGTCCTGCTCACCTCCACCCCCACAGCGAATCCCTCCCCCACTGCAACCCAGGTCTCCTGCCTTCCTCACAGACTCCTTTCTCACCACTGTCCTCTAGCTCTCCCCCAAGCTCGCTCCTGCCTCAGGGCCTTTGCACTTGGCTGTTCCCTCTGCCTGGAATACCCAGAGACCCCCAGATCTCCCAGGCAGGCTCCTGCTGCTTCCTTCTCAACATCCAAACCTCAGGGCAAGACAAACTACTCAGAGAAACCCTCCAGACCTGACTCCCAGATCTATACTAAGAGTCTGATACTCCACCTCATTTCCTCAATAACATCATTATACACAGATGTCCCTAGTTATTGGTTCATTTGTGGGTGAACATCTCCCTCCTGGGACCCAGAGGGAGGGTCAGGAAAAGCTTAGAGGGGAGAAAACAGCAAATCTGAGAGAGGTAGGGGCACAGGCAGCATGGGAGTCAAGAGAAGGGAGCATTCTCTCCTCAGCACCCCTAGTTTGGGCCTCTGCTTGCATACCTCTGAACATGGGGAGCTCACTCTCTAGTAAGGGGGGGGGCTCCTGCGTCCTCTCCCTTACCCTGAGCTGAACCTGCCTTCCTGTCAGTGTCCATACCAAAGTCCCTGCTCCTGCCCCTGGGCCGCAGGGAAAGACTGCGAGGAAAAAAGGAGCTGTACTTTTGAGGGATGAGTCAGGCTGCCAAGCCCCGCCTCCCCTGTTTCATGGGAGTGGGGCCCTGCCTCCCACGGGGTCATATGAGGAAAATGGCTGAAGCCAACGCAGGAGCACATGACAGGCACCAGGCGGCCACTCTGCTTCCCAGAGAGCCTCGTGTTGAGCCGCAGGGCTGAGGCAGGGTCAGGTCGGGGTGCTCCTAGGGTCCCTTCTCTCCTCCCCTGCCCGGGCACCCTGTTCCGAAGCCTTGGATGTGACCTGCAGGGGATTAGGCCATAATCTTCCGCAAGCTGTCCCTCACATTCTCAGAGGTGGGGGTGGGGAGGGGGCTCTATGGGGCAGGGGCCTGAGCATGCAGACCCTTGTCCCCAAGGCACTGAGAGCTTCAGCCTCCTGTGGCTGTGCAACCAAGGGAGTGGGGGGGGCAGGAGGATCCCCCTCCACCAACAACCTTCTACAGCCCAGGTCCTTCCTCATCCAGGTCCTGCCCCCTCGGAACTTTCTGAGGTCAGGAGGGGAGTGATGCACCCCCCCGGGAAAGTGCTGCGAAGGCCAACCAAGCACCAGGGGCCCTTCCTAGGCAGGATCGCGCTCTGCCCCAGTGGCCCCTGGAGGCAGGCATGGACGGCTCTCCCCATTTTGCAGATGGGGAAACCAAGGCTCTCTGCGGTCTCTCCACTGGTTAAGAAGAACGGGGATAACCTCCCTCCCCGGTCCGTGAGCTCTTCCTCACCTCAGTGCCTGCCTCTGCCCTGCCAGTTCCTACAGGCCTGACAAGGTCCAGTTTCTTCCCCTCTGGGGCAATTCCAGGTCTTCAGAGAGGTAATCTGGTCCCAGGCCCTGCCTCACTTTCTAGAGAAGGAGAAGGACACAAAGGGGTAAATGCCTTCTGCTTTGAGAGTTCTTACAGCTGTTCACAGAGAGCACAAAGGAAGCAGGGAGGAGACAGCAAGCTGGAGGGGGGGGTGCAGATCCTGGAAGTCTTCAAGGAGGAGGCGCTATCTGAGTTGGGCCTTGAAGGCCGAGTGAGAGACCCTGAATAAGGACGGAGGGTGGAGAGAGGAAGGTAGAGCAGCGCAGTTCCGCACCTCGTTTAGCCTTTACAAGACGCCACGCACCATCAAGCTCCAGGGACACAACAGTGACATGACAGACACAGCCTCCCCCCAACCCAGCCTCCTCGCTGACCTGCTGCACCTGTCGGGCTTTACCATGACACTCCTCCTGCCGGGAAGCCCTCCTCCCCGCCTCTCCGCCTGGCTGGCCCCAGCCTTCTCATCTCCACTGTACTGTCCCCTCCCTGTCCCTGACCTCAGCATCTCCTCACTCTGGCTGTGTGCTCATCTCTGTGTTTTTTTACTGGTTTCATCATCACATTTCCCTCCACTGTTTCCCACCATGAGCCCTCGGCAAGGAGCAGGCCCCCAGCAACGCGCTGCGTGTGTGTTAAACGGGAGACGACAGCGTGTGTGTGTCCTGCGGCTGCTGGGTCCCAGGGGAGGATGGATGAGCCTCACAGCTGGCCAGGTTCGGCTGAGACGGTCGTTAATGACCAGCGACCCTGGGTCTGGCAAGAAGGTCACAGACGGCGGAGAGAAGGGGGAGAAAGCCTGAGTGGGGTACAGGTGAGAAACGGACGGAGACCCCTTGGAGACTGTGGCCAGACAGGAGTGAGGGGCTGCAGTGAGGCCGGCTGGGGCCACAGAACCGGAGAGACCGGGGAAGGGTGAGCGCCGGACCCAGGAGGCTGGGGAGGGGGCGGGTGGGTGAGACCCGGAGGAGCTCAGCTGGAAGGGGACAGGGAGCACGGGGCGAGGGCCCAGCCGGAGGGTTGATGGCTCAGAGGTCCCAAGCTCAGAGATGTTGGGGTTAAGAGGTGAACAGAGAGCTGGAGAGACAGGAGCGGGGGAGAGCCGGTGGCTGCTGGAAAGGTGGGCCAGGCGAGAGGGGCTCCGGGCCGTGCGGAGAGCACTGTGGGAGGAGGCGAGGCCGGACGGGAGCAGGATCACAGAAGTGGGCGCCACAGTCACCTGGAAGGAAGGCGGTGGTTGTGCTAGACAGAGCAAGTGTCGGGTGGTGGGCGCCTTCGCGGAATAGGGGGGCAACCTGGGGCTGGCCTAAGAGGAGGGCAGCCAGCCCGGCACGGAAGCCAAAGCTGGGGGAGAATGGTCTAGAGGCAGCCTCGGGAGCCAGGAGGACCATGTCCCGCCTCCAGGCTTGACAGAGGGGGGTATGAGAGAAAGAAGAGCTCTTTTAAGAAGGCTGCCAGGCGAGCAGGGTCGAGGCGGGGAGGCCGGGTTCCTGCAATTTACAATTAGGGATGTTCAGAGCGGGGCCATGTCCGCTCCCACCTGGACTGGGAGCTGGGAGCCCCGGCTTGTTGGGGTTCTAAGTAGTCTGGGCCTGGCAGCCTAGGGCTGCCCCAGCCAAACAGCGACCCACCTTCCCCACGGTCCCCTTCACACCGCCCCCTGCCCCCCACAAGGGAAGCTGAACATAATTCCATTCCTGGAAGGGAGGCGTCCTCCAGACACACAGGGGTATGAGCCGCTGGGCCAGGATCTAATCGACACTCTGCTCACATACTGGGACCGGGGGCCCAGGCCCCCTGCTGCAGGACCCCCACAAGCGTTATGGGGGTGTCGTTCTTGATATCACTTCAAAGACTGACCGGTCCCAAAGTCCCCAACCTGAAGACCACCAGGAGCAAGAGTGGGGGTTCTTTGAGGATAGAAAGGTTGGCAACCACGAGCCCAATTTGACTCTTTTTTCCATCTGACAGGTGGGGAAACTGAGGCCCAGAGGACATAGCATCTTGCTCAAGTCATACCACCAGTCAGGGTCAGAGGGGGTGCAGAACGTGGCCTCAGGCCCCGAGGCTGCAGGCACTTCCCAGCGGCCTGTCCTGCCTCTCCTCCCACCGGACAGCCGGTTCTCCAGGTCTGGCTGCCAAGCGCCGCTCCCTCGCCAGCTCTGCCATCTGCCCTTCCTCTCCTCCTGGTTTTTCCTCCTCTCCGCCCCTCCTCCCCCAGCTTTTGTTCTCCCCCCCACCCCCCCACCGCTCGGGCTTGCCTCACAGCTTCTCAGGAGCAGGGGCAGGGCCCTGCAGGAGCCAGTCATGGGGCTCCCCCCATGTGGCTGGGGACTCCCTGAAGCAGAAGCTGCTGGCCGTGATCCCAGCCCCTCCAGTTAACCTCTCGGGCCTCAGCTTCTCACCTGAAGTGGGGTAACAAAACTCACTTGACCAGGACGCTACAGGCCTAGAAAGAACGGATGTGCGGCAGGCCCTTTAAATATCCATCTTTGCAAAGCTTCAAGTCTGCCCCAAAGCTAATCATTCCAATGGCAGGTCACAGATGAGGTTTGGAGAGGCCAGGATTTTCCAACGTCCTGCTTAGGCAATCCTGCTCCCCACGCCAAGTACCAGGCTCCCCCAGGCTCCCAAGCTCCTGCACTGCCCCTGTGCATGAGGAAATGCCCAAGATGCAAGGCAAGATCCTACCAGCCAACGTCTCCTGAAGACCTCCTTGCCACTGCCTCCTTCCTAGACCTAAGACAGATGGACTAGCCAAAGGTCGGCTACAAGCAGATTAAAAGATAAGGAAGATTCCAAGACTGCTAGTGATAAAGGACAAAGGAGCATGTGATCTACTTCTGGCCGGGCAGCGCTCCCTGAGTTAGTGACCCGGCTGTGCCAGGTGCTTGGAGAGCACAGGCGGGATGAGGCCACCCAATTCCTGTGAGAACACTCGCTCCCAGAACCTTAAGCCCCATCTCCCCCTGGCAGCCACGGGGAACTCTTCTCCATTTGAAATCCCTTTCTGTGACCCGAGGTCTTTGGTGAGCACCCCCTGCCTGCCACCCTAGGGCCCGCTCACAGAGTATGATGGCACTCTCATTCGCACACCGGGGACCCCCAAGAGCTCCCCATCATTTCTAAAGCCCACTCGGACCTCAAGCTTCTGACATTTGCGCCTGCTGCTCCTTCTACCTGCAATGTTCCTTCCCAGCATCTTTATCAGAACCAACTCAGCAGTCACCTCCCCCTGGAAGTCCTCCATATCCCACTCGCAGAGGCAGCTACCCGCTACTGGATTTTCTTCTTGTGGTGTCTCGGGCCTCCTAGGAGTACGTGTCACTGGACTGAGAGTGTCTCTGGTGGGACACACAGGCTGGTACCGGGCAGGGACTTGGCATTTGCGGAATGAATGACTGAATGCCAGAGCTGGCCAGAGGCTCCATCTCCACCTCGGACCCCTTTGCCCCACTCTACACCTCCAGGATTTTGATGCAGGATGGCTAGGGAATCGTGATCTGAACCAGAGGGGGGACGGGGCGGGGGGGTGTCTCATCTCGAAGCTGCTGTGTTTCCAAACCAAGTTCAGCTTTTACTGTCAGTGTTCACTGGGGTGATTGAGGGTGTAGATGAAAACGAGAACCCGTCGAGCCCCCCTGGTGCCATGGCAATGTAGATGGGGGACAACAGGGGGTACACTGAATATGAACCCCACAGACCTCCAGATTGTGCCTTATTTTGTCATTTGGGGGGGGTGATACCCGCCCTACTCACAGAATCCTATTCAGGAAATCAACCCCAGAAACACCAACATCTCAAACACTTTAGCGTTCTGTTTTGCTCCAAATGAACATGAGAACACGAACCACCCTATTCTCCACCAGCACCAATATTCCTTCCCCGCACGGCAGTAGGACCCACTAAAAGTAAAACCGCAAAGGCCACAGAGGAGGGATCCTTTATATAAAATCAGCTAGCTCCCCGCCAGAGCTCCGGGCCCCCACCTGGGCCCAGGACAAAGAAAGGTGTCCCCTGACAGGTCGCAGTCTTGGGTCACCTATGACCTAGCTCAGCCGCCTCAATGAGCTGGTGAGACTGAGGCACAGGGGTGGTCGTAGCTGGTCTGTGGGGCAGCCTTCTCCTGGCCGCCAGCCGGACCGGCCTTGTCTCCCTACAACTGGGGCAGAAGCAGCCCCTCAGAGCTTTCCCTGAACGCTGCCCCACCTCGGCCATCCCCTGCCTCACCCCAGACATGGAAGGTTCTAGTCTGGCTCCTAGTCAGCTGGGCCAGCCAGCTGCCAGCTTCCTCCCCATTTAGCCAAAGCGTTCAAGGCCTGCTGTGCCTAATCACCCTCCTGGGCCTGGGGGCCAATGGGTGGGGAAGGGGGCAGTTGAGGAAGCCAAAGAGAAGGCGCTGGGGGACCCGCTTCCACCCAGGTTCCAGGGTAGATCCGGGTAGGGGGGGGTCCCTCTTTCAGAAACAAATGGCACAAAATCCCCAGCCCACGAGCACACATGGGGTTAGGGCTGTATCCCAGCTGCAAGGGAGGGACCCAGATGTGGTCCTGGATGGAGGGACCAGGTGTCCGGGTTTGTGTGGGACTCACAGAGCTCCCAGGACACAGCACTTTCAGGGCTAAAGCTGGGAAAGTGCCAGCAAACCAGGTTGAACCAGTCGCCCTAGCCCGGAGCTCAGGCTTCCTTAGCTTCAAGGTGAAGTCCACGGCCTCCCTGACCTCTTGGGGCACCATGGAACACTTTGGCCAAGGTCAGGTCTCCAGCTACATCCCTCGCACACTCACGAACGCATTAGAACGTGTCGGCGCACCACACATTTTCCAAAAAACACTGGAAGGCAGGCACTGGGCCTCTCTGAGCGGTGGGATCACACGTGATTTTTTTCCTGATTGTTTTTATCATGGTAAAATAGACAGGACATAAAATATACCATCATCACCATTTTTAGGTACGAGGTGGTATTATGCCTCGTACATTAATATTGTGTGACCATCACAAGTGAGGTTTCTATCTTCCAGATATCAGCAGGCGTTACTTTTATGATCAGAAAAAATATATGTATGTTTTAAAGGTGCCAATGAGCCTCTATCAGCTGTCTCTGCTCACACAAAGGCAGTAAGCACAGCTAGGAGGCCGTTGGGGGTGGGGATTAGATGGGTGCTTGGCCCAGATGACCTTTATCCTGGCCAGTCCTGAAACCCAGGATTCTGACCCCTTCCAGCTTCCAGAGAAGTGATCGATGTGCTTTGGAGACTCCAAGATTTGGGTTCAGATCCTCTGTCTGCTGCTTACTTGCTCAGTAACCTTGGGTCTGAGCCTGCTTCCTCAAGTGATGCAGAAGCCGTAGGGGAATGAGTGGCGGGTAACTGCACGCGGGCCCCCTGCACCCAGCGGCCTCTCCATAGTTACTTTTCCTTCCTCCTTCTCTCTGGGTGTCTCTCTGGCACCCAGACGTGAACAGAGGTAAGCCCTGCTTATCCTTCAAGGCCCAATTTGATATCAAAGGCTTCTCCACGAAGCCTCTCTGATTCCCACGGCAGGGGGTACCCCTCTGCTGGCTCTCACTGCCTCTGCCCGGGGGGTACCTGGCTCCCTTCCCAGTGGGACTTTGTGATCCCTGAGCACTATCGGCTGCATCTGAGTCATGCTGCCTTCCCTAGGCGCCCAGCAGACTTGATGAACCTTTGCTAAATGAAGCCATCACAGGCAGAAGTGTCCCAAGCAGGGAAACTGCCCACACCCCCTCACAAAGCCAGTGGGGCTGGCAAAGGGGAGCAGAGCACACAGCTGGCTCGCCTGATGGGGCAGGTGTGTCCCCCCCACCACCACCACCACCGGAGTTCTGTCTCTGCCAAGGGCCAGTCAGGGTCGCTGGGGAGCTGGAGACTGGCACAGATGAATGAATCCAGTACCACAAACCCTTCTGGATGTGTCCGGGGTGCCAGGCCCACTGCCGGGCCCTATGTAGCCAGTGGGGCTTCCCTGCCCTCAGCAAGCTCCCCATCTTAAGAAGAAAGGGGGTTCTTGTGGTGCCAGGAGGAGGTTTTAACATTTTCAGACAAAGGACAGTTAGCTTCCTTTCTCTCTGGGAGGCCAGAGATAAACACCCAAGCTGTCCCACCCATCAGATCCTAATATTGCCCTGAAAACCCTGAACACTTGAGCACCCTGAGGCTGTGGCTGGCCTTAGGTGTAAGTCCTTTGGGGTCGCTGATAGTGACCCTGGCCAGTGTCTCCAGTCCTAGCCCCCTGTGGGCCCACAGGAATAGGCCCCAGGCCCACAGAGGCACAACCCTCCAGTGAAGGTGTTTGGGCAATGGCCAGCAAACCCTATGGGGGCCAAAGGCACCCACTTTCGCATTGGCCTTCTTCTCCTGGGGTGCTGCCCACACCATCTGACACCCCCCCCCCCCCCGCCCCGTGCTCACTGTCTCTGTCCCATCCTCCTCCCCCAGAGCCCCAGGTCTGAGCAGGGACCCCCCCTACTGCTGGGGGATTCTGACCCGCACCAGGTTGAGGTCCAAACCCCCTCCCCCAACAAGCATTCAGGTGTACTTGGGGGGCAGTCATGGATTCAGGAAATATCAGAGCCCAAGGTAGCTCCTCCCACCTCTCTACAAATCGGGAAACCGAGGCATGAGAGAAGAGTTGCCTCTCCCCACCTCCGAATGTAACTCCTCGTTTCCCATAAACATTTCTTGGGTGGTTCCCGGCCCAAGGTCACGCCGCGAAGGAGAGGCACTTCCCCGGGGGAAGCCAGGTCCCCGGCTCCCGGCGCATCGCTCCATACCTTCCGGGCTAAGCCATCAAACCTGGTTTCCGGCCCTCTCCTCCTTGAACGTCCACCGCAGACGTGGCGTGCACCCGTGAGTTGATCTACGCCCTGATCCACCCCCCCAAAAAAGGCCACCTGAGACCCGGGCTCAATCCCCACCGCCGCTGATCCGCCCGGCGGCAGCGCGCAACCACAGCCGCGAGCTGCATAGCCGCGGCCTGGAGGTCACGGCGATGGGGGGCCGCACGCGAACGGGGACGCCGGGGAGCAAGGGCGCCGGCAGCAGGAGCGGGAGCCCCTCGCCAGCGCTGGGACCCCCGCCCGGGGCCCGGGAAGGAGCGGGGGCGGGGGTGGCGGCCGCCGGCACCCTGTCCGGAAGGCTCCCCGCCGGTTGCGGCACCTTTGCCCGGGGTCCGGCGGGGTTGGGGTCAGTCCGAGCGCGCCGCCGCTGCCCGCGCCCCCACGACACGCCACCCCCGGCGCGGCCGGGCCACCCCAGCCGTCCTTACCCAAGACACGACGCGCAGAATGGTGTGCGGCTGCCGGACCAGGGTGTGGGGGTCGAAGGCGCCCCCGGCTTTGCCCGCTCCGTACGCACCCCCTTCCATCGTGGCTGCACCCGCGCGGTGCCCCCCGCTCGGCGCGCGCCGCCGGCCCTGCGCGTGCGCGGCGCCCCCGCCCCCTCCCCGGCTCGCGCGGCTGGTGTGGTCCAGGGCTCCCGCCAGGGGGCGTCGTGCGCGCTCGTTCTCGGGGGCGCGCGTGCTGCGGACCGGGTGGAGGGCGCGCTCGTCGCTGGCGTGGTGACCTCTCTGCGGAGCGGGGCCAGGGCGGGTGCCGCAAATACAGGACGTCCCCACCCCTGGGCGGTCGCTCTCCTGGGCCGTGCCGTCCCCATCACAGCCCGGCGGTGCCTGAGGCTCTGACTGAAATCGTCTGCGTTATTTGTTTTCTCTCGCTGTCTGTCCCCCAAACTAGTAGGGCAGGGTCCGTGTTTGTTTTCCTAAACAGTAGGTGCCACCAGAAGATTTCTCGAATGAATGGATGGACCACGAATGAATAACCCCTCTCTCCGAGACCTCCGAAGCATCCACCTCTCCAAGGACCTTTCAGTTTCCACCTTGCTTTTAGGTTGACATCACGCCGTGGGCGCCTGTGTCTGCGTATCCCCACCCCCACCCCCCCGCCAGGAGGGGCCCAAGACATCTGGTACAGAGGAGGAGGCTGAGGAAAAGCAAAAAAAAATTTAATGAATGTGTCCTCCCCCCCACTACCCTTTTCCTTAATTCAGTAATTAATTACATCATTATTTGTTCATTGTTTGCTTCTGTTAGTCTGTGGCGCCAATGGCCAGGCACACAGTAGGTGCACAATAAATACACCCTACTCTCCAGAACCGCATTACAATTTGGGCGAGGCCACCAGGTTTCATGGGAACAGGTAGGCTGGAGGAGTGCTAGTTGCAGTGGGAGAACACCTTCCAGGTCTGGCCCTTGAGATGACCTACAGTCCTTAGGGCCTCTCTCCACGGCCCAGGTACCTCCATTGGTTCCAGGATCAGGTTGGACAAGGATATGCTTTGCTGCTGTGTTGTCATTCTGTGACGAAAGGACACAGGTCTGTGCAGAGGAAATGTGTGGTGGGTGTGAGGTCACGTCTTAGAAATATCACCTTGGCAAATGTCCATTGTAGGCTGTTTACCGAAGGTTTATTCTGTGCCCGGCCCTGTGCTAAGTCCTTTGCATATATTATCCCTATTTAATACAACAACCTCATACTAGCTGCTATGATTATATAAAACTTCTAGAAGAAAACACAAGAGAAAATTTTGTGACCTTGGGTTGGGCAAGGAATTCTCAGATATAACGCCAAGACCATGATCCTTAAGAGAAAACAATCCATTAATTGAAGTTCGTCAAAACTCTTCAAAAGTCACTGTTAACAGGAATGATCAAAGGCAAACCACAATGTGGGAGAAAAATCTTTACAAAACATACATCTGATAAAGAATTTGCCTTCCAGGGGCGCCTGGGTGGCTCAGTGGGTTAAAGCCTCTGCCTTAGGCTCAGGTCATGATCCCAGAGTCCTGGGATCAAGCCCTGCATCAGGCTTTCTTCTAGGGAGGGAGCCTGCTTCCCTTCCTCTCTCTCTGCCTGCCTCTCTGCCTACTTGTGATCTCTGTCAAATAAATAAATAAAATCGTTTAAAAAAAAAAAAACTTTTGTTTAAAAAAAAAAAAAGAAGAAGAAGAATTTGCCTTCCAGGTTCCCCTGGCTGGCACAGTCGGTTGAGTGTCAGACTCTTCTTTTTGACTCAGGTCATGACCTCAGGATTCTGAAGTCAAGTTCCGAGTTGAGCTCTGAGCTCAAGGAGGAGTCCACTGAAGTTTCTCTCTTCCTCTCCCTCTGCCTCTCCCATTGCTTGCGTGCTCTCAATGACCCCCTCTAAAATAAATAAATACATCTTTAAAAAAAAAGACCCAAATATATAAAGAACTCTACAGTCAATAATAAGAAAATAACCTGGTTTTTAGAAAATGGGTGAAAGACTTGAGCAGATATATCTCACCAAAAAAGATACACAGATGGCACCTAAGCCCGTGAAAAGTTGCTCAACACCACTAGTCCCTAGGGAAATGCAAATGCAAATCAGGATGAGACACTTCCACAGACCTATGAAAATGGTTAAAAATTTTAATTTGATGATATCAAGTGTTCGAGAGGATTTAGAACAACTGGAGCTCTTGCCCCTTGCTGGTGAAATTACAAAACAGTATAGCCCCTTAGGAAAACAGGTTAGCAGCTTCGGATAAAGGTAGCTTATACATTTACAATATGACCCTGCAATCTCCCTTCTGGGTCTTTGCCCTAGAGAAATTAAAAGTTATTTTCAACAAAACCCTGCACAAGAATGTGTATAGCAGCCTTATTTGTAATAGTTCTAAACTTGGAAATAACCCAAATGTCCCTCAACTGGAGAATGCAGAAACAAATTGTGGGACCCTTTGTGCAATGGGTTACCACTCCGGAATGAAAAGGAACGAACAATGGACATGCTCCATAGCATGTGTTATATTAAGTAAGAGAGGCCAGGCTCCAAAGACTACAGACAGCTCGATTCCTTTTACGGTCCTTGCGAAAGCAGAGCTATAGGGATGGAAAACAGATACAGTGGTTGCTAGGGACTGAGAGTGTGGCTGGAGGGCACGTTGGAGGATTTACTAGGGAGGAGCGTGGGAAAATTTGGGGGATGAAGGAATCCTTTTCTCTCTTGTTTGTGGTGACAGTTATAAAATTGACAATATATGTTTGTCCATAAAAAGGGCGATTTTTGGGGTGCCCGGGTGGCTCAGAGGGTTAAGCCACTGCATTCGGCTCAGGTCATGATCTCAGGGTCTTGGGATCAAGCCCCACATCGGGCTTTCCGCTCGGTGGGGAGCCTGCTTCACCCTCTCTCTCTGCCTGCCTCTCTTCCTACTTGAGATCTTTCTGTCAAATAAATAAATAAAAGCTTTAAAAAAATAGGGTGACTTTCATTGTATATTAATTATATACATTTTTTTAAAAATGGAAAATAAATCTGTGTGAGTGTGATGGGCTGAACAGTAATATTCATTGACATATTCATTCAATAAATCTTTATTTAAAAAAAAATTTTTTTAAAGAATTTATTTATTTACTCAACAGACAGAGATCACAAGTAGGCAGAGCAGCAGGCAGAGAGACGGGAGTGGGGGACCCGCTGAGCAGAGAGCCCGATGCGGGCCTCCATCCCAGGACCCTGAGATCATGACCTGAGCCGAAGGCAGAGGCCTTAACCCACTGAGCCATTCAGGCGCCCCTAAACATTTTTTAAAATTTTTATTTATTTATTAGGAAGAGAGAGAGAGTGCAAGAGAGAGCATGAGCAGGGTGGGGAGGGGATGGGGGTGAGGGAGAAGCAGGGACCCCTCAATAAATCTTTATTTGAAACCCACCTTACCTAAGACTTTGTGCTAGACATGGGGGCATAAGGGGTAAAGAATTTAGAGAATGTTCTAGCCTTTAGCATTAAGATTTGATCACACCGATGAATTTAAATCTCAAAAAGGGTGTTGTTCAGGAACCTGAGCTGTAGACGGAGACATTCTTGCGTAAAAGTCCTGGTTCCTTCTGACAGTCACTGAATCACTTTGGACAAAATGCCTTCACCTCTTGGGGCCTGCTTCCTCATATGATAAATAGAAATAAGCATAGTACTTTATTATAAAGAAACCTGAGGGGGTGCCTGGATGACTCAGTCCGTTAAGTGTCTGCTTTTGGTTCAGGTCATGATTTCTGGGTCCTGGGATTGAACCCCTCCTCCCCTATGCAGCCCCCCCACAATCAGCCTCTTCCTGGGATCCTGCTTCTCCTTCTCCCTCGGCCCCTCCACTCTGCTCTTGCTCTCTCCCTCCCTCTCTCTCTCTACCAAATAAATAAATTAATGAATTCTTAAAACAACAAAAACCCTGAGGATTATAGTCAGGATTAAAATGAGAGAATGCACAAAATGTACTTAGAATAGTGCTTGATACAAAGAATGAGCTTAGTAAACATTGTTGGCCTTCCCATCCCGGTTGGTTTTCTTTTTTCTTTTCTTTTCTTTTTTTTTTTTTTTTTAAATATTTTATTTATTTATTTGACAGAGAGAGAGAGAGATCACAAGCAGGCAGAGAGTCAGGCAGAGAGAGAAGGGGAAGCAGGCTCCCCGCTGAGCAGAGAGCCCGATGCAAGCCTCGATCCCAGGACCCTGAGATCATGACCTGAGCCAAAAGCAGCGGCTCAACCCACTGAGCCACCCAGGCGCCCCCCAGTTGGTTTTCAAGGTAGGTATGTACAGCAGGGTGTGGAGGCATTTCCTTAGAGGTGTCCAGGGTTCCCCCAAGAACCTCTACTTAATACCTAGCATTGCAGGTGTATAGAAACCTCCTCTCTACTGGTATCCAACAATTTCAATTATTTTAAATCAGTTAAAATAGATTGTTTGTTTTTATGTGTTCCTTGTTAATGGCAGGGCCAAAGGAGGAAGTCAGACGGTGTTTTGTAGGTCAAGATTTTGCAGACCCGGAGCTGCCTGATCTTGCCCGGTTCTGCACGGTAATTTTGAGCTCCGGTCCCAGCTGAGCTGTAACTCGCCATTGCTCACTCTCTCCTGCCCCCTTGAGGCTGCTTTGATATGGAAGGTGTTAAGTCTGTTTTCTCCGAGAGCATGGGGTTGCCCGGGAGGAGGGGCAATTCTTTCATTGGATTTGAGTGGAAAAACCATAATCTTAAAAAATTTGCTACTGCAATGGGTGCCTGGGGGGTTCAGTCGGTGAAGCATCTGCTTTCAGCTTGGGTGGTGACCCCAGGGTCCTGGGATCAAGCCCCACATCTGCTCCCTGCTCAGTGGTGAGTCCGCTTCTCCCTCTGGCTCTGCAGCTCCTCCCTTCCCCCTGCTCGAGCTCACCCTCTGTCTCTCTCGCAAATAAATAAATAAAATCGTTACAAAAATTCTCTATGCTGTTTAAAACAAAACAAAACAAAACAAATATTTACTTATCTATTTTTTTTTAAGTTTTTAAAAATATTTATTTATTTGACAGAGGGAGGGAGATCACAAGCAGGCAGAGAGAGAGGGGGAAGCAGGCTCTCTGCTCAGCAGATGTGGGGCTCGATCCCAGAACCCTGAGATCATGACCTGAGTCAAAGGCAGAGGCTTAACCCAATGAGCCACCCAGCCGCCCCTAATTTTTGAAGTTTTAGTTTAGATTCCAGTTAGTTAACATACCATGCAATAGTAGTTTCAGGGGTAGAATTCAGTGACTCAATACTTCCATCCACCCGCGCCTCTTTAATCGCCATCACCCATTTCACCCATCCCCCACCCACCTCTCCTCCAGGAACATTTGTTCTCTATAGTTAAGAGTCTGTTTCTTGGTTTCCTTCTCTTTTTTCCCCCCTATATTCTTTTTTTTTTTTTTCTTAAATTCCAGATATGAATGGAATCATTGGGCATTTGTCTTTCTTTGACTGACTTATTTCGCTTAGAAGCTGATTCTAAAATTCTTAGGGAAAAAGAAGGGGCCAAGAATGGCCAATCCAAAATTGAGGACGAAGAGCGAGTTCTACCAGATAGACGTAGCAGATGTAAAGATTCATTATAAAGCTGTAGTAAATCAGATTATAGACAAAAAGAACAATGGAACAGAATGCAGAGCCCAGAATTAGAAAGAAAAACATTTGGAAATGTGAAATACAGAAGTGACATTGCAAACGGAAGGATGGGCCATTTAGTAACTAAGCAGTGCCGGGAACATTGGCTTTCCATACGGGGAAAGAAATGCGGTTGGGTTCCTACCTCACACCATTCACCCAAATGAATTCCATGGGCCGGCTAGAAGTCAAAGACAGTTGCGCTCAGGATTCACTCATCCACCCACTTTTCCAAATTAGCAGGAATCAGGAAGCCAACTGGGAGACTACTAAAGCTGGTTCAAGGTGAAACCATGATTAACTGGGGGCCATGGCAACCAGAAGGAGTAGTTGGAGCTGTCTGGTGGACCCTGGAGCTTTCTGTCCCCCACTGTTCCCAGGGCTCCTCCTCCCCTCTACTCAAATTTCTTGGGACTAACACACACCAGGAACTGGCCTTTTTCTTCTCTCACTACACACAACCATGGGGCACCTGGGTGGCTCAGCGGGTTAAGCCTCTGCCTTCGGCTTCAGGTCATGGTCTCAGGGTCCTGGGATCGAGCCCCGCATCTGGCTCTCTGCTCAGCAGGGAGCCTGCTTCCCTTCCTCTCTCTCTGCCTGCCTCTCTGCCTACTTGTGATCTCTGTAGGTCAAATAAATAAATAAAATCTTAAAAAAAAAAAAGATTACTAATAAAGGCTGTGACCTGCAAGAATATGGGTGAACCTCACCTGATCAGTTGAAGACCTTAAGTAGGAAAAGAATCCTCCCAGAATGGAGAGAATGTGGACTCCAGACTCCAACATTAACTCCTTTCGGAGGTTCCAGTCTGCTGGCCTGCCCTGCAGATTTTGCACCCAAGACTGCAACATCAACTCTTGCCTGAGTTTCAAACCTGTTGGCAAGCCCTAAGGATTTCAGACTTGTTAACTGCTACAGTGACATGAACTAATTCCTTAAGATATCCTACATATGTATTACACACACACATGATTGGTTCTGCTGGTTGTGTTTCTCTGGAGAACCCTGACTAATGCCATGGAAAATGAACTCTCCCTGCCCCCTCCTGCTTTATGCTGTAATTATACTATCACTCCTGGATCAGGTGGAAACCCAGCTGTGGGAGTCGCAGTAAATCAAGAGGGGTTGAAAGGGACAGTTGGAGGAGAGACAGGGTGAAAGTGGGGGCCCGAGAGGCCTGATGGGTCTGTTTTCTCACGATTGCACTTACAGTGAATATTTGGACCTCAGTTCACAGATGATGTCATACACTTTAGTGAGTACACCATGGGGAGGGACACCACGCCAGGCTGTCCCACTCTGAGTGTTGTTGCTTGCTTGAAGGGGTCTCCCCACTGTTGAGGCACACTTTCCCTTCAGAATTAGTTAGTAATCTGTATGTGATACATTGCAAGACTATACTGTTTTCTAACTATGTTTCATCCAATGCTTTTAACATCTCTTGGAAATCTTTGCCTGACTCAATTAGGGATGACAAAAGAGGGATTTTCTACTTTTTTTTTTTTTTAAAGATTTTATTTCTTTATTCGACAGAGATCACAAGTAGGCAGACAGGCAGGTGGGGTGTGGGGGGGGAGCAGGCTCCCTGCCGAGCAGAGAGCCCAATGTGGGGCTCGATCCCAGACCCTGGGATCAGACCTGAGCCGAAGGCAGAGGCTTTAACCCACTGAGCCACCCAGGAGCACCTACTTTTTCTTTTTTTTTTTTTTTTATGATTTAATTCATTTATTTGACAGAGATCACAAGTAGATCACAGAGATCTACAGATCATGACAGAGATCACAGGCAGGCAGAGAGAGAAAGAGGAGGAAACAGGCTCCCTGCTGATCAGAGAGTCCGATGTGGAGTTCAATCCCAGTATGCTGGGATTATGACCTGAGCCAAAGGCAGAGGCTTTAACCCACTGAGCCACCCAGGCGCCCCTGATTTTCTACTTTTATTCTGTATTCATTAGCAGGACAGTTATCTGATGTTTTTGTTTTTGTTTTGTTTTTTTTTAATTTTAAAAAGAGTTTATTTATTTATTTGCCAAAAAGAGAGTGAAAGTACAAGCAGTGTGCATGGTGGTGGTGGGGGGGTGGTAGGCAGAGGAAGAAGCAGGCTCCCCACTAAGTAAGGAACCCTATGCGGGACTTGATCCAGGACCCTGAGATCATAACCTGAGCCAGAGGCAGACGGTTAATGGACTGAGCTACCCAAGCGTCCCCGGTGTTTTGTCTTTAACAAGGCAGTAGTAGGTCTTGGTTGGTTGGATTAGAACCACAGCCCACCTTGAATCCTAAACAGTGAGTGGAAGGGACCTGGGACTATCTGTTAAAGAGATTTTGGTCCAACCTCCTCATTTTCAAAAAGGAGGGACTCAGACCCAGAGATGGAAAGAGATTTGCTCGAAGCCTTCCAACATGAGCTTTGTCATGTCCCAGAAGAGCTTTTGGGGGCACAGAGAAAACTTTTACAATTACTTGGTTCTCAAGTTCAAGTGATTTACCCAAACTTTCCCTGGCTGAGTGGTGCTTAAGGGGTTGTGCCCATCAGAATTACCTGGGGTTCTTTTCTGGGCTGGCTGTGCTTCCCTTTCCCCCAGCTTCTGATCCAGCAGGCCCCAGGGTGGTATCTATATTTTGAAAAAGTCCAGATGATTCCCATTTTGTTTCTTCTCAGAAGTTCACTTTGATTTTTATTTTTAAAAATTGCCCAAGTAATTAACAATGAGTACATTCTTGTGAAGAATCCAGCAGGCTATAGAGAACCATCTGGAAAAACCGCCTTCACACCTACCACCCCTCAGGCCCCCTGCACTCCTCAAAAGTACCCACAGTTTCAGCCACCTTCTGGTTGACTGTCTATGAATTTACTCATTTTGCATGTGTGGACACGCATCTGATTTTTAAATAAATAGGATTATAGCATTTGTGTTGTTCCGTGACTTGCTTTTTATACTTGCCGATGTGTTTTGAAAGTCTTTTCATGTCCCTATATATAGACCTACCTAATTCTGGTTCACAGACTGCAAACTATTTCACTGTACAGAAATATCATTGAAGGAAACCAGAATATGACACCCCAAAATATGCTTCTTTGACATAAGAATTATTTTGAGCTGGAGGCAATTAAAAAGTAGCAAGTGTAGGAAAAACTCTCTTTCCTTCCTCCCTTTCTAGGGTTTACATTTTCCTTTACTGGAGACCACTCTAGACTCTAAGAAGCCCAGTGGCAGCACCAGAGGAGTCTGAAAACAAATGCATTCTGTTAGTTTTCCCCCATCTATTTACTTTCCCACAGTTTGCCATCCTTGGAAGTCTAAAATGGGTCTGTCATTTTGTCATGTTTGCCCTGTCATTCTCTACAAATGTGTTGTTTGCGGAAGCTGCCAAATAAGCCCAAGTTTTAGCCACCCCTTTGAGCTCCTCATCCCCAGATTTCCCCCATGTATGTATGAAATACACAGTGTTAACAGACTTCTGTTTGTTTTCTCCTGTTAATTTGTCATTTCTTACAGAGATCCAGCTGAGAACCTAGAAAGGCAGATAGAAGGAAAAAGAATTATCATTGCGATATATATATATATATATATATATGTTATGTATATATAAATATATATAAGTGATATATGTATCTAAATCTAAAAAATATATATATATATAAAATCTAAATCTCAAAATCTGAAATATATATACATTTTATTTATTTGAGAGAGAAGGAGTACTCCAGCATGAGTGGGACATGGAGGGAGCAGAGGGGAGAGAGAAGCAGGCTGCCTGCTGAGCAGGGAGCCCGACATGGGGTTTGAACCAAGGACATTGGGATCATGACCTGAGCCAAAGGCAGATGCCTAACTGACTGAATCACCCTGGTGCCCCTATCATGATAATATTAATTATTGTTTGTGCACCTCAAGTGCAAATGGCTGAGTTTATCGGTCTCCTCAGCTTGGAACACATTATGATCTCCAGAGGGGGTCAAACACCCTCTCTCTCTCTTTTTTTTTTTTTTTAAAGATTTTATTTATTTATTTGACAGACAGAGATTGCAAGTAGGCAGAGAGGCAGGCAGAGAGAGAGAGGAGGAAGCAGGCTCCCTGCTGAGCAGAGAGCCCGATGCGGGCCTCGATCCCAGGATCCTGAGATCATGACCTGAGCTGAAGGCAGCGGCTCAACCCACTGAGCCACCCAGGTGCCCCTCTCTCTTTTTTTAAAATATGTTATTTATTTATTTGACAGACAGAGATCACAAGTAGGCAGAGAGGCAGGCAGCGAGAGAGGAAGGGAAGCAGGCTCCCTGCTGAGCAGAGAGCCTGATGTGGGGCTTGATCCCAGGACCCTGGGATCATGACCCAAGCCGAAGGCAAAGGCTTTTTTTTTTTTTTTTTTTAAAGATTTATTTATTTGACAGAGAGAAATCATAAGTAGACAGAGAGGCAGCCAGAGAGAGAGAGAGAGGGAAGCAAGCTCCCTGCCGAGCAGAGAGCTCGATGCGAGACCCAATCCCAGGACCCTGAGATCATGACCTGAGCCGAAGGCAGCGGCTTAATCCACTGAGCCACCCAGGCGCCCGAAGGCAAAGGCTTTAACCCCCTGAGCCATCCAGACGCCCACAAACACCCTCTCTTGTCTCCTTTTCTCTTGTTTCCTCTCTTATCTCCTTTCCCTCTCCCTAGCCCCTCATTCCCAGGACCCTCCTCATGACCGTTTTCAAAGCAGAGTTTCCCTCAGCTGGTGTGCCTCAGTGTCCCAGGGAGCCCTCAGAAAGAACATGGAGGTCCAGAGTGACGACGGGTGGGGCCTGCATGCTTGTTTTTCTACCAAGTTCCCCACCTGATTCTGCTGCCCATTGCTGGTAGATCTCTCCGAATGTGCAACCACCATTGTAAATTAATTACATATGCCTTACTCTTTGTGTTTTTATTTTTTTAAATATGTTTACTTTAAAAAATAAATTTATTTATTTATTTAAGTAATCTCTCAGGGTGTCTGTGTGGCTCAGTCCATTGACCATCTAACTCTTAATTTCGACTTACGTCCTGATGTCAAGGTCATGAAATCCAGCCCAGTGTATTCTTAGGATTCTCTCCTTCTTCCTCTGTCCCATCTCCCTTGCTCATGTACTCTCTCTCTCTCTCTCTCTCTCAAAAAAAAAAAAAATGTATTTAAGTGATCTTTCCACCTGATGTGGGGCTCAAACTCATGCCCCCGAGGTCAAGAGTCACATGCTCCTCTGACTGAGCCAGGCAGGTGCCCCTGTTTATGTTTTTAAATAGTCAATGGCATCGGGCCGTAAATATTGCTGTTTCTTCCCTTTCTCAACTCAAGCTAATGGTGGTAAGGCTTATCCACTTACGGTAGGAGCATCTGATCTGTTCTTTCCCCATAGTGCCCCGTGTCTCATTGTGCACATGGCCACATTTTATTACCCATCTGGAGGGCGATGGGCACTGGAGCCATCTCCAACCCCTGCTCTATTTCCACTGTTCTCATTTGCTTCAAGAACCACTGTATTAAAAGAAAAGAAAGGGGTGTCTGGTTGGCTCAGTTAGTTAAGCGTCTGCCTTTGGCTCAGGTCATGATCCCAGAGTCCTGGGATCAAGCCCCACGCCGAGCCCCATATCGGCTCCCTGCTCAGTGGGAAGCCTGCTTCTCCATCTCCCACTCCCCCTAATTCTGTTCCCTCTTTCGCTGTGTGCCTCTTTGTCAAATAAATAAATAAAAATCCTAAAAGAAAAAAGAAAAGAAAAGGAAGATAAGTGTTTTCATACCCACTTGATAAGGGGATAGGGAGCAGAGAGAAAGGGCTTCCATGGAAGAGTGGATAGAAGGTGTGACAGTTTAGGATCAAGTTTGTTTACGCAATTATTCAGGTGACGATGGTTAGTCTCCTTTCTGGCTGTGAGTCACCCAGACTGAAGATCTATGGTGGCTTCTTTCGGGAAGTCCTTCGTCAGACAGCAAAGAAGTTTAGGCACGTTTTTCCTTTCTTTTTAAAATTTTTATCATTTTTAATTTTTATTTTTTTAAGATTTAATTTATTTATTTGACACACAGTGACTACAAGTAGGCAGAGAGGCAGGCAGAGAGAGGA
Source organism: Mustela nivalis (assembly GCF_964662115.1). NCBI lineage: Eukaryota > Metazoa > Chordata > Mammalia > Carnivora > Mustelidae > Mustela > Mustela nivalis. The sequence goes on from NC_139026.1 coordinate 8,631,739, forward strand.
AGGGAAGCAGGCTCCCTGTCGAGCAGAGAGCCAGATGTGGGGCTTGATTCCAGGACCCTGGGATCATGACCTGAGCCGAAGACAGAAGCTTTAACCCACTGGGCCACCTAGGCACCCCTTGTGCTCTTTCTTTATTTCCTTTGGTCTATTTTCTGTGCCAGCCTCTCTTCCATGCTGTTTTTTGTTTTTGTTTTTGTTTTTTTATCACTGAAGCTAGAATATAAGCTCCCAGTGGGCAGGAAACATTGTTTCATTCACTGATGTATCCCAAATGCCTGGAACAGAGAGTCCTGCAAACAACAGGTGCACAGTAAATGCTCAGTGAATGAATGACTGTGGGATTTAAATGTCAGATAATGTGGGTCATGACTAACATGTATTTATTATTTTTCAGGAGATTCTGTGCCCAAGAAGAATACCAGGGTCACCTTAGGTCCTGAGAGACCTACCGCAGCAGAAGTCACCCAGCCCAGGATCCTGTAAGGCAGGCCACAGAAACCTTCTCCCCTCAGAGGAGAGCTGCCTCCTTCTAGAAGACACTCATCTTCCATCTCCAGCCCTCTCCCACCTTTCAGGTAACTTGAATGAACACCAAACAGATTCATTTCCAAACCTCCAATCCCAGGGCAGAACCTGGCACACTTTACAACTCTAGAAGAGGTTGGTTGGATGGGTGAACGTTGAAACCAACCAATTCGACTCTCATACAGAAATCTTTAGTCTTGTTTAGCTCTCAATTTTGGCTACATTTTCGAGTCCTCTGGCGCCTTTTCAAAATGTCTAATGTCTGGGTTTCACCCCCAGAAACTGCAATTTGTTGTGTTAAAAAAAAAAATTCAGCCGAGTAAATTTGAAGATCTGATTGGTTTTTTGAAATAATTCATGAAACAGGCAGCATACCATCTAGCAAGCAGAAGGGAGCTCCAAGGAGCTGTACGAAGTAGAAGGTTTTTATAGGAAGGGGGACAAGTCAAGGAAGTTATTAGCAAAAGAAATGGAAGGATTGTTCCAGGAAAGATCATCTTCCTTTAGTTGGAAGGGCAGAGGTCTTATTGGATGGATGACCTCTTCTTCCTTTGTGAAATGGAGAGGGCCCATTTCATAGATTACCTCATTGGTGCTAATCAGAAAATCCCTGACCAGTGAAGACTGCATTTCTGGGGGATGTTGAAACTGCATTAGCTTAGGTATTAAACCCAAGTTTGGTGACGTGACTTAGGATGCCATTTTGGATTTGTGGTTTTCTTTTTAACAGTTCTGAGATTCAGCCTGGGAGGCAGAATTTCTGAACTCTCCCTGGGGTGATTCTAAGGCACGGCCCACACTGATGAACCTCCTCTTTACTCTGTCCCTGAAACCCCTCCAACATCTGCCAGCTTTGGGACTCTCAATCTGTCAGAGCCTCATTGATCTGGGCCACATAATGGGTGGTTAATAAGGTGTGTTTAGGGCCTTGCTGTTTAAAGGGTGCTCTGGCGGACCAGTAGCAGATTCAGTCTTCATGAGTTCACATTCTAGGGAGCTGCCTGGTGATTTGTTTGAGGATTGACTGAGATAATGGATATTATAATTATAGAATAAATTATATGTCATGACTATAACTGTTGAGAGGAAAAACTCTCTGAAGGCCTGAGATATGAGGGAAGCCATTTAGATTTCCTTTCAAGCCATCATGACTGTATATAAACTTTGTTCAAACCAGAAGCCCGATTTAAGGCTCGCCACACATGCATTGGACAGCCGCGTGGTGAATGAGTCGCTTGAAGGAAAACCACCTTGTCTTTGAGATATTGATCAATGCTCCTACTCCCTGCATTCTTTTCTGTTAAAACCTGTGATTCCTAACGACATGCTAACCTATAATCTTTCGAGCTTTTACAAGATATAAGAAAGTATATAACCCTGCAATAACTGTTCATTCTCTGAAACATTTTCTTCCTTGTGAAAAGCCTGTTTCCCCGGTACCTGTCCTACCTTGGGCTCAAATAAAATTCTGAGTCTTAGAGATTTTAAAAGGTTTGTTTGATTTGCATCAGCATAACAGAATTTGGCATGGAGCAGGCAATCCTACACATTTACCGAATGAATGAATGAATGAATGAATGAATGAACCCTTGACCAAGATGTGATTGTTACTTTACACCTAAGGAAACAAAGGCTCAGGTGGTTATTAGGTCAGTCGGTCAAACTAGGAAAATGCTGGGGGTTCTGGGCCTGGTGTTGGCATGGACAGGAAGAGGAAAAGTTTCCCAGAGACGTGAAGTTCAGGGCACAGAATTGCACCTTTGCTCCTGGGAGGACGGGCTTCTCATCTTCACATTCCCCCAGGGAAGAGAAACACATTTTGTTTAGAGGGATCCAGAAGGTCCAAACCTGAGGCTCCATTGACAATATTTACATTATCCCCCCAAACAAGCAGGCTCACCCTTACCTTCACCCACAAATATTTATGAAACCCACATATGTGGTTGGCACTATGTAAACCAGAGATAGATGTCCCTTCTTTAAAGCAACGGACATTGACAATTTAAAATCCACAATGGTGGGGGGTGGTGCATGCCTTGGTGGCTCAGTCAGTAGAGCATGAGACTCTTGGTGACTCTTGGTTTCCAGGTTGGGAGTTCTCATGTTGGGCATAAAGCTTACATACATACATACATACAAACATACATTCCACAATGGGGCATAAGTCCTGAGGAGGGGAGTGAGACCAGTTTGTACTATGATGCGACTGGGGAAGACTTCCCAAGTGGTAACATATAAGGTACAATCTGAAGAGGGGAAGATTTTGGAAGAAGGAGAAGAGCTCTCTTTTTGCCCACATGCTGGAACCTTAGGGATTATCTAGTTGGGCGTAGTTGAAAAGATTCCTCTTTGCCCTTAAACTGTTTTACTGCTTTGTGGATTGTAGATAAAGTGTAGCCGTGCAAACAACCCTAATCTATCCAAACACAAATAAATTGTCTCTGGTGGAAGGACACATTCCTCCCCAACAGAAAAAGCCAGTCTGATATCTACTTGTTTAAATTCATTTTGACATTCCTTTGCTCCATTTACATGTGTGGTTCTGCATCTTTTCCTTTGAACCAGTGTGGCATCTGTCTAGTTCTCTCATTAATTAATGAGCTAAATAAAATCTTTGACATATGTTCATTTTGTATCTATACAAGAGTTGTGATTTTATCCTCTCTTAACATTTATGCTTTAACAAGAATAAGTAGAAATCAACCCGTGTTCCGGGCGGGGAGATAAGCAGGTGCCAAGGCTCTGTTGAAGGGGGGACCACATGGGGAATGGGAGGGGTCTTCATGGGGGGGGCTCCCTGGGGGACCCAGGGATGTGCCGGGATCATGGTCGTAGTCCCTCCCCTCAGATCTCATACTATGGGAAACCATTGAAGGGTCTTAATCAGTGGAATGAGTTGGTCTGATTCATGGTGTGAGAGATCTTACCCCACTGCCAGGTAGAGAACAGATATTGGGGCCAGGATGGGGGACGAAAGGATGCTCCTGGAGGCTGGTTCAGCAATCCAGGCAGGAGGGGACTGTTGCCTTGACTTGTGGGTTGAGGACTGAGGAGGCAAACAGTCTCTGTGAACAGCAAACAGATGGGGATAGCGCGGGCAAAAGTCTAAAAGGGGACCCTGGCATCTGATGTCGCTCATGGGATCTGTGCTTGCTCCTGGCCTGGAGACAGAGTAGGGAATTCAGTAGAGCCTGTCTTCCTGCCATCTCCGTGCTAGTGCGGGCAGGAAAGGAGTTAAAACCCTGGAAAGAGCTCATTCTCAGCAGGGATGTGAGGGCTGGTGGTTGAAGGCATGAATTCTGCTGTGTGACCTCAGGAAGTTTACTAAATTCTTTTGAGACAATTTCTTTTCTTTTTCTTTTTTCTTTTATTTTTCAAGATTTTATTTATTTCTTGAACAGAGAGAGAGATCACAAGCAGGCAGAGAGGCGGCGGGGGGCGGGGCGGGAAGCAGACTCCCCGCTGAGCAGAGAGCCCGATGGGATGCCAGGCTCCATCCGAGCACCCTGAGACCATGACCTGAGCCGAAAGCAGAGGCTTAACCCACTGAGCCACCCAGGTGCCAGAGACAATTTCTTTTGCTACAAAATGGCGCTGATAAAAGAGTGCTTTCTTAAAAGTGCTGATTGGATGATTGAATGAAATAGAAGATTGCTCTGCCCTCAATAAAGGGCCTCTAAGATTACTTCCCAAAGGATACTAAACTCATTGGGCACATAGGGATTCTTGTAATAATAGGATAGTACCAATTTGCATTGATAAAGCATTTCAAATGTTTTTGGACCTTAGGTACAGGGCTGAGACACAGAGTAAGGATCTGTATTCATTTCTTGTGGCTGCTGTAGACAATTGCCAAAAGCTTGGTGGCTTCAAACAACAGAGATTTTTCTCTCTCACTGTTCTGGAGAATTCTGAAATCAGGGTGTTGCTGGCAGGGTTGGCTCCTTCTGGAGGCTCTGAGGAAGAAACTCTTCATGCTTCTCTCCCAGCTCCCAGTCGCTGCTGGCAATCCTTGGCATGCCTTGGCTAATCTGTGTCCCTCTTCACATGGCCTTCTCTGTGTTTCTCCATCCCTTAGTTGCTCTTATAAAAACACTCGTCATTGGGTTTATACTACAGGATGATCTAGTCTGAAGACCCTGGGTTCAAAGAATCCTTTGCAAAGGACTTTTTGCAAATAAGGTGACATTGACAGGTTCTGGGTGGACATGTCTTTAGGGAACACCTTCAACTCACTACAGGACCCACACGTATTCATTTTTTCACATTGTCAACCAATTTCTCCAACCCCATCCGCTAATGAGGCCATGCTCTCACACTGCTTTGGGATGTCCCTTTTCTTCCTGTATTAAGTTTCCATTTGTAGACAACTTCAGGGTTCTACAGACATTCACCTGCCTGTTTTTCCTGCCACTACCACATTGTTTTTACTGCTGTGCTTTTGTAACGCATAGGTCTTAATATTTGGCAGAATAAGTCCCCATCTTGGTTCCATTTTTCCAAAAATGCTTTAAATTTTCAAGGATCTTGATTTTCTCTATACATCTTAGAATCAGGTTCCCATTATGCCTTGCCACGGTCCCTTGGGATTTTGGTTGGACTCCTAATGACTTTATAGATTAGTTTGGAGACAGTCAACACTTTTAAGACATCAGGCTGGTTGATCCATGAATTCAGAATGTCCTTCTGTTATTTGGGTCTTCTTTTTATATCCTTTAATAGAATATGAGCATGTTCTCCAAGGAGGTCTTATACACTCTCTGGGGGTTAAGTACAGAAGGAAGAGCACTCTGCAAATTACAGATGGCACAATTGTATGTAATCCCTCTCCCTGGTGCCCGATTATCTACATTTTACAAAAAAGGAAGCTGAAGCTAAGAAAGATAAAGGAACCTCCCCAGAGACACACAGTGGTAACGGAGCTGAGACTGGGTCCCCGAACCTAGTCCTGGGAATGCATGTGGCTTCACCGACCCTTGCCCCCAGCACAGCAGAGACCTAGGTGGACAGACCTGGTACCATCCAATCTCTCATAGACAAAGCAAAGCTGAGGATGTACGAGAGGCTGGCTGGCACCTGATCATTTATTTTAAGATCTGCGCGAAGAGAGATGCAGCATAGATATAGAGAAGGATGATGAGAATACAGGTGACCTTGACTTGCAGAGCGAGGGCCTGCTTGGATGAACCCCTGAAGGTCATCTTGTTTGTGCTGCTTCTCTGGAACCTGGTGCTGATGGGCACCTCGGTGGCCACACAGCCCCAACCTCCTTCTTGCTCGTTGGCATCCTTATCCCCAGCCACAAGGCACCGGCTGATGGAGGTTGGGGTGACCCTGCTCAGGGCAACTGAGCTCTGTCCAGGGAAGTGTCAGCTAAAAGGGGTGGTGGTGACTGGGAGGCTGGTGGTGACTGTGTCCAGGTCTTTGGAGTCTGCGCAGCACAGCCTGGCCCACTCTGGGGGTTGCAGACCTCTGCCCCACATAGCCCTGGCCGCCCATCGCATGGCTGCCCACAGCCTATCCAGGCAGCAGAGTAGCAGGGACACAGCCACCTGCTGTAGGGCAGCTTGCAGCAGCAGCTCCACGGCCTTGCTGTGCTCATGGTGGAAGACGGCCAGGCTGTGGTATGCCCACTGGGCCATGGAGAGCAAGACTAGGCTTGCCTCCCACTTCAAGGGCCACAGCTGCTGCAGGACGCAGTGGTGGGCTCCATGCCCCAGGGTGGCAAGCTGCTGCAGGCCCCGGCCCCACGCGATGGTCAGTGGCTGCCACAAGGCCCGCTGGATGGGCAGCAGCGCCTCTGTGCACAGCTTCCCTGCCAGGACGAGGGGGATCCCCCTGCCCACCTGCAGGCTGCTGCACCACAGGATACAGAGGCCCCGTATGTAGACTGAGAGGCAGTGGGAGGCCATATTTGCTATGGCCGCCTGCAGCCCCAACAGAGGGGCAGAGAATTTCACCAGGCCTGGGCCACACAGGAGCAGGAATAGGAGCTGCCATGCACCCCTGGCCAGGCAGTTCCCATTCTGTGGGGCATCGTCCCGGCAGCTGGTGGTGGGGGAGCAGGGATGGGAGGCTTTCATGACCCAGAGGCTCCGGCCCAGGCTCCTGGCCCAGGGGCACTGGGCTGCACTCCTGCCACAAGCTCACCTTAACTGATCCTCTGGCCCCAGTAGTCTTGTCATCTGGGCCAGGTGGTTTTGCAGTCAATGACAGCACAAAAGATCAAGATGTGAATTCGTGTCAGAGAGGGGGCATTATTGCTTCAGAAGGGCAAGGGAGGCAGTCTTAGAAAGTGAAACTGTGGAGTTCTAGTTTGGGTCCCTAGTGTTCATGCCTTTATCTGACAAATGTGACCCCAACCTCTGTGCTAGGCCCTGCACTGGATGCTGAGCACACGGGAACAGGACATGGTCTCTGCTTACAAGAAGCTTCCAGTCTAGTAAGAGAGATGAACGTTGAAACATCCTCATGTCATCCCCATTCAGCTCCTCCTCACGTCCTCCTAACCTTCCACACCTTGGGTTTTGTCTTGCTGTAGAGAACATCTGCCCTTTAGGTATTTGAGCAAAGCCTGCGACCCTTTTCTGCTCCTTACTAGAAGTTCCATTTTATTTTTTAATTTTTTAAAAAGATTTTATTTATTTGTTTGACAGAGAGAGAGAGAGATCATAAGCAGGCAGAGCAGCAGGCAGAGAGAGAGGAGGAAGCAGGCTCCCCGCTGAACAGAGAGCCCAATGCAGGGCTCGATCCCAGGACCCCGAGTACGTGACCTGAGATGAAGGCAGAGGCTTAACCCACTGAGCCACCCAGGCGCCCCTATTTTTTAATTTTTAAAAAAGATTTTATGTATATATTTTAGAGAGAGGGAGAGCAAGTGTGCAAAAACTCGGATGAGGCCGAGGGAAAGGAGAGAGAATCTCAAGCAGACTCCTGTTGAGCACGAAGCCTGTTGTGGGGCTCAATCCTAGGACCCTGCGATGATGACCTGAGCCCAAGTCAGATGCTTAATCGACTGAGCCACCTAAGCGGCCCTGCTCTTTTTTCTCTGGATGGTAAAGAGGGAGTTTCTCTTAGAATATTTTGGCTAGCACCTTCAGTGACATTGTGAAACTTTTAAAAACTCTCTTCCTGGTTTTAAATAGTCTTATTTGGTGGGTGATAGTGGCTGTCTTGTTCTTCTCTGTACTCCCACAGCCTGGTGCAGAAGCCAGCACAGAGCAGGCCTTCAGTAAGAATTTCTTTCTTTCTTTCTTTCTTTCTTTCTTTCTTTCTTTCTTTCTTCTTCTTCTTCTTTTTTTTTTTTTTTTTAAGATTTTATTTATTTATTTGACAGGCAGAGATCACAAGTAGGCAGAGAGGCAGGCAGGGAGAGAGGAGGAAGCAGGTTCCCCGCTGAGCAGAGAGCCAGATGCGGGGCTTGATCCCAGAACCCTCTGATCATGACCTGAGCCGAAGGCAGAGGCTTTAGCCCACCGAGTCACCCAGGCACCCAAAGAATTTCTTAGTGAGTGAATGACTTGGGACCCCAGAAGCGTTTCTTGGGGGCAGGGTGGTTACTGAACACCAAATCCGAGTTGAATATCCAAGCTAGAGTCAGCTCTGTCCTTCACTGATTGTGTGACTTTTGTCAAATTATTTCCTCTTGGTCTGAGGGTTTGTTTTCTCTGTAAGAGGGGACAGACAATATGGGCCATAATCCCTTGTCTGCAATTCTGAAATTAAAAACTTAAATCATTTGATAGCAAAAATCAAACTGATCTGAACTCTTTAGGCAGCAAAGTCAGCTTGGCACTGATGTGAAGACGTTTATATTTATCTCACTCCATGAGAATATATATATATATTTTAACAGAATTAATGTGTTTCATTAAAGAGTTTGGGGAGGATTACATAAGTGTGTGCACCATATTGCATGATTTATTTAAAACATGAAAAACACTGAGTTTGGAAACACATCTGGCCCCAAAGATTTCCAGTAAGGGACTGAGGACCCATCAGCGCTGCCCCTCAAGGGATGGTGGGAAGATTAAAAGAATTTTTTTTTAAAACGATGGTGGGAGCAATGGCCAGGCCCAGAATCAAACAACAGGACTGGGTGGAATGGAGGTGCAAAGTGATATATGGGAAAGAACGTGCGTGCCCTCACACAGGAAAAACAGTGGAGGAGTAGCCAGTTAAAATAGAGCCTTGGGTGGCAGCCACGGGAGTTAATGCCTAATCCCAAGGAACCAGCACCCAGCACCCAGCAGGCCTTCAGTAAGAATTTTTCTTTCTTTCTTTCTTTCTTTCTCTCTCTCTTTTTTTTTTTAAGATTTTATTTATTTATCAGAGAGAGGGAGAGCGAGAAAGCAAGCACAGGCAGGCAGAGGCAGAGGGAGAAGCAGGCTCCCTGCTGAGCAAGGAGCCCGATGTGGGACTCCATTCCAGGACGCTGGGATCACGACCCCAACGGAAGGCAGCTGCTTAACCAACTGAGCCACCCAGGCGTCCCTCCCAGTAAGAATTTCTAATGTGAATGACTTGCGACCTCCTTGGTCTTTTCAGTGAGGGGGTTACTTTCATAGGAAGTAAAAGGATATTTGATTTTTTTTTTTTTTTAAGATTTTATTTACTTATTTCACAGAGAGATCACAAATAGGCAGAGAGGCAAGCAGAGATGGGGGGGGGAGGGGAAGCAGGCTCCCTGCTGAGAGCCTGATCCCACGACCCTGAGATCATGACCTGAGCCGAAGGCAGCGGCTTAACCCACTGAGCCACCCAGGTGCCCCGGACATTTGATTCTTAAAAAGATTTGGGGAGGCAAGCCTGGAGACAGGGAGAGCACTTAGGAGCCTCCTCGGTCACGGAGGTGGGGGTGGGGGTGGGAGGTAGGGGTGTAAGCTGAGATCAGCGAGGGTCCCCGAGGCAGAAGGGCCAGGCTTCGAGGTTGGGCAGCTAGCCAGAAGCCCGGCCACAGCAGCTGGACACCGGGAGAAGTGGTTGAAATGAGGCTTGAGGGACGGCACGTCCGAAAACAATGCATTAACGGCAAGTTGATCGTGGAAGAGGCTCTGGATCGGGAGCCAGGAAACCAGGCTTTCGGTCTTTTCTCTCCAACTCTGCGCAGGTGGCAGCGGGGCAACTCGTCCCAACCCGGCGTGCCCGACAAATGGCCACACCGCGGATTTACTGAGTGGGACGGAAATGGGACACCACGTGCGAAGGCGCGTTGTATCTGAAACCCGCAGCTGGGTTATTCAATCCTGGAGGTGACTGCATTTCACATGAAAAAAGACACAGCTATTTAGCTTCAGCGTAACGGCGTCTTCCAGCACATTTGGCAGCTACCTGAAGTCCCACAAGCCAGCCACCGCGTCCCTATTCTAGGCCAGAGTACGAAGTTTGAGCCCAGTCGCTCGCCGTAGTCTCTAATCCCCGCCCCCAAAAGTGACGTCCCGCCCAGAGCAATCGCTCGGCGAGGATGAGCATGCGTGGAAATGACGGCCCGATCCCGCCCCATGACCCGTCGTCCACCGCGGGCGCGCGCTCGTACGCCGGAAGGGGCGGGCCCAGGTGGGGATTTATAAATGGCTCGTCGCGATAGTTCCGACCTCTACCGGCAGGATTCGGCGGCGAAATGGTATGTGTCGCTAGGGTGTTTTTCTCGTTGTTGGCGCGGCGGTGCGGCTCAATCCGTGGCCCATCGGCGCCATCTCAACTCGGCGGGCGCCGGGAGCCTGTTCCGAGAGCACGGGGGTCTTAGCGAGATCCCCAGCGAGGCCTATTTTCTGAAAATCCGGGAGGCCGGGGGCCTGGGGCCCGCGGGTCGGCTGGCGAAGGCCGGTGGGGCCGGCTCCGGTTTGGAGGTCCCGAGCCCGGAAATTTTCGAGGCACTGATCACTTCTGGGTCTCGAGCTCACCAATTCACTGTTAATCTAGATGAGAGTCCGCGAGCGCGTGGGCCAGGGGGAGCTTGAGTGGGGGCGCTAGGCCCTTCCTGTGCTGACCTCGGAAACCAGCGCGGGGTTGGGGGGGGAAGCCTGGGCTGACCTGGGTGGCACGTCGGTGCCCCACGTAAGGCCTCTGGAGTTCCCAGGAACCACAGATGATGAACTCACTGACGGGCGGACAGAGGCTCCGTGCTGATTGTCAGGTTCTGATTTGGCTCTGTCGAGTTCTAGGGGCCTTCTGGTGTCCGTCCAGCCGGGGAGCCTGTGGTGTGGTGGCCTTTGCTACCCAGTTCTTGGTCCCTGCGCCCGTTTTGTGCTAATGTGGCCTTGACAGCCACCTGTGAGGTCATTTTAAGGACATCACCTGGTGTGCTTTTGTCCTGTTTAGAGAAGAAAGGAGAGGCTGGTTTTTTGGTTACAAAATGAGGTTTTGAGGCAAAGGTTCAAGGCATTAAGGGTCAGTGACCCATCTCCGAACCCAGCCCAGCACGTAAGCATGTAGGCTGAGCTGCTGGGTTTCTGGTGTGGACGCTGTGTTGCGGCAGACCCTTGCACCACTGAGGCAAGCCGGTCATCCGACGTGAGCTCCTTAAGACAAGCTTGAGTGCTGACGTTGACCCTTTTCTCGCAGTCTCACAGGAAATTCTCCGCTCCCAGACACGGGTCCCTGGGGTTCTTGCCTCGGAAACGCAGCAGCCGGCACCGTGGGAAGGTGAAGAGCTTCCCCAAGGATGACTCTTCTAAGCCTGTTCATCTCACAGCCTTCCTGGGCTACAAGGCCGGCATGACTCACATCGTGCGGGAGGTGGACAGGCCAGGATCCAGTGAGTACAGGCAGCCCCCTTCACGCTGGTTGGGCGTGGTGGTGGTGAGGAGCTGAGGGTGGGGTGGACTGGACTGCGGTCAGAAGAGGGCAGGCTGGCCTCCTGACAGAATGGAAGTCTCTGTTAGGATTGGTGACTAGTGAAGGCTACAGGTGGCTGGCATTATTGCTTTAGTTGGGGGGGGGGTGTATCGAGGTCAGGGCATTACCTGAGTAAATTATTCCGGCCAAAGTGTCAAAGAGTGCTCTAATGAGTATTTGTGTACCTTAACCTGAAAGCTTTAATGCTGCCCATGTCTCTGGCTTATGAAGTGCAATGGAGAAAAAAAAAACTACTCAGTAAAACAGCACTGGTTCCTGTACCACATGGTACTTTTTTTTCTTTTTTAAAGATTTTATTCATTTATTTGACAGATCACAAGTAGGCAGAGAGAGGAGGAAGCTGGCTCTCTGCCAATATGGGGCTCCATCCCAGAACCCTGGGATCATGTGCCCAGCCAAAGGCAGAGGCTTAACCCACTGAGCTACCCAGGTGCCCCCCCCCCCCCACTGTACATTCTAATGTAGGCATCGAACACCTACCTTGTGCTCAGATCTGTTAGCACATTCCTTTATATGTCGTACTTGTATTATCTAGGTAACAAGGAATTTGCTTTTAGAAAGATTCGTGATCGGTGAGAACTGAAGCGTGTATTAGAGTCCTGGTATTTTTTGAGTTAGAATTACAGTGCGTGGTAAGGACAGGTCTGGGAGTCCAGACTGCTGATAAGGCCTCATTTCTGCAAAGCTGCCTGTTACCGAAGCAGGTTGTCCTCTTGAACTAAACGGGCATTTCACATTTCTGCAAGACATTGTGGTTCCTTGTTGGGGATTCTAGCCATCCCACTCAAGTCTGACCCCTCTCTTCTTGGCAGAGGTGAACAAGAAGGAAGTTGTGGAGGCTGTGACCATTGTGGAGACCCCACCCATGGTGGTTGTGGGCATCGTGGGCTACGTGGAAACCCCTCGAGGCCTCCGTACCTTTAAGACCATCTTTGCTGAGCACATCAGTGATGAATGCAAAAGGCGCTTTTATAAGAACTGGTAAGGGACAAGGAGGCCATGCACTCTGGATTAGCAGGGAAGAGAGTCGTTCTGTAGCTGGGGGAGAGCTGCTCTGGTGTCTGGTTTAATTGTTGCCTCCTGAACAAACAGTTCTGAGGGCACACCTTGAGCACCTCTGGACCTTCATGTTCATCCTAGTTGGTGCTGGCTGAGGACTCAGTATTCAGTGTTCTCTTAGTTGCTAGGAAGTATTGGGAGTCTGATTAGAACCTGAGAGAACAGTGTGACTCCCCCCGTCCTGCCCGGGAGTGTGGTTGGGTTAATGGCTCAGCCGGAGCAAGAATTAGTGTGTATTTGAATGCTTGTGACTTGCATTAATTTTGTGGACCTCTGCTCAGCTCCGCTCGGCTCTGCCCGATGAGCTCCATCCAGGCTCCGCTTGCCGGTGGAAAAGGCTCCTTAGAAGCCGGCAATGAGCCCCATCCCCAAGTGGTGCCAGTGTGCCTTCCGCTCACCCCCTGGAGGGGTGATGAAGGCCTGCACCCGGCCCCCTCCCCAACTCTGCTCTGCTCCTGAAGGCATAAGTCTAAGAAGAAGGCCTTCACCAAGTACTGCAAGAAGTGGCAGGATGATGATGGCAAAAAGCAACTCGAGAAGGACTTCAACAGCATGAAGAAGTACTGCCAGGTGATCCGGGTCATCGCCCACACCCAGGTGAGAACTCAGTGAGGGGCACAAAAGGTGGGCCACTGCCCGTTATCAGGTGCTTACCTAGTTACCTGCTGAGTTAATCCTCAGCCCGAACTGACTTTGTCTCAGGATTTTAGAGGGGTGGTAAAACCGGTTCCGGTTACTTGTCTGAATGGATGGGCCAGCGAGCCTAGTGGGGAACCTGCACTTCCCTTGGTTTCTGGGGGCAGGGGAAGACCAGGTTAAGACCATCGTTGGTCTGAGGAGGCAGTGCCTAGTGCCTCCAGTCTGGTGTTGGTTTATCTGTTGCCAGCAGAGGGCGCCCTGTTTCTATGGTCTTTGTATTAAGGAAACTGCCCTATTTTAGGAAAAGCAGTGGAAGGAACTGGTGAGTCTTAGATGCTGTGAATTACCTAAATGAAAACAGTAGTCAGTAGTGAGATGTTGGTCATTTGTGCTTAAATCTGACTTGCTGTGAACTGAATGAGCCTTTTCTTGACTTGGTCAGAGTTGCTCTTGTGTACAGTTGTTCTGAGCCGCCATCCTAGGGTTTTAGTTGATTGCTTAGTTAGATTCAATTTCCCTGTGGTTAGCTGTGACCATCGGCTCACGTTTGTAGTAAGCCCATTACTGAAGCTGAAGAAAGTTCTGTAGGACAGTGCTGGGCTGTTCTAATGAAGTTTTGCCTTGAATTCTTTTTCTCCCTAATCTTTGTAGCTTTTGCCCTTGACTGAGGTTACTGTTCTACTCTCCCACAGCGTAAATGCCTTATTGACAGTGAGTAGGCTAAGGTAGATGGCCAGGATAAACCAAGGCAGTACCCCAAAGGGACCGGCCAAAACCCTGATGATCAGGAATGTGGGGCTTTTTGGTCCTAGGATTTGTTTCCAGTCTGCTTGTGTTGGCGTGGCCCTTACATGTCTGTTAAAGGATCAGCTCATGGTGAATTTGGGCATCAGAATTGAGAAGGGGACTTGTACCCAGTGGGGAGTTAGGACACGGAAAAGAGTCTTTTCATTTTTGCCAGTAGGGAGACAGGAGGTTCAGAGTTGCCAGACTTCTCACCCTGAGTTCCCTTGCCATGGAAGGAGTGCTTGGAGCTCGGGATCTGAGCTGTATTGATTCCCTCCTAGATGCGGCTGCTTCCTCTGCGCCAGAAGAAGGCCCACCTCATGGAGATCCAGGTGAACGGAGGCACAGTGGCTGAGAAGCTGGACTGGGCCCGGGAGAGGCTGGAGCAGCAGGTGCCTGTGAACCAAGTGTTTGGGCAGGACGAGATGATCGATGTCATTGGTGTCACCAAGGGCAAAGGCTACAAAGGTGAGCTTTAGAGTGACCCAGGTTGTAAAACTCAGAGGTTTCAGGGCCAGATCTTTGAGGCTGTGGAATGAGCGTTGGGCACATGGCCTGAGTAAGATTCCAGAAACTTGTTTCACTGCCTTCTGATAACAGCCCTGTGGTCAGGTTGTGGGGAGTGCACAAAGGAGTGGGGGAGATCCCTCACTGTCCGTCTGAACCCTACCCATTGGCGCCCACTGCAGAAGGCAGAGGGTTCTGGGAAGTTGGGCGGGCCTGTGCTGGTGAGGAACTTGATGGATGCGGTGAAATGCACATGGTCCCTGTCTAGTTCAGGGCTGATTCTCCAAGACCTTGTTTTACAGGTTGAGAAAACCTGTTCTTTATGTCTGGGCTGGTGGTCAGCCTGAGGACATAGGAGTGGGGAGAGGACATTAAACCCACCCGTTCCTCCGATTCAGTGGCTGTCAAATGCTGTTCTGTGCGTGTACCACAAATGAGTAAACTCCCATCAGGCATTCAGCAGGAAAGGGGCCGATGGCACGAGTGCCAGACGCCCCTGTGACAAGCTCACATCTCCTCCAGGTGTCACCAGCCGCTGGCACACCAAGAAGCTACCCCGCAAAACCCACCGGGGCCTGCGCAAGGTTGCGTGTATTGGGGCTTGGCATCCTGCCCGCGTGGCCTTCTCTGTGGCTCGGGCTGGGCAGAAAGGCTACCATCACCGCACGGAGATCAACAAGAAGGTGAGGTGCCAAGGGGGCCCCTGTGAAGACAAGCAGGGAAGGGAGACACAAGCCCTTGTGGGGAGTGCGGTTTCTTCTTCCTGTTGGGGCTACTGTGGTGGGGGCGCTTCTGGAATGCGTATGGATCCAAGGTGCTCATTTGGTCTGACAGGCATGGTTTGGATCTTGGGGTATGATCTGTAAGGTGCCATCGAAGGAGGTTGTGGTTCAGCTGACTCCCAGAGGGACCTGGGATTGGAGTTTGGGGGAGGCCTCTGCCCTGTTTCAGCCAAGTGGCAGGCTTCTCAGGCCCAGCCAGCTTCCTTTGGTCCCCGGCCTGGGGTACCCCATCAGTAGGACTGGTAGCTGCTTTCCATCCAGAGCCCTCTGCCCTCCCCTGGGCTGAGGTTTTATTTGCCCCTGTTGGCTGGCCTGCCGTCTAGGGCCATGTATGACTGTGCCCTCCCAGTGTTGAAGGGTTGTTCCCCCTCTTAGATCTACAAGATTGGCCAGGGCTACCTCATCAAGGACGGCAAGCTGATTAAGAACAATGCCTCCACCGACTACGATCTGTCTGACAAGAGCATCAACCCCCTGGTGAGTAATGAGAGCCGTCTTCTCCAAGCTTCCAAGTTCTTGGCTCTGGCAGGATTTTGTGCCAGGCCTCCCTTGTGGGCTGGGACCCTAGTGCTTTTGGGTCCTGGCTGACACATGGAGGCTGTTTCCAGAGTCTGTTAACTGCCCTGCGTAGACCGCACCTGGTCGTCTGTTGCTTGGAAATGCTGGGTCTTTAGTCCAGGTGTTGGGGCTGATGGGTGAGAAGTGGGGTCTCGGGCCCAGCTGTTCGGTGATGAGGCTCTGGAATGAGCGCTGGGCACAGCGCCCGAGTCACACTGCGGAAACATTCCTTGCTGCCTTCCTTCTGAGAACAGCCTGGTGGTCATCAGGTGGCAATGACCACCTTGAACTTGAAGGGTCTTTCGTGTGTGTTGTCTGAGCCATCTCTGGTCCCGTGCTTTATCTGACCTGACCTTGGTTTTTCCAGGGTGGTTTTGTCCACTATGGTGAAGTGACCAATGACTTTGTCATGCTGAAGGGCTGTGTGGTGGGAACCAAGAAGCGAGTGCTTACGCTCCGCAAGGTGAGGCTGGGGCCCTCTGCGTCAGGGCGGGTCTTTGTGGAGGGCAGTGCAGAGGAAGAGGGGGGTGCTTGCCGCTCCAGCAATGGCTTTGAAGTCCTGGGAAGAGGAAATTCCCTGTCCGGCCTGCTCCAGCTGTTCGCTCAGGGGGGCAGTAGGACGAGATCCTTGGGGAAGCAGCCAGCCTGGAGGGGCTGCGGAAGGGGCTGATGGAGATTGCCGGTCCTCTGCTGAGGCAGCCTGTGAACCAAGATGAGGCAGAGGAAGGCTCGGCTGTTCGTAACTAACCCTTCTCTCTTGGCCTGTAGTCCTTGCTGGTGCAGACCAAACGGCGGGCCCTGGAGAAGATCGACCTTAAGTTCATCGACACCACCTCCAAGTTTGGCCATGGCCGATTCCAGACGGTGGAGGAGAAGAAAGCGTTCATGGTGAGCAGCCTGGCTGGCTAGGAGAGGGGGGCTGAGCTTGTGCCGACTCCAGAGCCCACACAGTCTCTCATCTCAGTGGGGTGCAGGGTAGTCTTTGTGCCTAGCTGCTTTCCTCCCTCTGACCTTGCCCTCTGTCCTCTCTCCACAGGGACCACTTAAGAAAGACCGAATTGCAAAGGAAGAAGGAGCTTAATGTCAGGAACAGATTGTGTAGCTGGTGGGATCTCAATAAAAACTATTTTCCAGTGACGTCTGCTTCTGGTTTTGCTTCCTGGTCCCGGCTGCTCTTGCCGTGGCCACAGGGGCCTCGTGTTCTTTGAGAGATGTTGCCCTTGGCCTCTGGCTTCGCTAAGGGTCTCCTCCCCCTACCACCCCCCACCCACTTGTGTGGCTCAGTGCCCGGAGCCCATGGGGTGGAAGGGCAGCACGAAACTGCCCTGGTCTGCCCCGGGAGCAGCAGGCTTTGTGTAGATGCGTGTGTCCCCGCGGAGGAGGTGTGGCACTGGCTCTGCTGTAGAGCTCGGGTGTGTTTGCACAGGGTGGGTGGCAGCCTGGCTGGAGGGAGGCAGTGGGGATTTCATGTTCCTGTGGTCTTTGGAGTTGCCGATGGGCATGGCAGGACCAACCCTGGTCGGTTCAATGGAAGATTAATTCAGTCACTAATCCACATAGGCTTGGGTTCCAGTGCTGGCTTGTTTGCCACCAGTGACACTGGGAGAGGGTGGGCTTGCCTGGCAGAGGCACCTGGGCCTGCGAGGACCCAGGGGTGCTGACACGGGAAGGGGCCAGTTCAGAGCTATCACAGGTTGGGGACATGAGCGCACCAGTGAGATTCGGCCAGCCGGTGACGCCGATGGGCCCCTTTTCCCATCTGGGTTGGGACTGTTCAGCCTCTACCCTGTGCTCTCTTGGCCAGCATAGGGGGCATCTACCGTCCTCTGGGCCTGGGCACCTGTGATGCTGCTGAGCGGTTGGATCGCTCCCAGCTCAACACCCCAGCCTTTGATTTCAGCCTGACCCGCTGACGCCCTTGAGACCAACTAGGCTTCAACCGTGGTGTTCGAGGTGGCCGATGCTCTTGTAGACTCGGTGCCCATCCTCAGCCCGAGCAGCCTCACACAGCCTCTGGTTCTGTCGTGTGGTCTGCCTCCGAGCCCTTGAGGCTGCAGCCGGGGCAGCTCTGGGTGCTCCCAGCCCAGCTGGGGAGCCACTGGCCACCTGGTTCTGGCACCCCGTGCGGTGTTCACGCTAGCTAGGGATGGGTTGGTTTGGATACCAAGTACATTCGAGGTGGCCTGAGACCCTCTGGTTCCCAGTTAGCACGGTCCCCGCAGTGAGTGGGCTGGAGTACTGATGCCCAGGTTGGAAGCCCAGAACAGGTTGCTGAAGTTAGACAAGGGTCCTGCTTTTTGACAGGCAGGGCGAGGTCTGGCGTGCACAGAGGAGTCCCAAGCTGGGCACCCTCCCATGATGTCTGACGCTAGCATTTCTGGAGCCTCTTCTGGGCTCTGGGGGGAGTGGTTCTCAAAGCTGGCCCTGGGCTAATGCAGAAGACTCCTGTTGGCCCCCACAGTACCTCCCCAATCTTGGGTCCTTGGGATTCCGGAGCTGCTTGGAGCTGCACTTCAGGCCCTGGCCACCAGGGGGTGGGTGGGCAGCATCCTGCTGGAGGGCCCCAGGCTTTGGGTGGTGGTGACATCTCTCTCTCCCCCTCTTCCTACTGGGCTCTCCGAACCAGGATTCCCTGCGATCTTGGAGGTCAAGCTCGCAGGCAGAAGGGGTCAGGACTTGGTCCAGGGCCACCAGAGGTGCCAGGCATCTCTGGCAGAGGCAGGCATGGGACCTGGGCTCTACCTCTGGGATTCTCTTGGCTGTCTCCCCACCCAGTCAGTTGGTAATGGCCAGAATAATGGGATGTAGGGTCCAGCGGACAAAGGCTCGCTCCTAAGGGGAGGAAAGCTCCTAAGGGGAGTGCCCCCAGGCTGACCTGCACACAAGCCTCCCACGCCACAGAAACACCTCCAGGTGCTGGGGTCACCACTCCCTTTTCTGTCTCCACCCACGTGACATGTTCACAGCCCTTTTCAGGGGCAGGTTTGCTTGATAGGAGCGAGCACTTGGCTTTTGACCCTCCCATTCCCTTCCTCTTTGTTTCTGCCTGCCTCTGGCCAGTGAGTGACCTTGAGCAGTTCCAAGTCTCAGCCTCATTGGGAGGGGTGGGGGGGACACACATCACACTTACCTCCTTGGTGTCAGTGGGACCAAATGAGCAAGTCCTCCCCAGCGGGGGGCACAGAACAGCTGGGGTTGTTAGGACAGGACGAATAATAGGGTTTCCTGGGGGTGGGCGGGCAGCGGGAAAGGCCAACCACCAGTGTGTGGGGTCAGCTGCGCTCAAATCCCGAGCACCTGCTGCAGAGCCGGCACTCCTCCAGCGGCTGGGGGAGCAGTGGGGAGCTCAGTGGCCCTTCTCTCCAGAAGCTGATCTAGGTGGGTACGCAGATGGTAAACGGGAGTAAACAAGGCAGTTTCAGTAGTGACGGATGTGGGGCTGGCTCAAGTCAGTTAAGTGTCTGCCTTCTGCTTCGGTCATGATCCCAGCACCCTGGGATCGAGCCCTGTGTCAGGCCCCCAGGGAGCCCATCTCCCTCTTCTTCTGCCTCTCCCCTCTGCTTGAGCTCTTGTTCTTTCAAATAAAAAAAAAAAAGCGATGGATGCCATGAAGAAATAAAACCAGCCAGTGGGCTGCAGAGCAATGGGGGGCCTTTATAAGACAGTGTTAAAAATCCAGCCCGAGCGAGTTCTACAGAGAGGACCACCCCATCCCTGGCTGAGCAGAACAGCAGGTGCAAAGGCCCTGAGGTAGGGGAGGCTTAACATGCTTGGATTCGCACTCCTAAGGGAGGCAGCTCCGTGAAGGTGGGACTGGATACTCCCTGCCTACCCAGCCAGGGGCTGGCATAGAGTAGATGCTCAGTAAATGTGCCCTGTGTCTCGGAGACATGCCCATGCCCGTGTGTGTGTGTGTGTGTGTGTGTGTCTGCATGCCCCAGCCAGGGGTCTCCAGGCTTTGCTGTGGGCCTGTGGTGGGTGGGGCCGCCGTCTCGGTCTCCTGCAATCTGTGCCTGCTGTCTGTCGCCATGCCCTTCCTGTCACCAGAGCCCTCAGGCCTTGCTGGAATCCTGTGGTGTCAGAACAAGGAGTCTCATTCCATTCCTCCTAAAAAAAAAAAAAAAAGGAAAAGGAAAAAAGAAAAGAAAATACCTGCTGAGAATTTCTGAGCAAGTGGGAACAGGGAGGTAGGTGGTGGGAGCCACCATTGCCTTAAAAGGCAGGACAGAGCCAGTGACTTTGCTGAGCTCACCTGGGGATGGCCTTGGAGGGGGCGGGGATGGGGGGGAGCTGACTGCGCCTCCTGAGCTCACCCCCAGGGTACTCTGCCCCCTTCCCCCCACCCAACCCCAGAGCCTCACAGACGGCTTTGCCAGCAGAGGCCACATGGCTGGGTCCTCTGTCCTCCTGTCCCCAAGCCCCGACCCAGCCCTGGGAGCCCACCCTTGCGCTCCCGGTGGCCTCGCCCTCCTCCCATGGGCTCTCAGCACGCAGCTACTTGTCTGAAGCTCCATGGGTCCCTGCCTGCCCTCCACACGGTGTCACACTGCATAGGCTGGTATTCGAGGCTTGCCAACCTCTCCAGCATCACGTCCCCTCCCCTGGGGCCAGACTCCTGGCCTGCTCCCAGGAGCCCAGGGAGCTTCCCCTGCCCCTTGGCCAGTAAGTGCAGAAGCCTGGGTTGGGGCGAGACCCAGACTCCGTAGGAGGCAGGAAATAACAGCCCTGGGCTTGGAAGTGAGTGAGGCGGCCTCCAGGAACCCAACACAACACAACAAAACTGTGAACACAACAGAACTCCAAAAATGCAGAATCCTGACCATGTTTCGACCATCAGTCTCATGGACCTGCGACACAGCTAGGCCCAGGGCCCAGGCTCCGCGGCCCCCAGGGCCCACAGTGAGCAGCGCTCCCTCAGATGTTGCCTCTAGGGGGCACTGGCCGGTGGGGACAGGTGGCACTAGCTGTGAGTACCTTATTCCATCCCGGCACTGTCCTGAGTACTTTACACACAGAAACTCGGTCTTCAGGATCGGCCCTTGCGCAACTTCCCTTTTTACTCCATTTTGCAGAGGCGAAACAGGCTCAGAGAGGCTGGGCAGCTTGTCTGAGGGCACACAGTGGATAAGGGGGAGGGCTGGGATTTGAGGCCTGGCGATAGGAACTCATTCGTGCCAAGGCTTGTGTTAGACCCTCTGAAGTACTTCAATCCTTACAACCACTGTTCCCATTGTACAGATGGGAAGCTGGGGGGCTGGAGACATTCAGGGAATCCGGCGGGGTCACAGAGCTGGGCTGTTCTCTGCCGGGCATCTGACACGCTGTGTCCCTGCGGGGTCGTCACAGCCCTGGGAGCTGGGAGCCACCGCTCCTGTTCTCACTCCTGTTTTCACAATGAGAAAATACGAGCTGAGTAATGGACCCTCACGTGGGATTCTCCGGAGTGCCGAAGGAGGGGTTCAAACCCAGGATCCAGGACCTGAGTGCCCGCCTCTGCACCGCCGTCTGGAGCAGGTGCCTGGAGGCTGCAGGTGAGGAAGGGGCCGGGCAGCATTTCCCAGCAGCACCGGCAGCTCTCATGTCCCTTTGTCCCCTGGCAGCCACCCCTACCCCTCGACTCCCAGCGCAGCCCTTGACAGGTGGGAGTGCGGGAGAAGCTGCTGCAGGTCTGCGGCAGACAGGTGGGTCCCCTAGCCCCCCAGCTGGCCTCCGGGCGCCCAGGCTTCATATGACTATGGAGAAGTGCCTCCCCCCCGCCCCGCCTGCCGCTGGAGCCCCAGCAGCACGCAGAGGAAAAGGGCTCCGAGAGAGGACGCTAAAGATAGCCGGCTCACCACTTCCCCATCCTCGTGGGCCACCACCTCGACCCCGAGGGCCCTCAGCCAGCCCCGGCCCCATGGCAGGCCACTCCTCTGGTCTCCCAGCCACAGGCACAACACAGGGACCCGGGCAATGTTCATCCCGGGAAGACCTCCGGGCAGGGGCGCCGGGTAAGACAGGGATGCACCTTGGGCCACTTAGAAAGTCCCCTCGACAGGAGGCAGGATGCTGTCATCACCCTCGTTTGAACCCCCGACACACCGCGACACTGACACAACCACACCATTCCATCCTGGCCAGGCCCGTGATCACACTGGTGTGACAACCCCGAGGCCCACTAGGACACACACTGCCCATCATCCGTCTGTCTGTCCATCTCCACTGGCTTGCGAGTATTTACACCAGGGAAATCCGTAACCACCACAAATCAGGGCCTTTCTCCCAGAGAGCTGGCTGCCGAACATTTGCCAGGACACCACCATCCTCAACCTTTGGATCTCCTGCCGGCCGAACCCAAGGGGAAGCCAGCAGAGATGCTGGGTTGAGGCTGTCCCCAGACGTCACCCAGATGTCAGAGTCCTGAGGCCCAGAGCAGGGGGTGGAGGGTGGTTGGAGGCTTTGGAGGGACGAGCACAGGGATCTGGTTCTGGGTCTAACGCTTTGCTCCTGGGACCAGCACTATCTAAAGCCCCAAACATTTATAGTCAATCAAAGGCCGGCCGACCCCTGCTCAAAAGCTTTCCATGGCTCCCCATGGCACAATCGCCTATTCGTATGTCAGGCACATTAGGAACCATGTGTTGGGCACCTTGGTGTGCCATTCAAGGCTCTTCAACATTTGGCCCCAGCCTGCCTTCCAGCTCATCACAGGCTGCTGTGTCTCGGCAATGGGGGACCACCGGAGTCGTGTGGCCCAGGCCTCTGGCTGTGCTGTAATGGCCCCCACAGGAGACACAGGAAAGAACTGGCCAGGGCTGGATCCTGGTTCTTCCTCTCCAGTGCCGTGGCAGCCCTCTGAGGGCCACAGCGAAGATTCGACAGGACCGGGTGGAGGACGTGCCCTGCCTGGCTCCTGCCCCGAGTCCTCGCTCAGTGTCCGGCCTGCGCTCCCAGTCAGTAAATACTGAATGTGCGACCAGGCAATATTGCTTCCATTTCACAGATGGCAACACCAGGGCTCAGACAGGGCCGCTGCCCCACATGGCTCTGCCTGTTCTGGTCCCCAAGGACCAATAAGCCGGAGGTGACAAGTGACCTCTCCAAGGGCCAAATCAGTCACTAGCTCTTGGGGGTGACCTCTGAGTGGACTTGTTTCATGGAGACTTTGACTTCTGGAGTTCAAAGCTTGGCTTTCGTCTTTAAAATCCGATCAACAGCACAAACCTGGAAGTGGTCTGAAGGGCCAGTGGCCTGAGAGGCGCTAATGGGAAGTGAGGCCTCCCCGGGGGATGAAGGAGCTCTGGGCACCCGGGCCGCCGAGCAGTCCCTCTGGTGATACGAAGGCCGCCCTCACATTTCCTTCGGTCTGGGTGAAAGATTGGATAATTCATTTATTTAAAAAAAATTTTTTTTTAAAGATTTTATTTATTTATTTGACAGAAAGAAATCACAAGTACACTGAGAGGCAGGCAGAGAGAGAGAGAGAGAGAGGAGGAAGCAGGCTCCCCGCTGAGCAGAGAGCCCGATGGGGGACTCGATCCCAGGACCCTGAGATCATGACCTGAGCCGAAGGCAGCGGCTTAACCCACTGAGCCACTCAGGCGCCCCTAAACATTTTTTTAAATAAAAAAAAAAAAGATTTTATTTATTTATTTGACAGAGAGACACAGTGAGAAAGGGACCACAAGCAAGGGGGGTGAGAGAGGGGGAAGCAGGCTGCCCGCTGAGCAGAGAGCCCGATGCAGGGCTTGATCTGAGGACCCCGGGATCATGACCTGAGCCTAAGGCAGATGCTTTACAACTAAGCCACCCAGGCATCCCAGATTAATGACTTAAAAAAGGCAAGTAGTAAATCTGATTTGCTCAGGCCGCAGGGCCTCCTGGACAGCAACAAGCCTGGCGATGGTGGTGGCCCAGCTCCTGTCCCTGCTTCCCCTGAGGCCTGGGCTTCCATTTCCTCCTCTGAAGCTGGGGTCTCAGGGAGGGATGACTTCTCAGCGCCCTTTCAGCTCTGAGGCTGGGACTCAGAAGGCCAAAGGCCAGTGCAGAGTGAGGAGGGGGACTTCCCTGGCTGTAGCAATCAGGGAGGGCTTTCCCAAAGAGGGAGGCTTGCGATGAGCTGTGAAGGCTGAGCAATAACCTGCCCACAGTTCACCTCAATGGAATGGATTGTTCTGGAAGGTGGGAAAGCATAATTCAAAGGAACGAGCTTCTGATAGAGAAATGTCAGGCACAGCAAGAAGCAAGTTGGGGAGAGATTTAGATGGGGGGCTTGGGGAGGTCTTCCCTGAGACCCTCCATTGCACCAGGGGCCCCTGTTCTCCAGACCATGATGGGGCGGGTGGGTTCGGGAACGTTAACGACCTTGGTCCATCCGCGCACTGTGTCCCAGGCACCACATCTGGCACTTGTCAAACATTGGCTCATTTACTCCTCCCATCTACAGGAGGCAGGCGCGAAGAGGGCACCCATTTCACGGAAGAGGAACCCAGGCTTGACCCACAGGCTCCTCTGGACCCCTTTACCTGGAGGAGTGAACAGGGAGGAAGCCTTTCATAGAAGCAGGTGGCTTCTGCATAGGCTGCTCCCCACCAAGAATGCTTTCCCCTCTTTTCTGCAGAGGGTAGTCCCAACTTGCCCTTCGAGGCTGGGTTCCAAAGTCACCTCCTCCTGGAAGCCTCCCCAGACCCTCTTCCCACCGTCTCAGCTTCTCGCTCACCACCACTCACGACGGCCGTCACATTATCCATTCTTGCTGCTTTTGGCTCCATGTCCAATTCTCAGCCAAACGGCAACCTCCTTGAGTCAGGGGCTGTGTCTGTCTGCTCTGCTCCTCTCGTGCCCGGTGCACCCAGTAAGCGCCGAGCACATAGTAGGTGTTCAATACAATAAACACCTTTTGAATAAGCAGCTGACTGAACGCGCGAATTGAAGAATGAAGCGATTTTGCCAGAGTCACCCAGATGGTCATGGTCGCGTGGCCGTGGTGGAACCCGGGGTTGCCTGCGCTCTGACTGGCTTCCCTGCTTCCATTCTGGAGGCTCGTGTCTCTTCTCCGCTTAGCAGCCAGGGTGATCCTGTTGGAGCCCCCGTCGAACGACACCCCTCCCCGCAGTCTCCAGTTCAGAAGAGGAGCAGGGCTGCGGGCTGCGGGCTACATAAGGTGAAGGAGTTTAATTCCGCTAACGTGTACACTTAAAAATCCTTAAAGTGGTAAATTTTATGGGATGTGGATTTTACCACAGTAATAAAACACTGTGCCTCCCTTCTCAGCTCCAAACCCTGCATAGCTCCCACCGGATGCAGACACCAGCCCGCGTCGCCCCAGTGCCCTGTCCCTGACCTCACCTCCCTCTCTCCCCATACTCCTGCGTGCCACACTGGCCTCCTCTCTCTGTTCCTCTGTCATGGCAGGCACACTGCTGCCTCAGGGCCCTTCCACCGGCTCTCCTCGTGTCCTGGAATGCTCCTCCTCTAGAAGTCGGCAGAAATGGCACTTTCCCCGCGAGGCCTCTCTCAAGCACCGTAGTAAAAATTGCAGCCCGCTCGCCCCATGTCCCCCTGCGCCCACCTCTTCCCTTTCCCTCGGCGCTACCCCTTGCCACCAAAGGTAGAATGGTCTTCCTCATCACGTTGACTGTCTTGACCTTATTCTGGTCGTCCTGCTCCAGGTTCTAGGGAAGCCAGGGAGGGAAGGGATGTGGTCTGGAGCGCATGAGACAGAGAGGAGAACCCAGGGGCGGCCACAACTTCCTCAGAGCAAATTTAGGAAAAGCTGAAGTGAAAAAGGCTTGGACAGCTGAGGGCTTCCTGTAGCCGGTCTCGGGGGCCAGGGGCAGGCGGGCGTGTGTGCGCACATGCGCGCGTGCATCTGGGCGCATGGGTGTGCGTCAGTGTGCAGGTGTGCATATGTGTGTGCCTGCATTCACTGAGCATGTGCGTCTGCACGCACTGTTGTGCACCTGTGCGTGTGTGCATAGCTGAGCTGCGCATGTGCGTCTGCACACACGTGTGCACCTGTGCGTGCGTGCATAGCTGAGCTGCGCATGTGCGTCCGCACACATGCGTGCACCAGAGCATGTGTGCACGTGTGCACCAGAGCATGTGTGCACATGTGAACTGTGTGTGCGTGTGGGTGTGAGAGAGAGAGAAAGAGAGGCGCTGTGTGTCTCTGGGTGTGGATGGTGTCTGTGGGGGTCCTGTAACAGGGGATTGGCCTTCTTGGGGTCTCAGTGGGCTGAGCTAGGAGGTCCT
The DNA here is from genome assembly GCF_964662115.1 of Mustela nivalis. Classification (NCBI taxonomy): domain Eukaryota; kingdom Metazoa; phylum Chordata; class Mammalia; order Carnivora; family Mustelidae; genus Mustela; species Mustela nivalis. Next base: position 8,657,685 of record NC_139026.1, read on the forward strand.
GGATGCCCCAAAGCTGCCAGGCACTGTGGGGCCGTCCCCTGCCAAGGAGTGAGGGCAGCAGAGGGAAGTCCAAGGTGGCCCAGAGGAGGCCTGTGCCCCTAGCAGGTGGTCTCAGCTGAGGCCTGGGGGATGAGGGTTGGATCGTCGGGGCGGGGGGTGGGTGGGTAAGGGGCTCCAGGGAGCAGGGAGTGAGGGAGAGCGATGACCCGGGGCGGCTCCCAGGAACTTGGTGAGAGCTCTGCGCAGTGGGACCGAGGAATGAGGCCACCCCCGCCCCGGAAGTGCCTTCCTGCCTTTGTCGGGGCAGCGGGGAGCCGTGGTTGGTGTTTGAGCGGCGGCATGGAAGCTGCAACCCAAGGCTGCTGGTTCCAGGACAATAAGGGGAAACTCCCATAGCACCAGGCTAGAAAGCTGAGACGTTTCCCCACAGAATACCTAGAAAACATCACCTGTAAAAAAGTAACAACAACACAGAAGTTAGAGCACACTGCTTGGCCTGGAGTGGTAAAATCTTAAGGAGCATAGGGGCTCAGGAGAGCTGATCTATAAAGACTTCCTAGAGGAGGAGGTCCTGGAAGTGAGCCTTTGTGGAGGGAAGGAGATTGCTGTGGCGTGCTGGGCGACTTTGGGCAAGTCACTGCTCTCTCTGGTCTCTGGTCCCATCTGCCCTGCCTGGGCTGACCCGGGCCCCTCCTCGGCGGCTCTCTCAGCTCTGACATTCCTCCATCAGAGAGGAGGACCATGGAATCTGCCAGAGGTCATTCAGGTTCTTGGTTTAAACAGAGACCCCCACCTGCCTCGGTTTCCCCTCTGCCCTGGGTGAGCCAGGGAGGATAATAATGTTTGATTGTCAAGGACCTTGCATGCCTCAGGGGCCAGATGCCAAGGATTGTTTTCCATTCCTAGGAGGGTGGGCCCTTCCTGCCAGGAGAAAATTCCAAGCTCTGGCAGCCGGGGAGGGGGTAGGTCCTGCCACCACCCCCTGTGACCACATACCCGCCGCCCAAACCTGGGGCACCAACGGCTTTCTTTCTCTTCTTCTCTCTTGGCAAAGGTACCTGCCCAGGGCCCAGAGGTGAGGTCCTCAGCTCCTTTTGTTTGCTCAGAAGCGCCCTCTCCCTTCTCCTCTCCCTTCCCGCCTTTGCTGTTCAGACCCAGAGACACAGCTCCAAGGCAGGAGCCAGAGGAACGACCCCCACCAGGGCCGGGCTCATTCCCTTACGGGATGTCTGTGTGTCTGGCGGGTGGGAAGATCGCGGGCTGGTGTCCTCTGGGACAATGGGACTTTTGTTTGGGAATCTGCTTCTCAGAGCCTGCTCGCATTGTGCCCTAAATCCATTTCCATGGTTATGATCTTTGGTTGTGAGACGCTGCGTTTCTGAGATTATTTGGTTATAAGAACCTTGGGCCTGGAACAGAAAATGTTTCAACATTCGATGGCCTTGGAATTTGCCGGTTGTAAGAACCCGTGGCGCTAGAATTTTCTAGTTCAAAGGCTCTGTGGTTCTGGGAATCTGGATCCAGCTGTCTGGAGGAGTCCCAGTGTCACACCGTGGGTTGCCGGTGCCACGGGAGCTTGGGGAGGGGGGAGCCTGGGGAGGGGGTGGTGGCAGGGGGCGCCGTGGCAGGCCAGGTGCACCAGCGTGGGCGTTGGCGGCAGCTCGGGCGCTGACAGCTGGGCAGGGGCTGCTGCCTGAGCTCTTGATACCTGGCCTTGACCCAGGACCAGGAGAGGATGGAATGGGACAAGGGGAGCCAGAAGAGGTCAGGCTGAGAACCTTCTACAAGCTCTGCCACCTCCTTCCCTCCTGGGCCTCCCTCCTGGTGCCCACTGAACTCCCAGGGGCTGAGGGTGCTGAGCCCGCCTAGGGCTGCTCCTCACGGAATGAGGGGAGACTCCAGACAGAGGGAGGGAGGGGCTTTGCCAGTCCCACAGAGGGCAGGGACAGCCCCAGGCACCGTCCACCTCTCGCCCGCCGCTGGTCCAGGGCTCTTTCTACAAGGGCTCATGCTAACTGGCCGCTCAGACACCCCTCTTCTTCCTTGGACGTATGGTATCTGTTCACAGGCTGAGCCCCCCACCTCCCGCCCCTAGAACGCTGGCCATCCCGGATCTGCCGCCTGCCAAGAGTCAGGAGTTTGACACCAGGGGGCCTCAGTCTTCCCATCTGGGCACGGAGGTGGCCAGCTCTTGGCCCTTGGACCCCGCCCACGTCCACTCTGCCCGTCGGCTGCTGTGGGACCCCACCCCCCACACCAGCCCTTCCCCAGGCTCCCCCTGTAGCCCCCCTGGCTTCTGTGAAGGGGCTCCCCGGGGCTGCCGGCCCCGCTTTGGCATGCTCCCAGCAGGCTCGTGGGAGCTGGAATTCGGAGCAGTCCCCGGCGTGTGCGCACGGCCTCCCGCCTGCCGGGGCACCTCCCCTGACTAGGGGCCAGGCATTCCTCCCGCTGGCTCCCAACAAGCCCCCGGGGAAGAAGGAGCTGTGGGAAGGGGCAGGGAACATACTGGAAGTCGGGGCTGAGTGGGGGGTTGGGAAGGAGCCCCGGCCCATGGACACCCAAGGTAGGACAGGCAGGTGGAGGGAGAGACCCGACGTGGCTGAGCTCCGACCACGCCCTCCCACCTTGTCTGAGGTCCCGTCAGGGGCGCCAGTGATGACAGCTTTAGCGGCCTTCTCTGCCCTTATATAGATTGGTTTGCTGATTCAAACGTCTACTGAGCATCTACGATGTGCCAGGCATCGTGCTAGGGGCTGGGGACACAGCCACGTGGGGCAGGGACAAATACAGGTCAACATTCTGTGCAATGACAGTGGATAAACACGGATCCCATCTGAGCTGGGCTCCTGTGAGCTCCTGGAGGCAGTGGTTCCTCCCGAGCACGGCCCTCACCCCGCAGGGTTCTGAGGACTGTGGCCCTTGGCTGGGCACAGCATTGTCCCAGGGAACACAGCCAAAGGGCAGAGCACTGTGCTGGGTTCCTCCCAGCATGTGCCCTTCCCTGGCTAGGTGACCTTGGGAGAGGCGTTCCTCAGTTTCCCTATCTGCAAAGATGATTCCCCCGGAACCAGAGGCAATGGGCGCCCACCCCAACAGCCTCTCGGTCTGGTTTCCAAGGCACACGAGGGCCAGTCATGCTCCAGGGGGCTTTGGCTGCTGATGGGGTGTCGCCCCAGGGTTTGTGACGTCCTTCTAGCTGCTTCCCCGGCCCCGCCTCGGCTTGCCTGGTCCTCCAGCTGTGCGGCCCAGAGCAGTGATGTCACTGCTAGGGAGACGGTGACCTCAGGTGGGGGTTACCCTGCCCCAGGCTCCTCTGGCCTGTCGCCAGCCCTGCTTCGCCTGGGGAGCCTTCACAGTTTACTTTGCACTCTGGACGCCTCGCAGCTAACCCGGACCCTCCGCATGGGCTAGACCCTCGTCGGGGCACGAGTCAGGTCTCTCTCAGCCTAGCTGGCAGGACCAGAGGCCAGAGGGCAGAGCAGGGACGTGCGGCTCAACCCTACCCGCTGTGTGGCCTTGGGCAAGTCACTCTCTCTCTCTGGGCTTCAACTCCGCCCCTGAAATACAGGTCAGGTTGGCGTGTCAGTGGAGAGCAGGTGGGGGGCCTGACCCAGAGCACGTGGCTCTGGGTCTGCGGCAGGGAGAGGACTTCCGTCGTGTGGATCTTTCCAACGTGCCCCTACTCTCCAGCCTCAAGGGTGCCAACAAGCTGACATTGCCTTCATCACCAGCCTGTGCTCAGCGGTCTCTCCCGTGGCTCCAAACAGAACACCAGACCCCCCCCCCCACCCCTACAAGGTGTCTTTCTGGTCATCCCCAGCTCAGCAAAGGACACCACTGCTCACCTAGTTTGTTAAGCTCAAAACCCACGGGTCTTTCTCACTGCCCACAACACCACGGACAAATCTCCCATCGGGAGCAAAAAGTCACGTACACAAAGGAGCCCAGGGCCACGGCTGCACGTGCATGTACGGGGAGGGGCGAGGCGGCAGGATGGTCCTCCTTGGCGGTGGGGGTGCTGGGTGCTGACCAGAGGAGAAGACGGGAGCTTCTCGGGGCCAGAAGCGATCTGGCTCTCGATTTGGAGCCCATTTTCCAGGTATGTTGAGTTAAAACTTCTAGTCATCAGTCTCTATTCTTCTTTTCCCTTGGCTACTTCGTACAGCAGGAGACCAAAATCCCAGCTGTGGTACACCTTCCCATCTACACGGGGCAGGGGTGTGGAGGGGTGGGCGGCTGCTGAACCAGAAAACACGGAAATGTGTTGTAAATTGAGAGCAGGAAGAGGTGGCAAGGAAGCCAAAGGACACGGCCAGGGAGTGAGCCATCAAGGGAAGGAGTCATAAGGCTCCTACGAGGTGTTTCCGGCAGGGACAGCATGTGTCAGCACCCTCGGGAGGGAACCAAGGACCGGTAGACAGATTGGTACTGTCGTGGGTTAGAAGAAGTCACCGTGGGAGCTAGGGAGAAAGAGAAAGCAGAAAATGGAGATCAGAAGTTGTCATTTTAGCGGTGGATAAGGGAGGTTGAAATATTTGGGGGCTGATATTTTAGATGGAAGGCCCCTGGTTTAATGGCCGGCAGAGCCCCTACTATGTCCCCAACCTGCATTTACTCCTCCGCCTGGAACACGCTCCCCTCTCCCCGACGCGGCCCGTGCCCTGCGTCCCAGCTCCCGGCTGCCTGGCCTGGATCGCGGGATGGGGACCCGCGTGAGGGACGCGTGAACGTCTTTGATGACGGCCCTGCCTTTGTTCACCACAAACACACCCTTGCTGTGATTTCTTTGGACTCCTCTTTCCCCCTGGATGTTCTCTCCGAGCCGCCCACCAGGCCTGCTCTGTTCCAAGCTGTTCCCTGCAGGAGGTGGAGGGCGTGGGCTGGGACTCACGACCTGGGCTAGATCTCATCTCGGTTGCTCCTCGCTGGGTGGCCTTGGCAAGCGCCTTCCTTCCTGAGTTGGCTTCCTGGACTGTAAAATGGGGATATTCACACCCAGGCAGGGTGACGTGAAGACAGGGGTCGCCAATGGGCCAGCAGAGGCCCGGCCCGAGGGAGGAGCTGTGAGCTGGGGTGTCCAGAGCCTCCCTGAGTAGAGGAGTTTGGAAGGGGAGTTCTTAGGGAAGAGAAATGCATGGGGGTTTGTGTCCAGGGATTTGAATTTTGGCCTGGGTGACTTGGGCGAGTTGCCTTCCCTCTCTGGTCATTGCTTGGCTCCCTGAGAGCTGGTGTGGCTGCCCTTTGGGGGGCTGGGGGCTGAGACAGGGGTGCTTCGGCTTGTGGAGCCCGCCCCCCCCGCCCCGGCAACAGGAGGGTGTGGGGTGGTGTCGGAGGCCGGGGGCAGCGGCAGCTCAAAGTGTCTAGGGCAGACAATGGGCACTGTGTGCGGGGGAGCGGGGTGGGGCGGCGTGGGTGGCCCGGTGGCACCCCAGCAGGAATGTGCTGGCCTGTCTGGGAGTGTGAGCCCATCGCTTCCCTCGTGGCCTGCTCCCCCACCGTGGCCTCGCGCCCACCCTGCCACACGTGGTTCGGCGGAGCCTGGAATGGCCAAGGAGGGCCCGGGCAGAGCGGGAATTCCTGGGTCCCCATTCCCTGCAAGCCTGAGCAACCTCCCGGGCCTTGGAGGAATGGTGGGGGCGGGCGCGCAGAGCTTCCCGTGCTGTTGGCTCGCTGGGTGGCCTTGGGCGAGTCCTTGCCTCCTTCCAGGCCTCAGTTTCCCCATGTGTATAAATAGTCTCTGATGGCCCTGTGAGGACATTCTTGTGTTAAAACATCTCTCGTGGCCCCATCGCCTCCCTCTCTCTGCCTCCCTCTCCCTCCACAGAGTGGGGACTTGGTCTGTCCGGGTCAACCATGTTGTCCCTTGGCCCAGAACAAAGCGTGGCCATGGCTGCGGCTCAGTAAACATTTGCTGAATGAAGTCATTTTCATTATCATTCGGATCATTTTCTGGCTTGCCCCTCCCCCCGCCCCCCAAGGTCCTTTCTCTGCACTTCTCATCCTGCCTGTCCCGTTGTCCTGTTCGCGGGTTTTGGGGACAGTGGTTTCTCTTCCAGCAGCTTCTAGTGGGTTCAGCTGATGGGAGGGTGTCTGTCCCCTGCTCTCCTCCTCCAACCAACACCCCCCCACCCCGCCCCGCTCCTGTCCGTGTAGCTTTCCTTCCTGTCGCCCCCCACTGGCTCTCCCCCTCAGCCCCTCCTTGTCCCTCTGTTCTGGGGACACTCTCAGCTCCTCCCCTGCACCTCTGCACAGCTCATCTGTCCAGCTCAGAGTGGCCCTTGTCCAGGCTCGCTTCTCCTAACCCCCCTCCCAGCTCTGCTTCCTGCCAGGACGCTGCCCCATGTGTTCGTTCTAACCTCCCAACCACTGGGCCAGCATCTGGGTGGCTCTCATGATCCTCATTTTAAGAGGTGAAAACTGAAGCCCAGAAAGGTTCTGTGAACGGCTCCAAGCCTTGAGACCGGGGAAATGTCCAAGTTGGAACCCTGGTCTGTTACTTTGCCATCAGGGGCCTTGGGTAACACTTGATGTTCAGCTTTTCTGATGGCCACAGTGTTAAAAGCTTGGGATGCTCGGGTGGCGTGCCCAGCAAGAAATAAGAGCAATCAGTCCTGCTCGCTAGCTCCGTCCGGCCAGGCCCCGGGCTCTGGGCCAGTGGGTTGGAGCAGGCGCTCCTCCGCTTCTCCCTGGGGCCGGGCTGTGGGGAATGGTGGCTGGGTGGGCCGGGGACGGCTCTGCCAAAGCCTGCAGTCAGGGCAGGAGGAGTCGAGGGCTGGGAGCTTCCCTGTCTCTGTCTGTCAGTGGGTCATCTTTGTCCTACAGCCCGGGAGCAGACGGCCCCTCCCTGGGGAACTCCCCAGTGAGCCCAGGGTCCAGACAGCCTCCTGAACTCCCAACTCCTGAGGTGGCCGCTGGATGACTTCATGGGCCTTTCCCGATCCTGAGTCACCACTACTCGCTCAGTGACCCCTTGGGCACCTTTGGAGGGAGGAGGGAGGCGGTGGGGCTGGTGGGGAGGGCTGGTCTCTGTTACCTAACGGTGCAGGGGAAGGAGTGGGGAGGAAGGCTGTGCGGTTGTCTCTGGTGTGCTGTATGAGGGGGCATCTCAGCCCCTCTCCGGGGTCTCAGGGGCAACATCACCCCCTCTGGGGGGGGGTGCATCTACATCCCCCTGCCCCCCATTCCAGCTCGGGCCTGGGAGAACTGACCAGCTTGGGGCTGTGACGTGGCTGCCGTACAGTGAAGGGACGGAAGCATCCTTGTCTGTTTCTTCCCGGCTCCGCCCCCAACACAGGTGTGAATCAGCCCAGATGAGGAAGCTGACTCACCTTCCCACCTGGCCCTGGAGAAAGGGCCACTTTCCCTTCCCTGGGGGTTGGAATCAAATTTGAATTTGACTGTTAATTGCAGAAGAGAGTGACTCTGACCCTGGGTGTGTGTGTGTGGGGGGCAGACATAACATAAGGATTTAGGGAGTCAGGTCCCTGAAGGAAGTCCCCAAGCACCTACTAAGTGCCAGGCTCTTGGCATCCTCTTGGCAGACATCAGCTTAGAGAAGCCTCAGGCCAACCTGTCGGTAAATACTATAGGTTTGCAGATAAGGAGACTGGGGCCCGGCACCGGGCGTCACTCACGTTAGGTCACACTGTCCGGGGAAGTGCCCGTGGACAGAGATCGGACCCAAGCCTGGGAAATTTGTTTCTGGAGGAACTTTCTGACCCCATCTTATACTCCCAACCCTCCACTGAGAGTTCAGCCCTGACTTCCTTTGAGACCAAGGGAGGTTGGGAGGGGTGGGGGGTACAGAGCCAGATCCCTTCAAACACCCCCCACCTGTGTCACAGGGTCCAGGGGTCACCAGGGAAAGAGTGAGCTCCTCCTCTCTGCCTCCAACACGGGTTAAGTCTTCTCCCCAACATTCTGCTGTTGTTAATCTTTAAGCAGCCCAATGATTAATTAATTACCAAAACCCATGGGGGCTCGGTTGAGTGCACCTGCTGCCTGGGACCAGGGCGTCCTCTCCGCAGCCCCCTGTCCCCCAGCTACAGTATGGGGAGAGAGATGCACAGGTGAGGCCTGTCAGACTCCCCGATGCAGATAGGGCAGCCCTGTCACGGCTGGGGCCAAACCCGCTCTGTCCCGGGGCCCCAGCCGCAGCATGGCCTGCAGATGGCAGGGGACAGGGTCTCTGGAAGAAGGAAGACAGAGCCTGAGAGGCCAGGCAGGGGGAGGAGGGCTGCTGGGGCCTCCTCCTGGCCTCAGTTACATAGGGTCTGTTGGAAGCTTCTGTTGGAAGCTTCCCGAATCTTTGTGCCCTTGGTGTCCAGCACTGCACTGGCTCCAAGGACCCTCTGAGCCTGTCAGGTGCCTGCTGACTGGACAGAACAGGACAGGCCCAGGGTGGGTTCTGACCCCTCTACCCCTTCACCAGCCTGAGCCTCAGTTTCCCTTATTTGCCTGACTGTCCTGCTTGCCTCCTGGGGTGCAACCGAACAGAATGATTCTCTAGTGGAAATGCTGGGGCTGCAGATGGTGGATGTGGAGGAGGTATGGGGGCAGGAGATTTGCTGAGCAGCAGTAGAACAGGACACAGGACTCCTAATTCAGGAAGTGATTTTGGCCAAATCCTCCCTTCTCTTTGAGTCTCTGTTTCCACATCTGGGGGGCCAGGGGCTGGGATCAGTGAATGCCCAGGACCTTGCGGGGGGGGGGGTCACTAATGGGTGAATGGGTCGTTGGTGCCGTGAAGAGCCCCTGCCCACCATCCCCTCCCTGTCCCCAGCTCGTCCCGGGGTGCTCAGCTCAATCCCCCAGGGGGGTGCTGGGCTGTGAATGTCAGCAGGTCTCTCCACGGACATGGGGACGACCCATTATCCAGATCTCTGAGGACCCCAGGTGACTTTCAGCCGGTCCTCCAAGCATGTGGGAGAAACATCAGCCCCGTTCATGGTGACCATTTTTACCTCATTTCTCAGGCCTCCCTGAGAGCCCAAGACCCTGACCCCGGGAGGCAAGGGGTCTTTGAAGACACGTGGTCTTTGCGGGCTTGTTTTTTTTTTTTTTTTTTTTTTTTAAGATTTTATTTATTTATCAGAGAGAGAGGGGGAGAGAGCGAGCACAGGCAGACAGAATGGCAGGCAGAGGCAGAGGGAGAAGCAGGCTCCCTGCCGAGCAAGGAGCCTGATGTGGGACTCGATCCCAGGACGCTGGGATCATGACCTGAGCCAAAGGCAGCTGCTTAACCAACTGAGCCACCCAGGCGTCCCGGTCTTTGCGGTTTTAGAAGTTCTTGAAAATTAAAAGGAAATAACACAATTAATCCGTAAATCCATAAACACACTCATCGTAGGAAGGCATATTGGCCTTCCCACCCTGTGGGGGATCCGCCGAGTCCTCCCCACAATTCAGGTCCGCCCAGAACCTCTGAATGTGTCCTTATTTGGAATAAAGTTTTTTGCCGATGTACTTGGAATAAGGATTTCAAATAAGATCATAGCAGGATTGGGTGGGTCCTAAACCCACCAAGAGTGTCTTTGCTTCAGAAAGAACAACATTTGGAAATAAAGACACAGGAGCAAAGGAGACATTTAAGACAGTAGCAGAGACGAAGGGGACCAGGTAACAGGCCACACGGGCTGGAGCCACCAGAAGCCGGAAGAGGCCGAAGGGATCTTCCGCTGGAACCTTCGCGGGGAGCGTGGCCCCGATGACACCTTTGTTTCAGACTTCCGGACTCCGGGACTGAGGGCGCCAAGCTTTATGGGCTGTCTTAGGCCCCCCAGTTTGTGGCGCTGTGTTACGGCAGCGACAGGGTCCATGTCCGGGTCCCTGGGTCGCTCACAGTCTGCTGTCTGTCCCACGGGACTTCTGTCTGCTCTCCACACATGACTGTCTCGTGTAGACAGAGCTTGTGCCCTTAAAACTCAAATAGGCACACGCCCCACGGGATGTTCCGTAAATGGCACTCGCTCACCCGCCCACATGTATCTGGGAGAGGGTCCAGGTTCTTCCTCTCCAGCTGACTCCATCTTTTCCACTAGTCCGTGTGAGACTCTGTTGTCCCTCCCTCAGTGAGCCCGGCTGATGGGCACGCGGGGCCTTTCCAGCTCTTTTCCCTCAGACGCAATGCCACGACGAATGTCTCTGCCCCGTCCCTTTGGCACCTGCTTGGTGGTTCCTGGAGCACAGACGTTTCCTTAGAAGGGGAGTTACTACTACTATGTAGTAGAAGCGCAGACTCCTGAGGCGCCTGGGTGGCTCAGTGGGTTAAGTGTCTTCTTTTGGCTCAGGGCATGATCTTAGGGTCCTGGGATCGAGCCCCTTATTGGGCTCCCCCGCAGTGGGAATCTGCTTCTCCCTCTACCTCTGCCCCTGCCCTGCTCGTGCTCAACCTCTCTCTCTCTCTTGCTCTCTCTCAAATAAATAAATAAAATCTAGAAAGGAAGGTAGAAGGGAAGAAAGGAAGGAAGGAACACTTGAGAAGGAGAGAAGCTTAGAAGGAGACTTTGGGATTTTATGGTGTTGGATTCTCCCAACCCAGAATGAGGAGGCTCGAAGGCATTGGGAGAGGGGCCCTGGAAAGGATATCTGTGTTGAGGTCTCACTCAGGGGGAGCCTTGAGTAACCTCTCCCAATCCCTCTGTGGGTTCTCTTTCCCTCTGGGGTGGGCAGGAGAAAACCTCGGAGATAGTACAGGGGCTTTGGGGTCCTGGGTCGGGGGGGGGGGCAGGGGAGCTTGGCATGGAGTGCCCAGCCTAGGCACCCAGCCCCCCGGCCCCACACCTTCCAAGCTGAGGTGCCTGGCCCAGATGGGCCCCTGGAGCCACACACAATGACCCCTCTGCGCGCGCGGCTCAGAAGCTGTGCGTGGAGAGGGCAGGATGGGCTGGAGGAGGAGGGGGCCCTCGGTTCCAAAGGCCGATCTGCTCGCCCCAATATAGCAGAAGTGACGCTACATCAGAGCCTCGACCCCGCCGGGGAGAAACAACCACTTCCACACACATGTCTGGGGACACCTGCTTTCGGAACTCAGCCACCATGCTGTCAGGAAGCCCAACCGCTCCACGGAAAGGCCACGCGGGGAGGAGCAGAGGCCCCAGCTCTCGGCATGAGGGAGCTAACATGTCACCCAGGTCCCAGCTGAGCTGCCCCAGCCGATGCTACTGAGAGCGGGGCTGTGGCTTCCCTGCCGAGCTCTGCTAATTCGCAGCGTGTGAGAGAAACTAGTGCTTGCTCTTGTCCGAGCCACTGAACTCTGGCGTCACCTGTTACCGAGTGGCAGAGAGCAGGAACCCCCCTCCTCCCCAGGGCCCAGAGAGTCACTGCCAGTGCCTGAGAACAGCCCTGCTCTCAGACCCACCAGCCATGCGCTAAGACCTCTCTCTGCAGATAGTGACTGTACTGGTCCTCGCCCCCTGGGGCCCTGAGGGGGTGAAATGGGTTGATGCAGGGAGGGCCCGGCCTGGCGTGAGCACCCGGTGAACGGTGGTAGCCGTTCGGACTGTTGGCGGCTACTGTTGTTTCCGTAGGCACTGGAAGATTCCTCCAGGCTTTAGTAAAACAGGTAGATTCTTCAAGGCGTCTTCCTTCCAGGGCCTCCCCATCCAGGAAGCCTTCCCTGGTGACACCAGGTTGAGCCGCCACCTCCTCTGTGCAGCTATAGCCCTCTGTTCCACACCCGCCACAGTGTGGGTCCCCCTCCCTGTGTGGCCATTGCCTGTCCATAGCTGCCAGGCTGGAAAGTCCTCAAGGGCACCCTTAGAAGGGCCAGCGAGTGGTGAAGGGTCCAGTGCCAGGGCAAGGTCCATATGTACACGGGGGGGGGGTGCTCTGGGGTGCTTCTGTGGCTGAATGCAGCCAGGCTGTGCCCTTGGGCGGGTCTGGGGTGCAGGCCGCTGGGAGTCTGGGCGGGCCTGTGTGCTGTGTGTGTGTGCGTGTCTGTGCGCACGTGAACACCTGCGTGCGTGTCTGCAGGCGGACGGGGGCACTTCTCTGTACGTGGTGCGCCCCTGTACCCGCCTCTGGCGGGGGGACGTGTTCGTTCGCGTGCATTCATGGATTTGCATGAGTGCCGTGTGCATGGGTGTGTCTGTGTGCGTGTGCGTGTGCGCGCCCCCCTGAGCAAGCTTCCAGGCCAGGCAGCTGCTGTGAAAAGCCTCACTGAGCAGCTGCTGCACCCAGATCCCACGATTCCTCATTTGAGAACTAAAAATAGCCTGTGTCCAGCTCTGTCCTGGCGGGCAGGGGGCCGACGGGCAGCCCCACCGGGCACCCGAGCCAGGTGGCTGGCTGCCTCCTCCCTTCTTGGGCCACCATTCTCCTCGGCTGGCCCGCCTCAGGCCCCCATGAGCTCATGCAGGCCCTGCTTAGCCCAGGGCAGGGAGGAGGCGGGGAGGTGCAGAGGCCCTGCCCCTGGCTGGGCAGCTGGACTCCAGCAAGGCCTGATAAGGTCAAGCATGGCGTGGGGTCCGCCCCCTCACTCCGGCCAGGGCCAGCCGGATGGACATGAGTCAGCGCGGGGGGCATCGGGCAGCCCAGACCTGACCACAGGCTGGCGGCAGGGAAGGCCTGGGGGTAGGCTCTCCTCCTCCGGCAGGGCAGGAACTGGCCAGGAGGAATCACCTGCCGGTGTCGGTCAAGCCCTGACCTCATTCTCCATCTTGACGAACACCGCCTCCGCTTCCACCCAGAAAGCCCCTCTCGGAGGCCCCTAGTGGGCTTCCTGCCCGGGTCTAGTCATACCCCTCGGCATCCACAGGGCGGAAGCCCACCCTGTGCAAGGATGCTTCCTGGTTTAGCTGCGCTGCCCCAGTGGGGGTGGGGAGGGTGGGCCTTGCACCCCCCCACCCCCGCCGGAAGTCCTCGCTGACCCCCGGGCTGCCCTGGGGGCACATCTGAGCTTCCTGCTCCCTCCCTCGGAGCCCTTCGCTCACTCTCTGGAAGGAAGCGTGCCTTTTCCATCTCTGTGTTCACATTGTGGTCCCTCAACCCTTCTCCATCACAGCTTGGGAGGAGGTGTCATTCCGTCCTCTATGGGGGAGGAAGCCAAGAGATGTGACTGGTCCAAAGTCCTCATTTATTGTGTGACTTTAGGCTAATGGACTAACGTCTCTGGTTTCTTTCTCAGAAGGCTCAGCGGGGCGCGGACCTCCTCTTGGTGATGCCATGTGTTGTGTAAGGGGACACCACGAAATCTTGAGGTATACTGCAAATCCCACCTTGGGCAGTATGGACTGGGGGATCCCCCGACATGGGCTCTATCGGGGGCTCTGCGGCGGAGGTTCAGGGATGGAAATGCTTCTGGCTGGAACCCAGATGGTCTCTGGACCTGGGGTTGAGCCATTCCCGGAAGGAATCCAGCTGCTGGGATGGGCAAGAGCGTGAGGGTATGGCTGGGGGACCAGGAACTGCCTCACCAGCTCAGGAAGGAACTTAGAGAAGGAGCCTCTGGCCTGGGGTGTGGGAGGAGCCCTAACATACCCCAGGCTGTGGATACTCAGCCTAGAAAGGGGAGGACTTAGAGGAGGAGCAAGGACTCTTTGTCTGGGCCAGACCTCTGAGCCAGCCTCCCCAACTTCTGGTCGCGTGACTTGGTTTCCTCATCTGTAAAATGTGGTCAAAACTGCTTCACTTCGGAGAGCTGTTGGGGGGACTGAGCGGGTCGTGCGCATGGGGGCCTGGCGCACAGTGGGCCTCATCTGGGGCACCTCCCCTCCCCCATCTTCTCTGCCTCCCAGAACCCAGGACACCTGCAAACGCCTCCTGGGTCCCAAGCTCAGAGAATGACACAAAGAGGGGAAGAGGAGACAATTAAAACAAACAAATATCCTATATGCTTGCTAACAGGCTCACGAATGTCCAACAATCAAAATACATCAAAGGGTGTGGAATGAAATGTCTCCCTCCCACCCCTTCAGTTGGCTTCTGGAAGCTTCTCCCAGCGACGGCCTATGCAGATACACTTGAATATATATTATCTTTTTGTTCTCCACCTTAAGCCCATATCCCTAAATGGCAGATTCTTCATTGCGCCTTGGAGAGTGGCCCCCACCAATACCCACAGGGCTCCCTCATCCTTCTCCACGGCTGAGACATAAGGTGGCCCATTGTTTCTTTCACGAGACTGTGGACACAAGTGTTATTTACTTATTTATTTAGGAAAGCCAGGGAAGGCCTTAAGGAAAGCATCCTTCCTGGCGTCTGATGTGGGGTCCCCGGGTTTGAGTGTGGACTCCACCACACACCACGTGGGTGGCAGGGTTGGGGGGCTGGTGGCTTGATTCTCCTCTCTTGGCCTTAGTTGTCTTGTCTGCGAGATGGGGGTTGTATCCGGCACTGAGATAATTTGCTAACTGGTGGCTTGTTTGTGGAGAGTTTGGCTCCCCCAAGTTTTCCAAAATCTGGAGATGTCACAGTAAAGTCCTGACTTTTGAAAATTCAAGCCCGGCAATTGGGGCCTGGGGCGCTTTGGATGGGGAAGCTGCTCTCTGCTTGGCCACAAGCCCCACCACACCCCACTGCCCACTTCATTCCCTCCTGCTAGATCTTGTCAGCATCCTCCATCAGGGGCTGGGTGGTCTTTGGCAGCTGGCATTAGAGTTGTGCAAGCATGATGGGGACTTTGTGAACTCCCCAAGTTCAAGGTCGCAGGCACTCTCCACAGGCCCAGCTTCTTCCTCCAAAGTGTCTGGGGCTCGGTAGCTGGAGCCTCGGCTCGTGGGGGCCCAGGGACCTAGGCCCTGAGCAGGAGGCTCCAGAGCGTCTCCCCCAGCAGAAGGGAAGAGGAAGGGCTGGCACCAAGTCTGGGAATGGCTCTGGGCTCCGCGCCAGGCAGCTGTGTCCCAAGAGGCAGCGGCTAAGTCTTCTTCCCTAGGCTGCAGGCACCTGGAGTTCCCATCTCCTGGTCCCCAGGATGCAGATTCCTGGACGCCGCCCCCCACGCCTTCCTCTTCCCCACCTACGTTTGGCAGCCACATCCTGTAGGTTGGGCCTGGCCTGAAGGGGAGGCAGGACGTGGGTGGGTTCCCAGGGGGGACCTCCGTGGCATCCTTTCTCCAGGGCAGTTGAAATCTCTTCTCGGCCCTGCGGTGCCTTGAAATACAGTTTGAAAACCACAGACGGAGCCCTTTGGACCAATGGAAAACAGGGGCCTGGGGTGAGGAAGCCGGGGGAGGGTCAGAGCAGGGACAATCTTGCCATCACCACCCCCCATCTCCAGTCTACACCAGAGCCTGGCATGTGAGAATATGGCATGCGGTAGCCCAGCCCTCTTCCCCAGGAAAGCCAACCTCGACAACACCCCCTCTTGCTCTCGTTTGACCAGAAGGCCAGGGAGTTGTTCCCTGCTTCCTGGGTCGGACTTGGACACCCCATTTCTCCAAACCTCACTGAGCAGCACCTACCAAATGCTCACCTCCCAGGGTTGCTGTGAGCAGCGAAAGGGATGCCGTTGCCAATCACAGGGATCTGAACCCGGGTTACCCCTTCCTGAGCTCCAACCCTTTGCTGCCGATCATTTGTCAAAACAGTTTTATGAAGACCTAACTTGCATCCCATAGAACCCACTCATTTAAAGCGTGTCATTCAATGGTTTTTAGGGTGTTTACAGAGTCGTACAACCATCACCAGAATCTAATTTTAGATCGTCCCTGAAAGAAACCCAATCCCCTCGGGCAGGCACACCCCATTGCTCTTCCCCCAGGCCCGGGAGCCCCCTGCGTACTCTCTATGGATATTCTGGACTTCTGGACTATTCCGGACGCAGCAGAAGGTCTCCCTTGACTGGCTTCTTTCACTGAGCATCACGCTGTGGCACGGGTCAGCCCTTCATTTTGTGTTTTTTTATGGCTAAATAATATTTCATTGCATGGATTGACCCCATCGGATTTACCCATTGATCCGTGGTGGACACTTGGGCTGTTCCCTCTTTTTGGCTATTATGATGAATGCTTCTATGAACATTCCCGCACGAGGCTTTGTGTGGACATATGTTTTCATTTCTCTTGGGTGTTTGCCTAGGCAGAGAGCTGCTGGCTCAGACGGTGACTGTGTTTAACATTTTGAAGAATTGTCAAATCATGTTCCAAAGCCCCTGAATCATTTCACATTTCCACCAGCCATGCACGAGGACTCCCGTTTCTCTACATCCTCACCAACACTTGTTTCCAGTCCGTCTTCCTGATTACACTCATCTTAGCAGGTGTCAAGCGGTACCTCGTTGTGGTTTTGATTTTTTTTTTTTTTTTAAACAGACTCCATGCCCAGCACGGAGCCCAACGCAGGGCCTGAACCCACAGCGCTGACACCAAGATTTGAGCTACGATCGAATGTGGGATGCTCAACAGATCGAGGCACCCAGGCACCCCCGGTTCTGATTTCACTTTCCCTAACCATGAATCGTGGTGGTCATCTTTCATACCTATTTTTCAGAGAAGCGTCCACCCAAATGGCAGGATCTCATTTAACCCTCATGACGACATCACAAGATTTGTGACTCAGGGGATCTCATGAGAGACGGTGGGGACAGGGCTGGCAAGCTCTGGGTCACCATGCTGGGTACCGAGTCTAGGGAAGAAGGGTGCCTCATGCAGTACAAAATTATCGGAGTGGAGGCCAGAGCTGATGGTAGGGATAAGGCATATTAGGATCTCCCTTCCCCCCACACTGTACCCGGGGGCTGCAGAACAAAGAACCCAGCCCTGAGTTCTATTTCTGTCTGTTTCCTTCTGTGGCTTTGGACAAGACACCTCCTGCTCTGGGCCTCAGTTTCCCTATCTAACATTTATTCTGCTGCGAGAACCAGGTTCAGGGCTACAGGTAAATTCATGGAGAACAAGATGAGGGGCTTGGAGGTTCCAACCCCCAGGGCCGTCACCCGCAGTCCCTGGCCTGCCTGGGCTGGCTGCGTGTGGGTCCTCTGTTCTGGGTCTTGGGCCAGCCCGTGCCCTTGGGCTGCAGATGCTGGGAGGTCTGGGGCTGCAGGGAAGACCTTGCTCGGGCTGGTGGTGAGCCGAGAGCAGGTGGTCGGTGCCTGGGCTCTAGTCTGTGGGAAGCAGCACATTTGTGGCTGAATGTTCCTCCCCGCTGTCCACCTGCTGCTTCCACCCGGGGAGGGGTAGGGGGGCGGGGGTGAGGCCGGAAGCTGGAAGGGGAGGAGGGGGTCAGGCTGGACTTGCTCGTTCACTCATCAGCTCTTTGTCCGGCCCTGGGTGCCGGCCTTCCTCAGTGCCTTCTGGTTGGAAGTCTGAGCATGGTACGGTCATCATCTCAGACTTGCTGAGGGGCTGGACCCCGCGAGCCTGGGACCCGTGCTGTGCGTGACACACCCCCAGCCCTGCGCCCTGGAGCTCTGGTTGAGTAGGACTGACAGAAAGAGAAGCCAATGTGGGATCACAGCCATTCCTTGCGGCGTTTGCTGGGGCCAGGTGCCGCCCTACGGCGCTTGAACCAGTAAAGTCATTTAATTCACGACGCAGGACTCTGTGACAAACACAATATCATCTCTGTTTATAGATGGGGAAACTGAGGCTAGGAGCGGAGGAGGGGACTGGGTCAAGGGGCCCCGGTGAGTTAGTTGCAGAGCTGGGGGCAGAAACCCGGTGTCCTGCTCCCAGCTCTCGGTCCCTTTCCCATCCTGCAGCCCCTTCCTCTCGTCCCCACCCCACCCTCTAGAACTCGGACCTGATGCTTTGTCCCCCCTGCCCCCTACCTCACAGTCTCTGACCAGTGTTTGAGATGGCTGTCCGGTGTGTTGCCGAGAAACTTGCAGCAGCCTGAGATCCAGGTTCAAGCCCTCACTGTGACTTGGGCAAGGCCCCCAACTGCTCTGGTTCCAGGTTCTTCCTTGGTCAGCAAGAGGGCTGGGCTGGACATTCTTGAAGGCGCTCTGTCTTAGGGCAGCTCTGGAGAGCATGGGCTGGGTTGGGGTGGCTCCTTGACGAGATATGGGTAAAACCGGGCTTGGGGAAGGGTGGCTGCAGCCGTTGGGTCACTTTCCAGGGACACTGGAGACTTGTCCTCCCCCACCCCCCCAGTCAGCTCTGGCCCCACTTATCATCCGCCTTCTCGGGCAGCTCTTCCGAGCGGCTTCTCAGATTTCGGCCTGGGGTTTCTGATAGTGGGATCGTGGGAGACCCGGGGGGCAGGTGGGTGGCCCGCAGCTAGGAGGGCTCGGGTACCCCATCTCCCCCGGGGTTATCTCTGGTCTTGGACAGGCCGGGAAAGTGAGAAGCTGTGTTATCTCCTCCACTTCCCTCCGGAGATAGGGCTGCCTCAAAACCCTCTTGTTTGGCCCCCCTCACACCCACTGGCCCGCCCCTGGGAAAGCGGGGAGGCACCGATGCCGCCCTGAGGCCATGGGCAGGGAGGGGAGAAGAAATGAAGCCTTGCGGGACCAGACCAGAGAACCGGGCAGGAAACGAGGCGGGCCTGGAGGGTTTTCAAACCTCAGTCTTCGCTCAATCACTGCATACTCACTGGGCACTCGCCATGGGCCAGAGCAGGGGTGGGGGGAAGTTAAAGGAGTTCATACCCCGTGTGGTCCAGGCACTGGCCAATCAGGCGACGGGCTGGGGGAGGGACCCGGGATCCTCTTTTGGAACATGGGGTGTACACTAGTTACTAGTCATGAGGAGGTCTGGGGGTCCCCAGGGAGGGCTTGGGCAGGTGGGGGGCGTTTGGAGGCCCGGAGCAGAAGCTAGGTATGTTGACTTGGGTTTATTTCAGGATTTTAGCTTCCTGTAAGTCCTGGTGCCTCCCGGCTGCTGGGTCGTGGTAAGGGGCCTGGGGCCAGAGGCGCCTGGAGTTCTTGTCTGGAAAATGGGCCTGTGAGTGACTGTTG
Organism: Mustela nivalis; assembly: GCF_964662115.1. Lineage (NCBI taxonomy): Eukaryota > Metazoa > Chordata > Mammalia > Carnivora > Mustelidae > Mustela > Mustela nivalis. The sequence continues at coordinate 8,676,523 of NC_139026.1, forward strand.
CTGCGCGCAGATCGATAAGGGGGAAACAAAGACCAGGAAGCTCCCAGTGCTAGCGAGGGTCGAAGTGCAGCTATTTGACCAGCTTGGATAAAAATGGCCATTTCTCATTCTTGGCTGCAGTGAGCGTAGATGAATGGAGGATTTCGGGTTTCCCAAGCCTCTTTCTAGGCACTAGGGACATAGCAGTGAGCAGGGCTGGCCAGGCCCGTACAGGGAGCCCCTGTCCGGCGGAAGACAGGTGACCACTGGCGTGTGGCGGCTGGTGGCTCCACAGGAAGCGTGGCACATGAATAAGAGAACCCCCCCTCCAGGATGGCCATGTCCTAAAGCCCTGGACCTGGTGACCGTGTCATCCTATAGGGCAAGAGAAGCTTAGTTGGTGGGTTGAAGTGGGGGTTCTTGAGCTGGGGGGTTAGCCTGGATCGCCCAGGTGGAGCCCAGGTCAGCTCAGGGGCTCTAGAAGAGGGAGACGTCAAACTAGTGAAAATGACACATGTTGTGTTAGATATACTTTATTACAATCTGAGGAAATTCACAATGTGATCAACCCCCCATCAGTGACTTGCACACTTCAGCTGGGGGAATCGTATGGCTGGTGAATCGTATCTGAATAACGTTAAAAAAACCAAACGAAGAGACAATGTCAGGAAAGACCGAAGACCGTCAATGAATGGGGGAGACTAAAGTGAACTGAAGGGCAAATGCCCCGTGGGATCCCAGATGGGTTCTGGAGCAGGGAAAGGACATCGGTGACAAAGCTGGTGACATCTGAGGTCATCCGTGGTGTGCTGGGTTGTACCCCTGCTAACATCTTCATTCTGACCAATGTAGCCCAGTTATGGTGGATGTTAACATTAGGGGGATCTGGGTGGAGAGCGCGTGGGAGCTCTCGGAATTACCCTTATAATTTCTAGAAGCCTCAAATGAGTTCTAAATGAAAAGGTTAAAGATTGGAGGGAGGGAAGAGGGCCAAAGTCAGAGAGACGTGACAACAGAAGATCAGAAGGAGGTCAGTGAGGGCATAGCTCAGGGGTAGAGCATTTGACTGCAGATGGAGCTCAGAAGAGGCTATGTTGCTGGCTCTGAAGAGGGGGGAAGGGGCCACAAGCCGAGGCCTGCAGGTGCTTCTAGAATCTGGAGGAGGCAAGGAGATGGACTCTTCCCTAGAGCCTCCAGAAGGGCCACAACCCTGCCCTCATCCGCATCTCCAAAAGAGGAACTGTGTTGTTTTAAGAGCCCACGCTTGTAGGAATTCGTTACAGCGGCCACGGGAGACTCATGGGGACGGTAAGGAGGTTGCAGTGACGGTTGCCACCGCCAAGGAGCTCTCAGAAAGGGCGCGGCAGCGTTCTTGAAGCGGACTACACACATTAACTCAGTGACTGTTCAGACACCCCTCTTCAAACACCTAGCAGACAGACAATTATCGGAGCGATAACTTCACCCCTTTTAGGTGAAGAAACAGGCCCAGAGAGGTTAAATAATTGCCCGAGGCCACACAGCTGAATGGGGCAGAGTGGGACGCTCAGCTGGGCGGGCGATGACTGCGCGCGTGTGGCCTCTGCCCTCACTGCCCGCTTCACCCTGTGTGTCAGCGCTGAGCCCGTGTTAGGCCCTTTACACAGACGAGTGGGTTAACATCATAACTACCCTATAGGCTAGATGTTCTTGTCACTCTCCATCTTACAGAAGGGAAAAAAGAGGCACAATGAGGCGCCGTCCTTGCCTGAGGTCGGGAGGACGAGGCTGGGGGAGGGGGAATGCTTTCCCAGGCGGCTGCTGCCTCCAGCTCCCCTCTCCTGCCCTCCCGTCCACATTCTCTGGGCTCCCAGCATGGGAATGGCGTCCTCCTCAGTTGTCCCCGCACCCCTGCATGCCAGAGGCCAAGGGATATCCCAGCCCCATTGTTCAGGCCAGGAAGCCACCCCCTCCCTTGATGGCCAGGGAAGGCGGTCTATGGGGGGAAAGTTCCTTCCCTGAGAGGTGAATGCCCAGGGAGCAGGCCCCTACTGGGCCCAGGCCAGAAGGCACAAGCTGGTCCTTTAAGGGAGGAGCTGGGGTGGGGCGGAGTGCTAGGGGTTTCCTTATCAGAAACCCTTTCTTTGGGGTGGGGGTACCCCAGGACCAAGGACTGCTGGTGTCAGCACCTGGGGTGAGGATCAGGGGCTCTTGTTGAAGGTCTGGCCTCCTCCCTCTCTGGGCTGGGTTTTCTGAGAGTGGGGCAGGGGCCCTCGGGGGTGGGAGGGAGCTCTGACCCTGCAGGTGCGCGCGCTCCCCTGTTCATCCACAAAGACAAAGTAAATGCTCACGGGGGCATCCACACCAGGTCTGCTCCTGAAGGCGTGCGTGCAAGGCACCCCCTCACAGTGTGTTTGGAGGTGAGGAAGCGGAGGCACAGAGAGCTTCAGGAATGCCCGAGGTCACCCTAACCGAGCACAAAGCTGGGAGGTATGCCTGGGAATCAGACTGCTGGGCGCCCAACACTCCCCGCCACACCCACAGTCCTGTCTCAGTGCTTACTCTCCCTTTCTCTCCTATTTGCCCTCTAACCCCCACCCCAGGCCCCAGCAGCAGAGGGGGGACAGCTGGATCAGAGATTGGGGCTTGAGGAGCGAGGGTCTCCTTGCAGGAATCGAGGACGCGGATGTTGCTGAGCTCTACTCCCTCCCGCTCTGGATGGTCTGGGCTCCAGGGCCAGCTGCAAACACAAGGATGCCTGGGTGGTTCAGTCGGTTAAGTCCAACTCTTGGTCTCAGCTTGGGTCTTGATCTCAGGGTGGTGAGTTCAAGCCCTGCGTTGGGCTCTAGGCTGGGCATGGTGCCTACTGAAAAAAAAAAACAAAATAAAAACCCACATAGAATTGGGAGCTCTCTAGTGTCTGACTTTTTCTTTCCAGCTCCCAGGTGCATTTTCTCAGGCTGCCTGGGCCTCTGCTGTCCCGGGGAGCCCCTCCAAAATTCCTCTGGCAGGGCTGTCTGTTTAACTGCGGGGGCCTTCTGATACTGGTCTTCCCCACTGAACTCGGGAGCCTGACTGCTCAGATCTGGCCTCTGTCCCTTGCAGCTCTGTCACCTGGCCTGAGTGTCCCAGCCTTACTACTGTCATTGGTCTCATGGCTGAATGCTTCCAGCCGGGCTCACATCATACAAGGCTCATGGACTGAGTGTGTTGGGGCAGCACAACCAAGGGGCTGGATGGTGGTGGTGGGTGCGCTGGGTTGAGCAATGGCACCTGGGAATTGGCTAGGTCTGCTGCATTTTCGGGCGATGCCAGGAATCCAGACTTTTGTGAAATCTCCCACATTTTAAGGGAAGGCCAAATTCTGGAAAACGAAGGAGGGTCCAGGAAGACGGGCCTGGAGGGGCTGCCCCATGTCACCGATGACTGCTCTCTGCCTTCTCACCTGCCCAAGGCTCGGATATGCAAATGAGCACCTTGATTTGCATAGAGCCCCTGAGCAGTAGGTCTGCCCTTCCTCCTGCTTGCCCCTTCCCTCCATGCCTTTGGGATGGAGTCGCCTTGCGGGAGGGGTGTTTTATCCGTTTTGTTCATCGTAGGATCTCCACGCCCTTGGCCTGCACCTAGGTGAATGAGGAGGGAATGATTAGAGGGGCCCGTAATAACGGAGGTCAATGAGGTACAGAGGAAGGCCTGCGGGCCGGCTCAGTTGACTGCACAGTTCAACCTCATCTCTTGCGACCTCTCTTTGTTCATCTGGAGAGTGGGCGCAGCACAGGCCCTTTCCACTGTGCCAGAAACGTGTATGACTTAATGACCCAGTAATTCCATTCCAGCCAAGGAGGTATCCCTAAATACGGAAAAAAGAAAAGCTTCCTGTGCAAAGATCTCCCAAAATATATGATAGATGGTGCTGAAAAACTGGAAATCACAGAGCTGCCCAATAATAAAAGGAATGCTAAGTAAACTATGGAACTTCCACCGGACAAAATACTGAGGCGGCCAATAAAACTGAGGTCAGACGAGAGGGAACAGAAAGGTGAGAGGGGAACAAGCCAGGCAGCGCCCACACTCTAATGGCAGGTCCGAGAGGCAGGATACTACCGTTTTGTTTTTCTTTTTCCTTTTAATATACAGTATGATCTCAGCCACGTTTAAAAAAAGTCCCCAAACAAAAAACTATGGAAGGAAATACATCAAACCTTAACAATGATTGTCTCTGGGTGGCGGGGCTGTGGGTGGTGATTTTTCTTCCTTATTTTGACTTTTCTGCATTTTTCGGATTTTCGTAAGTGAACATGTATTGTTGCTCTTATAGTCAGGGGATAAAAAAATGAGAAAGAATTAAGGGTTCAGGGGCGGGAGCTGATGCTGTCTAAGATCAGCCCAGGTCTCTGGCAGGGAAGGTCAAACTCGCCTCCTGGGTATCAGGGAGGTTTCTGGGCTTGGAGTTGGCACCCTGAGCATCAGAACCAGGGCCACCAGTGTGACCCTGGGCAAATCTCTCTGCCCTTTGGCAGATCAGTGGTGTTCCCCATCAAATAGGGCCCTGTCCCCTGTTTCATAGGTGTGGAGGGAGAACAGGACAAGAACAAGGCCCTGTAAAGCCTTTGGGAATTCTCACTGAACGAACAGAAATGGTACCGTCCTTATCAGTTCCTGGGAAGGCCAGTTCTGCTTTAAGATACCTTTGAAAATGTCAGCATTCTTGACGGGGAGCCCCTGGGAATATTTTCAGCCCCCAGAGGTACAGATGTTCCTGACTCACTTTGGAAAGTAGAACTGGGGTGATTTCCAGAAATGTATCACCAAGTGGGAGAGAAGCACAGCTGGGGGTTAGAGGTGTAGGATCTGGTCCCAGCTCTTCCCCCATAGCTGGGTGACCTTAGAGTCACTCAGCCTTCCTGGCCTCAGTTTCCCCTGTGGCTTAGGCTCTAGACCCAGAGAATACTACAGTTCCTGACCTCTCTCTGTTGAACCCAGACCTTTGAAGCAAGGACACTAAAGTCTGAGAAACAGCCCCTATAGCCCGGGGTCCCCAGAAGCTCCCATGGGTGACCTGTGACCTCATTTCTTACAGTCCTTTCCCAGGGGAGTGGGGAGTCAGAAGGACATTTCCCAGCTGGTCTCTGGAAGCTCAGTCTGCCGTGACACGATAGTCCTCAGTTTCCCTCAACATTCTCTGTTGCCTTTGGCTCCTTAGAGGGTCCCCTGGTGGAGGGCAGTGGGGCTGCTTCCGGGCAGACAGTGTGTAACCAGACAGAGCACCTGATCACACGGAGCCTGCACCACACTCCCGGCCCCGGGGGGGACAGTCTCCCTGTCCTGGTGCCACAAGGACCCTCAGAACCTCAGTCCTGGACGTTCCTGGCCTTCTGCTCTGACACATAGCGGCTGCGTTCACACGAACCAATCATGTCCCCAGAAGATGCAGATTGAGGACCACAGACCTCATTATGATCTAATTACCCTCAGGTTCCCACGTGTCTGGTACTTCCCCCCAGACTAGGCTTTCCACAAAGTCCTGGCAGTCCAGCACTTACAGATGGGGGTTCGGAGGCTCAGAGAGGTTAAAAATCTCACCCAAGGTCACGCAGTTGGCTGGGTGGGGGGGCAGGGCCGGGATTTGAGCCCAGGCCGTCTGGCCAGAGTCCACACTTGTGACTGTGATGCTTTGAGATCACGCAGTCTCTTCCAGCTGCTGCTTTGCCAAATGAGAAGTTCAGCACGGGTCAGTGACTTCCCAAGGTCACACAGCAAACTAGTGCAGAGCCCAGAACTGCTTCAGACCCCTGAACTTGGGGTAAGAGCTCTTTTGCGAGCGGGTCTGTCATTCCTGGCTCCTGGGCCCAGCGTGGTGGTTGCCATGCAGATCGGTGGATAATGGGCCCACTGGACCCAAATAACTCTCCATTCATTCGTCCATCCACTGCGATCCTTCCTGGTGCCAAGCCCTATGCCTGGCCATGGGGGGATAGCGATGAGCAAGCCCCATCTGCTGCTCATAACCCAGGGACTTCCAGGAGGAGGTGACAGCTGAGATTTGGTCAGAGGCAGGAGGGAAGAAAGGGGGTTCTGGACTAGGGAACGGTTGATGCATTCGGGGAAACCCCGTGGCTTCTGGGAGGTTGGTGAAGGGGAAGGGGAGGAGGCTGCTAGGGCCTGACACTGCCGGGCCAGAGGGTGGGTGACGGGGGGAAGGCAGCTGGGGAGTCCAAAGGGGGTCAGCCACTGACCCAGAGTCCAGGCCAGGAGTCTGAGTGCCGGGAGGGAGTGCAGGAAGTGGAGGTCCAGTTTAGGGAAAGGATGTGGCTCCTGACTTCCTGGGTCACAACTAGAAGGGGAAGTAAGGGTTGGGGCTGGGCTGGGTGGGGCTGAGGTCACAAGGCAGGAGGGGTGGTGTAGAGCAGCATCCCAGCGGTGGCCTGGGGGCAGCTCTACAAAGTGCCAGTCCCTCAGAGGGAGGAAGGGGGAGAAGGAAGAAAATGTAGCCTCTGGGTTTCTCTGACCACATCTCCCTGCTCTGTTCCTCACTGGCCTTGTCGTTTCTTTAATATACCCAGTTCATTTCTGCCACAGGGCCTTTGTACCTGCTCCTCCCTCCACCTGATGTGGCTCTCTTCTTTTAATCATTTACCTCTTCAAATGGCAGACCCCAGAGAAGTCTCCTGAGGCTTCTAAACCACACTGAACCCTTCCTGTCCCCAATACCACTTCAATGTTCATTATTGCCCGTCACCGTGTGCTATTTCATGCCCACTTGCTTACTTGTTCACTGTCTGTCCCCATCTCAGGACATAAGCTCAAGAGATCGGGGGCTTGGTGGATCTGGTTCATGACAGAATCCCAGCTCCTGGGGACAGTGCCTGGCACCCAGGGGTTCCCCAACAGCATGGCACTGAGCACTCACTATGTACTAGACACAGCTCTATGGGCAGTAACTTACTTAATTCTGGAAACCCTGTGGGCAGGGGCCAATCCTGGGTTGGTGAGGCCTGAAGCTGAATTAATCTTGGGACCTTTAAGGAAAACACATATGCTTAAGAATATAAAATAGGGATTTTACATGGGCCTTGGAATGGATATGCGCGTGAGTGGGGCTGGGGCTTCAAGCTAAAAGACTGCAAGGTTTGCATGTTGTAAATCATCTGTCGAATATGTGAATGACCGATTAGCTTTCAACAAATGATTTACCTTCTTGGGGTCTCAGTTTCCCGCATTTGGAGCATGAAGAGGTACCCTGAACAGGCTGGAGGGCAGCCCGTTTTGAGAGGCCCCTTCTCTCACCCATCAGGGGTTTTACTGGACTGGCATCATTCATTCACTCATTCATTCATTCAAGAGACATCTGAAGCTCTACTATGGGCCAGGCCCTGGGGACAGAGCAGCCAAAATAGCATGTCTGTCGGAGGAAGCTCGCCTGACAATGGAAGACTGCAACCCACAGAACGGAATGGGTGAGAGATACAATAGGTCATCAGCATCAGGAGCGGGAGAACTAGTGGAGAAAAATAAAACAGGAAGAGGATGGGGGAGTCTGTGGGGCACGGAGTTGGGTGGGGGGAAGCCCCACTGAATTGATGACATTTGAGCTGGACGCTGAGGGGAGCCAGGTTGAGTTAGGCAGGTGTGCAGGGAAAAGAAACCTGAGGCAGAAGGAACAGCATTGGTTAAGGTAAGAGCCCTCTGAGTTTGGGCACCAGCTAGAGCAGCGTGCGAGAGGAGAGTGGAGGCAGCTGAGCTCAGAGAGGCCTGGGGCAGATCGTGGAGGGCCTGTGGGTTGCTGTTAGGACTTGGGGGGGATGGGAGCCCCTGGAGGACTTGAACAGAGGCATCTCTGTTACACAGTCCTCTCTCTGGCTGCTGTGCAGAGATGAATCACAATTCAAGGGCCAAAGGAGGGAGATGGGTCAGGAGGCCACTGCAGGCATCCAGGCAAGAGATCATGGTGGCCCGGATTAGGGTGGGGGGTGGACGTGCGAGATCCTGGGTTTTTCTGAGATTATTCTGAATATCGGTCCAGCAGGATTTGCAATGGGTTATGTTCCCGTGAACTACCGTGGTCTAACCAACCAAAGGCCCAAAGCATCTTAAAACGATCAGAATCATTTCATTATTTCTCATGGTTTCTGCACCTCGGGAATTCGGGACAGGCCCGGCTCGGTGGTCTGGCCTGGGGTCTCGTGTGCAGCTGCAGTCAGCGGCTGGAGCTGGGATGGCAGGGTGGAGGCAGCATCTGCGGGCTGGGTGTCTGTCCCCTCCTCCGGTCCAGCCGCGGCCTCTCTGTCGGGTCTTCGTGGGCTCATTGGGCTTCCTCCCAGCATGGCGGCCCAGAGCCCTCAGGCAGGGTCCCCAGGGCGCTGTTGAGAATGTGTGGGATGGGAGACACCGCTGTGGTTCTCTCTGGAAAACGCAACCTGTCACAGACTGCAGAGGCAGGATCTGGTGCTGTCACTGGGTGACGTGACCAAAGTGCTCGGCCTCTTCACGCCTCTGCTTCCTCGATTGTAAGGGGGCGTGGGTACCAGAGACACCCCAAGGTTGGGATTCTAAGCAAGCCGTGGCCCTCCACCCCCAGGGATGTGCTCAGCGACCGTGGGCTTCTCCTGCCCACGTCTCACCGGCCGCATAGGCTCCACTCTGCCGCGCAGGGAGGCTCCGGTCCACGGAGACGACAGAAGCAGACACTGAGCGGCTGGGCCTCGGGGCGGCTGTTGACCCCATGCCACCTGTCTGGGCCTGGACCACCTTCCTCGCGTGTGCTCCTGTGCACGTGCATGTGCACGGGGGTGCTTGTGCATGTGTACGGGTGTGCTTGTGTATGCACACCCACGTGCTCAGTGCTTGGGAGGGCGTCCCTCTCCCAGCCCAGCTGTGGGGGCATCTCAGCCTCTAGCCGCTGCTCCAGCGGGAAAATTGCCTCGTCTGCCGTGGGCAGATGCTCATCTGGTCTTGAAAATTCCTCTCAAAGCCAGTTCTCAGGGTCGCCCTCCTTGACCTTTCTTGGGCCAGCACTGTCGTGGTCGCCACCTCCAGCTGACTGGGTCCCTCCATCCTCCTCGGGCCTCTTCTCCAGGGCCCATGTGGGCACAGAGCCCAACCAGGTGCAGGCATGGAATTCTAGAAAGGGTGACACTGTGGAGCTAGAAGTCAGGTCAGTGAGGGCCAGGGCCAGGGCCAGGTGCACGAAGGAATGTTTGGGGTGGAGAACACGCCCCGTGTCCCCTCCGGGTGGGGAGTGACACGACTACATCTGTTCAAGTTTTGACACCTGCTGACTTTTCCACCGTGCTAAGCCGACAACAGCAAAACCTTCCCAGGGTCCTCATCCGTCTGAGCGCTTGTCGAGCCCCTGCGGCGTGGCCGGCACTGTTCTGGACGCGGGGCACAAAGCGGGGGTCGAGGCAGGGGAGATCCCCATCTTCATGGGGGGGTGCGCCGGTTGGGGGCAGACGGGTTAGAACTACAGGGGACATAACAAGCAGCAATGTGAGGGGAGAATCAAAGCGGCCAAGGAACCAGGAGGGACCAAGCTCATTTGGAGGCCTTCAGCGACCTGTCCCCTCTCCACCGCCGCCCCCCCCAGAGGTCTCCCTTTCAGACTGTTCCCCAGCAGCCCCAGTGGGGCCAGGCTCTGCGAGAGGGGGGGCTGATGGCTGGTGCTTCCTGTCTCCCCAGCAGAGGACAGTGAAATGGGACACGTGTCCCGGTGCTCCCACCTCAATGGCAGGACAAGGGGACATAAGGCATTTCAAGCCCTCACGAGCACGCCCTCGGCACACACATGCTCCAGGCTCCGGCGCACACATTGTCCTTGGACACTGGTGCACACACCCGAACACGGGACTCTGGCCTGCGTGTAAGTCCACACTCCGACTTTGGTGTCTGTTCTCTTTTGATCCCATTCGACGGCTTCCACCTTCTTCGGGAGCGCGCTCTCTGGGCAAACACAGGTGGGCACACGCGCACGCGGACCTCCTGGCTCTGCGGCACACGTGGTTAGTGCGGCTGCTTGCTGCAGGCTTACTTGCCCCAAGTTCTGTCTCTGTCTCCCCCACAGCCCTGCGAGGTGGGCACCATTGTGACCCTATCTCGCAGATGGGGACACAGAGGTGCTAAGGGGGGTTAGTTATCTTGCCCCAAAACTGCAGTGACAGTGGAGAGCCGGGATCTGAAGCCAGGCTGGCTGGCTCTGGGCTCTGACGTTTGTGGCTCTCCATGGAGATCACCAGGTGGTGGGGACACCTGTCTGCAGTGTCTCCTGCTCTTGGGGAGGCCCCGTGCCCCAGGTGTGCCTAGCACCTCAGTGCTGACCCAGCTCTCTCCCCTCCTGAGATGCGATAGTGATGGGTCTCGCTCAAGGTCACACAGGGGTTGATGGCAGAACCCGGATTAGACACCATATCTGTGACTCCCAGTCTCCCCATCTTGCCCTGCTCTCCAGGGATATTGAGCTGCTGGTCACTGCTCTCCTGCTGCATAGACTCAGGAATTTTCTGGAGAGCCATGAACAAGGGGGAGGTGGGAGGAGGCAAGAGTGCCTCACTGTGCAGGCCGAGGAGCCTTCCCGAGGAGGCAGAAGAGCCAACCTAGTTTTGGAGGGGTTAAGGGGAAGGAGGGGCAGTCTGAGGGGCCCGGTGTTCTGGGACTGTCCCCTCCAAGGGGCTGAGGACAGCAGGCGTGCCTCATCCGTGCCTGTCCCAGCCAGAGGACAGGGATCCTAGCATCCAGACCTGCCCGCACAACCCCAGGGAGAGCAGGGTCAAGGCCAGGGACGAGGGAAACCTAAGCAGGGTACCTGTCTGGAGATGAGGAATGTCGGCCCAGGAAGTGTGGCTCCCAGCCCATCCTCTCGCGCTCCCCGTCCTCTGTAGAAGGCTGTGCACGGCCAGGCATTGTTCGCGGGTTTAAAAATAAAGGCATCTTGGCCTGGGCCCTGCTGGCAGAGCAGGGGAGGGGGTGGCCCTGCCCCAGGCCTGAAGGGCATCTGGCTGGAAAAGGAGGCCTCACCCAGCTCACCACCAGCATAGCTGGGAGTGGGGGGGGGATCCCCAGAGAACTGCCAGCTCCTCAGCTTCTGTAATGAGACACAGGCAGAGGGTACCTGGGTGCTGTCTGTCCTGTCTTCAGTTCGGCCACTCAGGGCTGCCCATCACACTTAGCAGAAGTTTCCAACAACCTGGGGCCCCTGGGGAGACCCAAGTCTCCTCCTAGCACCCTCTCTACCCCACCAGCTGATAATACTAACAATAATAGCTGTGTCCCAATAGCCCTGGTGGGGAAGGCACTGTTACTACCATTAAGCAAATGAGAAATTTAAGAAAAGCGAGGCTCAGAGAGGTTTAGTCACTTGCCCAAGGCCACACAGCTGGCCAGTGGAGGAGTCAGGGCTCAAACCCAGGTCTGACTCCTCAGTCAGGGTCCTAAGCAGGTGCCTCACTGTCCCTCGCCACTCCAGGGCTCCACCTCCTCCCAGGCTCGGGTTCCAGGCCCCCATCCTGGGCAGCAGAAGCATGAAGCAGTCTACTTCTCCCAGGGAGAAGTAGAGGGAGGGAGGCAACCGATAGACAGGAGCGCTGGGGTATGCCAGGGCCTGGGTCGGGGGTGGGCTTGGTGTTTCCTTATTCAATTCTTTTTTTTTTTTTTAATTTTATTTATTTATTTGACAGACAGAGATCACAAGTAGGCAGAGAGGCAGGTAGAGAGAGAGAGAGAGGAAGCAGGCTCCCTGCTGAGCAGAGAAGGGCTCAATCCCAGGACTCTGGGATCATGACCCGAGCGGAAGGCCCCTCCTTATTCAATTCTTATACTAAGCCCTTGCATAGGAGGAACATCCCCATTTTGGAGATTAAGAAACTGAAGCCCAGGGAGGCAGTCATGGTTGAGATGGGATTTGAACTTGGGTCAGCCTCAGTCCAAAACATTTTTCCTCACACTCAGTGCCTGAAGGGTTAATAGGAATCTCCAGCACAGAGCCCTACCTCCCCCCACCCCCAGCAGGGCTCCACTATAAACCAGGAGGCACTGAGGGTTTGAGGAGCTGGAGGGAAGAGCATGATGGGGGTGGGGGGGTGGGGCTGCTGCCAGGGAACCACCTCCCCGCTCCTGGAGAGATGGTCAGTAGCTACTGCAGGCCCATAGTCCAGGGTGCCCCCACCTCAGATGGGACTGTCACGGCCCTGCCCTTCCCCGAAGGCTCACGGCTGCCAGCCTCACCATTCCAGACAAGATCCGGTGATCGCCCGTCCGCCCCCCAGGCCTCTGGCGAGGTTGGCACTCTGGCGCTGGCTCCGGAAAGCGACATTCCAGAGGCCACCCCCCCCCACCAACTCCCTGCCAACCTCAGATTCTTGGCAGAGCCAGGTTGGGGGGGGTGCAGGTTGCGGTCAGGGAAAATTGTGGGAGGGGCCGGAGTCAGAACACCTGTCCACAGGAGGTGAGAGGAACCAGGCCAGAGATAGGGCACACCCCCCCCCCCCCAGAGACAGGGCAGACCCTGCAACAGAAACACGGTGGACCCCCCGCCCCCCGCCACTTCCCAGGGACTGTGCATCTCTGGCCTGCTTACCACCCTGAGGGCCACATCTCAGACGCAGCTTTCTTGAAAAGACACATCCTTTTCACGTGGCAAAGTTCCTCTTCCTACCTTCTATAAAAGGATTTCCAGGCAGAGTTGCCACGCGCTGTGTGACCTTGGGCAGACACGTGCCCTCTCTGGGCCTCAGAGACTCATGAGAGGGCTGAAGTGGGAAAATCTTGAAGGTGCCCTCCAGCAAACAGTGTTTATTATCCCAAGGTGCTGTGACTTTAGTCTCTCCCTGGGCTCCCTGCGGGTCCCTCTCCACAGAGCAGCCAACAGATCCTCTAAAATCTGAGGGAGGTTGGGACTCTCCTGCTTGCCCCCCCCCCAGCCCCCCCAGGGAGGGCACCACCTCCTCTCGCTCAGGGAATGCTACCCTGGCTTCTTCCCCATCTGGCCCCTGCCACCTCCTGACCCCCGTTCCTGCCCCTCTCTGCTGGGAGTGGACTCCTGACCTCCAGACTGCCCCCAAACCAGACACGTTCCTTCTCTCCTTGGAGTCTGCCCTTGCCCCTCCTCTGGCCTGGAGGGCTCAGCCACACCGAACCCTTCGAATAGTTCTTTGCAGCCATCCAAGTGTCAGCTCAAATGTCACCTCTCCGGGAGAGGCCTCTCCTGACCCTCTCTCTAAATCAGGGCCAGCCACACCACCCCACCCCGGTGTCGTGATCCCGTCTCTCGGATTTATGTCCTTCATAACATGTGTCAGAACGAACGCGATCTTGGTCATTGACTGTTTGCTCACTTGCTGACTATCTTTCGTCCTCAGCACAGTCCACTCCGGGAGGGCAGCCCCCGCTCTGTCCCCAGCGCTGGGCCGGACATGCAGCTCGAACTCAGCCTGTCTTTTCTCAGTGACCGACTAGAGACCTCATGTACCTTCCTACACGCCCCAGACCCCGGGTTCCTCACCATGTGCTCTTCCCTGGGAGCTGGCCCACCCCTGCCTCTGCGGCTTCCCTGAACCCAGAACCCAGGCCGGTGCTGAAGTTCTCAGGAACTCAGCTCAGGGCCCGGCAGCCCGAGGGACAGGGTAGGCAGGGCGGGAAGACCCACGGCCCTGAGTCCCGGGCCGCCCACACCCCAAGAGCAGGAGTTTGGCCTTGGACCTGGAAACCCCCTGGGTCCTGCTGCTGGGCAGGCAGTTCCGGGGTGACCTCATCGCCTTGAAAGGAGGGCAGCAGGGGCAGGAAGCCGAGGACGCATCAGATGGGCTAAATTTAGAGCGTTTGATTCAGCTGAGGCGGGACAATATTCCTGGAGTCCCCATTGTTTGTGAGGGGCCAGAGGGCAGGCTGTCTGTTGAATGGCTGGGTCTGAGCCGTGCCAGGCTGTCTGGGCAAGCCAAGATGGGGGGGTGGGAGGTGGGAGGGTGATGGGGGGGGTGACCCACTCCTTGCTGGGGGAGAAGCCAGGTCAAGAGTCCCAGGGGCAGAGCCTGGCGGAGTGGGTGCCAGCTCTGGGGGCTTCGAGGTAAAGAATGGGGCTCTGGGCGGTGACTGCTCAGCTGTGTGACCCTCACAATGGCCAAGACAGCCATTAGTCCCCCTCCCTAGTCTACCATTTTACAGGCCAGGAGCCTGAGGCTCACACCCAGCACACTGAGCCACCCCTGGGCCACACAGATGCCCCGCGTCCTGATGCCCAGCTCCGGGTGGCCGTTGTCAGCTGTGCTGGAGCCCTGCACCCTCCCAACCAGGACAGGTGCTACGGGCCCTCACCCTGGCAAAGCCTGCTCCCTGCAAGGCCAGGCAGCTGCAGGGGGACACGACAGGAGGGTGGCTCCGCCCAGGCAGGCTCCAGAACCCGTTGCCATAGCAACCCCGGGGTCCAAGCCTGCCCTGCTCTGGAGGCGAGCCTGAAGCCGAGGGTTCCCCTGGGCGAGTGGGCAGGGGCTGGAGCGGGCTTCTGACCCTTGCCTGCCAGAGCCCAAGACTGGGTCAGCAGCCCTGTGCAGCTGCCTGCGCTAGGCCAGTGCTCCTTGATGGTGTCCTGGTTCTACACCCACACCTCAGGCCCACACGGCGGCCAGGCAGCCAAAAGAGGGTGGGGATCGTCCTAGATCTGAGGCCTTCTCCCCGGACGGAGAAGAAGTTGTTTCCCTCACCTCACAGGCTGTGGGTCCTTCCTGCAAGTCCCACTGGGGCCCAGGGAACTCCTTGGGCCTCCTGCCCTTGGACATGGGGGCAGGTACTAGACGTTGCCAAGGACCCAACCTTCCCACTGACCTGTGAGAGGCACGAGGAGAGGACCAAGGATGCTCACTGTGGGCCCAGCCCTCTTTCCTCTTCGCGGCTCAGGGAGGGCCTTGGCAACGAAGCCCAGGTCCCCCCCGCCCCCCCCCCCGCCCCCGCTCACAGTTCCAGGTGAGCAACCAGAGTGTCTGAGCCCAGATGAGGCTTGTCTCACACCATACATGGGGCTCTAGCTTCACCTGTCCTCCTGGGCCCTGCCTGCTGCCAGGGCCCGGGCTCCAGACCCCCACTCCTTGGAGCCCCACTGCCCTGCCCCGGGCGGTGGCCCAAGGCTGTTCGCTGCTCCTCTTGATTTCACATCATGACTCATGTTATCATGTTCTCAGGAGCTGAGTAACCACCTGAGTTATTTATACCCTGGCTTAGCAGGCTTCCTTCCCTCCTCCCAGAACTCAGGCAGGGAGGACTGGGAGGGGGTAGGGAGAAATCTCGGAGGGGGGGGGATGTGGACTGGGAGAAGGCAGTTGAGCACCCCCCGTATCACCTCCCCTGGGGTACCACCCCCGTAAAACACCCAAAAATAACCGTGACTATCCCAGCACAACAGGATGGGCCTGGATCTATGGCATCGATATATAGGTATTATGATGGTTTGGGGAGGGGGGAATTCCTTTCCCGAGCGAGTCACCCGTCTGGAAAAATAAAGAAGGAAAAAGCTGAAATTTTTTCCTTCCATCAAAACAGGAAGGAGCTGGGGGAGTGGGGGGGTGGATGGGGAGGTGACGGGTGGAGGCTGAGATGCATCCTCTCCCCTGTGGTGGTCTTCAGGGAGGGGAGGCCCGGGGCAGCGGCACGCGGGGCCCACTGGCCCTCAGCTGGCCCTGGGTGCCCCCGCTGTGCGTATCCCTGGCCACCCAGGGACGTTTACGTCCCCTCCCTCCCAGGCCCGTGTACGCTCACGGACACACACAGATGCCCACGTGCGCACAGACCCATGACCCTCCTCCTCCCCATCACCATCCCTCTCATACGCACAGCGCACAGACACACTCGCTCACCCCCACGTGCCACCACCAGATCCCACAGGAGAAAAGATCTCACCCTGGGTGGGCGGGACTTGGGAGGTCTGCCTTCCTGACTTACTTGTTTTTGCCTCCCCTGGAGCACTGCTCTGGGAGTCCTACAACTTAAGTTCGCCTCTGACTTCGCTCCAGCAATGGCCGGCAGGATGACCTTAGGGAGGTCACGGTTCCTCTCTGGAGCCTCAGTTTCTCATCTGTCATAGGGGTCATTCCCGTGCTGCTTTCCTCGGGGGGCCAACAGTGGGAACAATCTAGGGAGAGCCAGAGCTCCCCCTTCCTGAGAGCCCTCTGTGTGCTAAGCATCTACAATCAGTCGCTAGCTTAATCCCGTCACCCAATGTGCTAGTTCCAGAATTATCCTCAACTACAGCCCAGAGGGCAGGGACTCACCCAGGGTTACACCGCTGGGGTGTGGTGGGGGTTGGTTTTGAACTCTGGGCTCCTCCAAGGAAGAATGAAGGAGGTGCTGTCAGAGCCTCAAGGAAGAGGAGGAGGAGGGAGGGGAGGAGGGGGAGGGGAGGAACAGGAGGTGGAGGAGGGAGATCTCGCTCCTCTGGCCTCCTGCTCCCACCTGGGACCACTGATGACAACGCCGTGTCCTCAGGAGGGACGTGCCCTGGTGGTCAGGGGATGCATCCGTGCCGGAACGAGCGTTACGCCCGCTGTGGTGGTGGTTTCCATTAAGACGGTTAGTCACTCCCACTGGGCTGCCCTGTTTGCTTATTGACTTATGTAAGCACCGCCTGAAGGTGTTTGTACAGTTCTCCGTCTTTCTGTCTGTCTGCCACCTGCCTGCCTCGGCCTGTATACCCCTCAAGGGTAGGGGGCTCCAGAGAGGTGAGTTGGCAATTAACACCCAATCCTTCATGAGGACAAGTCTGGGGTACTGGGCAGGGCCTGTCTGCACACCCTGCCCGCAATCAGATTGTGTTGGGACCCCATTTTACAGATGAGGACGCTGGGGTCCTAGATTTTGCTCCTCCTGGCTCCACACTGGACAGCCCAGGACGGCCACTCAGGGAGTCGTAGCTCCGAAGCCTTTGGCACTGGTTCAAATTTGACTTGGTGACCTCCTGATCATGTGAATCAGGGAGGTCATGTGATTTCCGAGGACTCAGTTTTCTTGTCTATAAAATGGGGATAAAATACTTTGTTCTCTCTGGATCATTGGGTGCTCAAGGAGGTCGACGTATTCATTCGGTCCACATGAAATCACGTTGCTTGACCATTTTTTTTTTTAAAGATTTTTATTTATTTATTTGACAGACAGAGATCACAAGGAAGCAGAGAGGCAGGCAGAGAGAGGGGGGGAAGCAGGCTCCCCACTGAGCAGAGAGCCCGATGTGGGGCTTGATCCCAGGACCCTGGGATCATGACCTGAGCCGAGGGCTGAGGCTTCAGCCCACTGAGCCACCCAGGCGCCCCAGCTTGACCATTTTTGACCTTCCCTTTAGATCAGGGCTTCTCAAACTGCTGTGCCCATGGATCGCTGGGAGTCTTCTTAAAATGCAGATGATGAGCTGACAGGTCTGGGGAGGGCCCAGCACCATGCACTCCTGACAAGCCTCCAGGGTCGGCAGCAGCTGGTGGGGGAGCAATGGTGGGGGTGGAGCAATAGTGGGGGTGTGGACAACGATTGAAAGGGAGTGGCTGAGCTGTAGGCTGAGCAACTGTGCACCAGGCCCTGGGCGGGCGCCACAGGCACCGATCCCCACATCTGGTCTCTCAGCAACTGCGCAAGGCGAATGTAGTGATCCCAGTTTGCCGCTAAAGAAAGTGAGGCTCAGAGAGGTCAGTGTCCTGCCCAAAGACACACAGCCAGTAACTGGCACAGCAGGGTCTCCGAGCCAGGCCTGCAGGGCTTACCTACCAAGGGCCTTGTCCATGGATCCAAACCCCCACGCAGGTTCACAGTCCCTGCCCTGGAGAAGCTCACAGGTCTTCCAGTGGGGTGGGGTGGTGAGTGGGGTCCCAAGATACATTTAGGACGCGGAAGCCTCCTCAAGCAGCCTCTTGGTAGTGGCAAGAAGGGACAGCTTGCTACTTCTGGGAACTCACTCCAGGGAAAGCTCCCCAGCAGGCAGGCAGGACTGGTGAGGAAGTGGGCAAGATGTGGTTGGAGAAGAGAGTGAAGGCTGAACTGAGAGGGGCATCGTCACAAGTAAAAGTGTGGTCGAGGGTAAAAATTAGCCATCCACTCTTCCTTGTGAACTCCAGCTTCATCCAGAACCTTCTCTCATGTCCATCTGTTTCCCTCCCTCTCTCACTGACCACACTTCCAGACTCACCACCCTGGAGACCTTGCTTCCCCACTCCCAACCAACAGGAGAGGGCTGGGCGTCCCTGCCGTTGGCAAAACGATCGCTCATTTCTGTCCCTGACTCACTGTGTGATCTTGGGCAAGTCACATGTTGTCTCTGAACCTCAGGTATCCCCTCCGAACAGCCTTGGCTTGTACGGCAGGGACGGGGGCTTGAACATCGATGTTGTGTCCGACTTTCTCCCCAAGGAGGGCTTCCTAAATAGCAGTGGGAGGAGATGGGGACTCTGGTGAGGACTAGGAGTGAGGACGACAATGACCTTCCATTACTTGCCATCTGTGTCTCCTTTCGAGCAGCCTCCCCGGTCCAGCATTAGCCCACCGTGGTGCGGCACCACACAAGGCAGAGAAAGGAGGCTCCTTTGGCCAGGGGTCCAGCCCAGTGCCCACCAGTGGACCTTCCCCATGTAGGGGTGTAGTGAAGGCAAAACCAGTGTTGAGGACGGGCAGTGTCCAGGTGGGCTGGGCAGCTGTGTTTCATCTTTGACCGGCCTGGCAGGCAGGGACAGATGTTCAGAGGATGATGCTGGCACCAGGCTGCCCAGGTTCAAGTGAAGCTTAACTGGGTGAATATACCTAAAAACCTGGGCTCATCTGCTCTCAGGAATATTGAGGACGAATCTGTGACTTTGTCACTGTGGTCAGCTTCCCATCCTTCGGACAGGTCCGTCATGTTTCCTGCGGTTACAAATATCTTCCTCCGGAGAGCTGGGGAGGGTCTGTGGGCTGCTGTAGCCCCACCAAGAGGGCTGCCTGCTACCTGCTGGCCCTTCTCTCCCTCCTGCACCATCCCAGTCGAATCTTCAGAGCATGGGCAGCAAGGACATCCTGATTTGGAAAGGACCAGCTAAACCCGGATCTAGCACACAACTTCCCATTTGTGGGGCCACAAATAGCTCCCCGCCCTGAGGTGGTGGGCAGGTCTTGGGGGCCCGCTGCCTCCACCCCTGCTCAGTTTCCTCTGTGTAGCTCACTTAATTTGTTGAATTTTCTGTATGGAAAGTGAAATGAAATGCTGGGCGGCTCCAATCCAGGCCCCACAGCGGGCATGATGTAATGGGGAGACGGGAGAAGTCTGGGCTTTGGCATCAGGGCTCTGGATTCAAATCTTGACACTGCTGCTTCCTTGCTGGGTGATGCTGGGCCAGCGAGTGTCCCTCTCTGAGCCTCAGTGCCCCCTCCCCCAGGGATGAAGAAGATAAGAGCACCAGCCCTCCAGGAAGTGGCTTGTTCCTTTGCTGGTAGAATGGTGACGGTTGCTATGCTCTCCTCAGGCAGAGCGCTTGGTTCAGGGTGAATGCTCTGTAGGGGAGCGCATCCTGGTTACCAGAGGTCCAGCCTGGGAGCAGCCAGGGGTTAGGGGTGCCCAACACCAGCTCCGGGGCGGAGTCATCTCCCAGCATGTTTGGGGGGGTGGGGGGACTTTGCTCCATTTCCAGCCAGCTTTCAGGACAGGTAGATCTGAGCTGTCCCGTCCAAACATCCTCTTCCTTGTCTGGAGACTAGAGGAGCTAAAAATGCATAACTCAGCCCCAGCAAAACAAACACCGAGCTTCCCTTGCCTTTGTATACAGGACACGAGGCCCAAGGCAGTAGAGGCAGTGTGGTGGGCTCCCCCAGGCTGCCCTCGGCCTGGGGGGGAGGGGTCTGTCTGTCTGCCTTCCTGGGGTTCTCTCCTGCCTCTCTGGTCTTCACATCCATAATGGCCAGAGCCTCACCAGTGTGTGGGCGTCTCCAAAAGAAGTGGTGGGGGGCTCATTGTGAAGACCCCCCCTTCCAGGTGATTGACCAGTAGCCTTGGGCTCCACCCCAAGCCCTGTCTCCGGAGCTCACAGGTGGGTGTGTGCGTGTGCACATATGCCTGGGGCTGGAGGGCTGGAGCCGTAACAAGGATCAGCCCAGCACCAGCAACCGACATGTGTGCAGCGCATCCGCCATGCTTTCAACACTGAGCATGTGTTAACCCCGTGACGTGATCAGTACTGTTATCCACATTCTATAGATGAGAAAGCCGAGGCTCAGAAAGGTGAAGTTCAAGGTCACAGGGCTAGTAAATGGCAGAGCAGGCATTGAAGCCCTGCTGCCTTTGCTGGGAAGCCTCCCCACGATAGGAGCACCAATGCAGAAATCGCTCCCTTCCTGGGGGAGGGTGAAGCAGGCTGGGGTCTGGAGGCAGGGGCAGGGCAGGTAGGGGTGAGGGGGCAGCTGACTGCAGCTACCTGGTGTGGGGGTAGATGCCTGTTTTGCCATCATACAGCCTCAGGCTGGGGCCTCAGGCCATTTGTGGCTTGGCCTTGGACTGTCCCCAACTTGGAGCCTGACCTCCTCCCTGCCCCCCATCAAGCTGGAAAAAGCAAACATGCCTGGCATGGGGCCTGCTAGGCCTCTCTCAGGAGAACGGGGATACCCACTCTGGACTTGAGGGCCCAATGCTACCCCCGGGATGGAAGCCAGCTCCTTCCTTGGCCCTGAGCCCCCACTCCCAGAGTATAAGATGCTTTTGATGGAGGAGAGCTTAGACTGCTCTAGACATACAGTCTAAAAAGGCCTGGCCTTGGAGGTGGGGGCCCTCAGCAATTAGCGGAGGGCTGTGGCCACTTGGTTTTCTGCTGGGCTCAGACCTATCAAGGGGGTAGGGGATGAGAGTTATGGGGTGTGGCTTCCAGCCCACATAAACAGCTTCCAGAACTACTGGAAAGCCTGATTCTTCAGGGCCCCATTGCCAAAAGATGTGCCGGGGTCTTTCCAGGTCTGTGAGGTGCCCCTGTAGAGTCTGGTTTAGAGGCTCACATTGTAAGCCCCTCCCCAAGCCCTTCCACCCCCTCAGGCAGGGCATAGAATCTTTGTACCACAAGGCCAGGACTCAGAGGAACAAAAAGGCAAGACACTTCTTCATTTATTCTTTTCTTTAGCAGATATTTATTGAGCAACTGCAGTATTGTGGGAGCTGGAATGAGACCCTTGCTCACCAGGAGCTCAGTCTAGAGCTAGACCGATAAATGGGCAATGACAATACCATTTGGCACATGCTGTGGGAACCCAGAGCAAGTTCCAAGCCCAGGGGGCTTCCTGGAGGAGGTGTTAAGTCAAGTCTCACAGGAGGAAGAGGAGGAGGTGTTCTTTAGAGAACTGCTGGTGTGGAAAGACACCCCCCGCCCCCCCGCATTGGGATGGTGTCCACGAGGAGGAGCGGGCACAGGAAAGGCGTTCTCCTGAGCAAGGCATTCAGGCTGGGTGCCCTGTGGTTCTGGCCGCCTCTGCTGTCCCTGTCCTGCCACTTCTAACCAGCGAATGAAGACGTCTGGACTGTGATGATCTGTGTCTAGCTCACTCGAGAGCCTGGTAGGTCGCAGAGTCCCAGCTCTGGGTCTGCTTTCTTACATTTCCTCTTAGGGCCTGCAGATCGTGTGTGCTCAGTGGTGCAGGTCCTATACCCTACCCCCTCACATCCTTCCCCTGAGGCTGAGCCGTGTGCTCCCCTCCTTTGTGCTCCTCCAGCACTTTTGTGTGTAAGTCAGAACTGCTGTTTGTACAGCACTTTCAGTTGGCAAAGCACTTGGACATATATTCATGGATTTGATGCTCACAAAAGTGTAAAATGTGTCCTAATTCTCATCGTCAGTCATCACCTGCCAAGAGGCAGCATAGTGTGGTGGTTCAAGCCTGTGGGCTCCACAGCTGGAATGCTTGGGTTGGAGTCTAGCTCTACCATTGTACTGGCTGTGTGACCTTGAACAAATTGCTTCAACTCTCTGTGCTACAATTTCCCCATTTGTTAAGATGGGAGCAGCACACCTAACAAGAGCACCGAGAGGCTACATGTGGAGTAAAAAGAACATTCCTATGATGCGGTCCCCTCAGTGATAATGGGAGCTGTTCGCATCTCTTTTATGGATAAGGATCCACAAGGTCAAGGTCAACATCACCTAGTGTCCTGTGGTTTTATGTCTAAGTCTTTGGACTTCAAGTCTTGTGTTTTGGGATTATCTTCCCAAACCCCTACACCTCAATCTCCCTGTCACCCTGTCTCCTGATTTATCTGTCTATGCCTCTGTCTGTCCTTCTGGATAGGGACTCTGCTAGGGCAGGAGCCTGTATTAGCCTTGTGTGTTCTGCCCAGAGCCTGGAATAATGCCTGGCCCCCGGGGAACACTCAGACTCCGTGTTGAAGGAACGATGGACTCCGTGTGTCGGGTATCGTGCTCAGTCCTTCCAGATGCGTTATCTCCTCTGAGCCTCCAGACCGCTTCGGGAGCAAGCTAAGAATTCTACAACTGCACGGAGGTATAATAAAATGCATAGATCAGTTCTGATGTGGGTAGGTATCCGTGAACTCATTGTTGCCAGCAAAGCTGACAAACATCCTCATTGTCCCTAGCATTTTCCCAGGCCTCCTTGAAATCCTTCTCTCCCTCCAATTCTAGATTTATTTCTAGTTTCCAGGGAAAGGAAACTGAGGTACGGAGAGGTGAAGCTTCCCCAAGACACCTGACCTGCTCAAGTGGCCACACCAGGATTTGAACCAAGGTGACCTGCCCCCAGCCTGCCTCCCAGCCCCTGTGCCAGGCTGCCCAGGTGGTCGTGGGTGGAGGGGAGTGCTTGTAGCTGTTTGTAAAGAGGCTCGCCTGGCAAAATCCTCCCTCCTCTGGACAAGACGCACAAGACGGCTTCTGAAGAGACAGCGGGTGTGCCTGTCTGGGCGATGGAGGCGTGAGGAGCAGGCTGGCACCCTAAACGGATGTCTGGGTCCCAAGGGCAGACAACAGAGAGTGCAAGGGGACCAGAGAAAGGTGCCCTATGGCCAGGAGCCCAGTGATACAATGAGGCTGCAGGTCCCGTGGTGGGTGTTGGGCTGGGCGGGCGTGTGTGTGACTCTGTGACTGTGATCGTGTGACTGCGGGGCCACCGCAGCTCTTTTGGCGCTGGGGGTGGGAGGCGTTAACCGTGTGAATGCCGGTGGGTGTCCCCCCCCACCCCGCCCCTGGCCCTGGGCCTCAAAACCTGGGGGCTGAGGGAGGTAGTAAACCCCAGGGGGACTGTGGGATTGCGATGGCGGCCCTGCAAGGATGCTGCAGGGCGGTGGGGGTTTGTGTGACTTTGCAGTTCAACACACTGGCGGTGCCTGTGGTGTGCCAGGCAACCAGCGAGGAGGCGGAGACACCAACCCAGCTTTCTGCTGAATGGTACTGGCTGCGGGGTCTGTGTGATCACCTTGTGGCTGGCTCCCAGCTCTGTGCTGTCTGCCTTTTCTGGCCCCAGGTCCTCCCAAGAACCTCATGCCACTCGGAGGCTGGAGGGAAGAGCGAGGAAAGGAAGTGACTTGCCCAAGGTGACCCAGCTGCTCAGAGCCAGGGCAGGATGGGAACCAGGCTGCAGAGCCTGAATCCTTCACCGCTCCTCCTGGGTCAGGGTGCAAGTGCTGCCCTGGGGGGCTGCGGGTTTGGACTCCCGGGGGTGGTCCCGGAGACAACTCCCCAACCACGTGGGCTAGAAATCAGGCCACGGTCACTGTGCTAAGGGGCGGGGCGCTCGGTCGCCCTTAGTTCTCCCTTCCCACGGGCCAGATCCTGGACAGAGGGGCTGCGGGGCTCTTAGAGACCCCTGAACGCCCCGCCCCCCACCCCAAGCCCTCCCAGAGCTCCCCCCCCTTCCCGGTGCTGACTCTGGGCCAGAAGAGGAAAGGCAGTCTCCACCCACCTCTAGCGCTCTCCCTTCTCCTTTATAAAGGCCGGAACAGCTGAAAGGGTGGCAACTTCTCCTCCTGCCGCCGGGAGCAGCCCGCCTGTCTCCCCGCGCGCCCGCAGCCTCCCCCGCTGCCTCCCTGAGGGCTCCCCTCTGGCCGCCCGCGCCCATCTTTCATTCCCGAGATAGAGATATTTTGCGCACACACACATACACACACGCGCAAAAAAGGGGGAAATAAAAGGCCCACCCTCCAGCCTCGTTGCAAAGAGAAGCCGGAGCAGCCGCAGCTCACAGCCCGCAGAGGACGCCCAGAGCGGCGAGCGCGCGGACAGACGGACCGACGGACCCGAGCCGCGTCCACCTGTCTGCCGCGCCCGGCACTGCGCGCAGCGGGCACGCCGCGAGCGCGGAGCAGCCGTGCCCGCCGCGCGGGCCCCGCGCCAAGGCGCACACGCTCCGGCCCCCCCCAACCCGGCCCGGGCGGGAGTTTGCACCTCTCCCTGCCCGGGTACTCGGGCCGCCGCTGCAAAGCCAACTTTGGAAAAAGTTTTTTGGGGGAGACTTTGGCCGTGAGGTGCCCAACTCTGCACTTTCCGACTTCGGGGGCCTTTCCAGAAAATGTTGCAAAAAAGCTAAGCCGGCGGGCAGAGGAAAACGCCTATAGTCGGCGAGTGAAGACGAGCCATCGACTGCCGTGTTCTTTTTCCTCTTGGAGGTTGGAGTCCCCTGGGCGCCCCCACACGGCTAGACGCCTCGGCTGGTTGGCGACGCAGACCCCTGGCCGTGGATGCTCACTCGGGCTCGGGATACGCCCAGGTAGCGGCCTCGGACCCTGGTCCCGCGCCCAGGCCCTCCCCAGCCCCTCAACGACGGAGCCGGGGCCGGGGGCGGCGGCGCCCGGGGGCCATGCGGGTGAGCCGCGGCGGCGGCTGCAGCGGCCTGAGCGCCTGATCGCCGCAGACCCGAGCCGAGCCCACCTCCCTCCCCAGCCCCCGCCCCCAACCCTGGCCGCGGGGGCGGCGCGCTCGGTCCACTCGTCCGGGGCCCCGCGGGGCCGGGCCCGGAGTCGGCATGAATCGCTGCTGGGCGCTCTTCCTGTCTCTCTGCTGCTACCTGCGTCTGGTCAGCGCCGAGGTGAGTTGCGACGGCTGCCAGGGCTGGTTCGCTTCATTCATTACCCCCACCCTCGCCCCTTAGTCGTTCCCTCCCCTCCCTGCAGTGAACTTCGGACCTTTGCAGCCCACGGGCCTAGCGCCGGGCGCGAGGTGACCTCCGAGGGCTGGGACGCGAGGTCCGGGAGGTGCCAGGCTCTAAGGGGAGGGGGCAGGGGCAGCTTTCTTTCCGAGGGCGCGATCCCAGATCCCCGGCCCTTTCAGCGTCGGGGTAGGGTGTGTGTGTGTCCCTGTCACCCACCCCTCAGGAACCCGAAGGGAGAGAGGGTGGGGGTGGCGCCCGGGGTGCAGAAGGCGGCGCGTTCTTCCAAGCCCACTTTGGTTGCAGCTTCGTTCTGTCCAGGAGCCGGCTTGCATGGGAGGTGTGAGCTCGCGCACCGGCGGCAGCTACGCCAGCCTTCCGCGGGGATTTGCCTCCCCTCCTAGGCTCTGGCTCCCGGTCGGGACGGGCGCCCTCGGGCCAGCGCAGGGCATGTTCAGCCCTAGAGCGCAGTCCTGCAGCAGCTTGTGTCTTGGGTGCGGGGGTTGCCCAGAGAGAGGTCTTGGGCACTCGGGAACTGGGGAGGAGTAGAGGCTTTTAAAGAATCCAGCCCTCGGGGCGGTGTGTGCCCCAGGCTCCGCCATACCTGCGCCCGCGCCCTGCGAGAGGGAGCGCCTCTCTCCCCCGCTTGCGGGGTGCGGAGCGCGCCAGGAAAAGCGTAGCTGCAAGGCAGGTGGGGTGTAAAAGCGTCTGCGGGAGCGATCAGGTCGGATCAGTACCCCCACCCCTCCCAGCCTCACGTAGCAGTGAGTTGGCAAGTCCACCCGGAATCCAGGTGGGAAAGGGGGCGGGGCAAGGAGGAAGCGCGAGGTTGGGGGGAGGAGAGGGCAGCCGGGAGCGCGGCGAGCCTGGGTCCCGTCCCGCCTCCGCTCCGCGGCGGCTGGGAGCCGGCACTTCGCCGGCTCCCGAGGAGGGCCGGCCCCTCCTGACGTCCAGCGAGGCGCAGGAAGGCGGCGGCGGTGGCGGCGAAGGGGTTAAGGTGAAGGGCTCCGAGGCAGCGGCCAGACCTTGGGCCGCCGCCAGCGCAGGTTGTTTTGACCACGGCGGAGCCGTCGCCGTCTCCTTTTGTTCTCGGGGCTCCTCGAGGGCCGCCGGCCGCCCGCCCTGGGGCCCCGCCCTTCCGCGGCCAACCCCCCGCGGTCCGCACCGGGAGGGAGGCCGCAGGGCTCGGCCCAGCAGCCTGCAGGCGCCTCCCGACGCCCCCTCCTCTCCTCTCTGCAGCCCCCCGGGCCGCGGCCAGCTGTTGGGGAGGGGGGCGCCGGCCGGCCCCAGCTGCCGCCTCGCCTTGCCGCGGGGCCTGGGGGCTGGGGCCGGTGCCAGGGCGTCCTGGGAACGCCGGCGCCCCCGCCGCTGCTCTCCGCAGCCCACCCCGCCCGGCCCCCGGACTCGCTCACTCACCCCACGCACGCACACTCTTGGCCAGAGGCGATGCTGCGCTCCGGCGGGCGGGCGCGCAGAGCGACGGGCACGCACTACCGCGGCCGGGTCGCGCGCCCGCCGCCGCCACGCCCGTGCACACGCGGGGCACACGCGCGCGCGCCGCACACACACGTACGCCTGGCCCCCGAACACGCGACCTGAACACACGTGCGCGCACACCCACGCACGCACCCGGGCACGCACGGCTCCTATACACCCGGCACCAGGAGTCCACCCCCGCGCAACAGGTGGGCTCACCGTGGGCCCTGAAACCTCGTCGTCTCTGTGGGGACCACATCTCCTTGCTGGGCCCTAGGAGAGAGGGGAAACCGGGACCCTGACCTCCCATCAGGTCCTGGCTCCCTAGCACCCACTGTTTTTTGCTGGCTCAGGTCAGTGTGCCGCCGCTCCAGCATTACCACTCCGTGACTGCTTTTTTCCAACTACCCGGGAGGCGGAAAGTAGTGATGCGACCGGGGGCGCTGTGATGTCCAGAGCAGTCTCCCTTCCTATAGGCCCTTCTTTGAGTCTCCAAGACTGGA
Source organism: Mustela nivalis (assembly GCF_964662115.1). NCBI lineage: Eukaryota > Metazoa > Chordata > Mammalia > Carnivora > Mustelidae > Mustela > Mustela nivalis. The sequence continues at coordinate 8,703,516 of NC_139026.1, forward strand.
GGACCCTCTCCGCTGAAGGGGCTCCCTCTGGCTGTTCTGTCTCCTTTGCGGATCCCAGCCAGAGGCTGGATGACAGCTGGAGGAGTCTTTTCCGCAGGCCTGCCCTCCTCATTTCCAGCTTCCTCCCCCAACTCCATGGATATGTTTGGGGAAACGCTGTGACACCGAAGCTGGTGCCTTGCTCCCCACTGTAATCACAGTGGCCTGGAGCACAAGGCCTGGAACACAAGGCCCTCCGGAAGCCACAATTTCCGAAAGAAGCACTTTCGAGCTAAGCCTTGGCGGGGCTCTGGGGGAGGAGACATAAAGGGGAAACCCATCAACATGGGGGCCAGTCGGGGAGGGGAGACCACAGGAGAGCTTGCTGTGGAGATGGCCTTGGGGCTGGTCTGGTCCCTGGCCGGAGCCTCAGGTAGAGGCCCGAGCAGGTGCACAGGAGGGGTGGGAGCTCTGATGGGGGGCCTGGCAGAGGGTCTGCAGAGGCCTAGGAGGTCCTATCTCCATCAGCTGAGCTGGCTTCGGGGAGGTTAACTCCCATTGTCATGTGACGCCTCCCGCCTCAGCACCCTTCTGCCGGGAAGGAGTGGCTTGCTAATGGCCTTAAAGTGGTGCGGGACCAGCTTGCTGGGTTCTCTCTCCCAGCCCTAGAAATGTCTGCAAGTTTAGGACTGAACAGAATTTTGAGGCTCTGGGGCAAGACCTAAACTGGGTGCCTATACGTGTGTGTGTGTGTGTGTGTGTGTGTGTGTGTGTGTGTGTGGAGGAGGGGTTGATTCAGTGATAGTGGTAAAGAGGTGTTTGCGTCCTGGGCCCCTTTCAGTCTCCTCCTCCTCCCATGCCTCATCTAGGACAGCTGTTCCATTTTCTGGTTTATTTATTGTCCGTCTTCCCTCACTGGTCTATATTCCTCCAGAGAGTTTATCTTGGTCACCACGTCTCCCATTCTTGGAACAGTGCCTGGTCCAAGGTGGATAATCTGTAAATATTTGGGGAAAGGATAGTCGATGTGGGGAGGGGTGGGTGTCGAGGAAGGACCAGACCAGACGTCTGTCTAGCGCTTGCTAAGTGCTTTATAAACATGGCCTAACTTAGTCCTCAGTCAGCCCCAGGGCAATGCAGCCTGCTCGGCCCTCAGGCCGACTTTCTCATTTGAGCCCTTGCCCCCATCTTGAGAGACAAGCTTGTCTTTCGGTTCCATGTCTTGGGGCTTGGACTGTCAAGATCCGGACAGGACAGAGGAAGAAACAGAAGGGAAATCGGACTGCACAGATTCTGTGTGTCTTGCGCTGGGTCTCAGTTTCTCCCACTCCCCAAAATGTGAAGGTTGGATTGGCTCAGAGTTACCCAGGTGCAGTGGGATTCCCTGGCCTCTCGAAAATGCAGATTCCTGCTCCGCCCTGCCCCGGTGCTGGGAGCTGGGCCAGCCTGGGGTGGAGGGTAGGACCCCCGGCGGGGGGTGGGGGGGCAGTGACTGAGATGGGCTGTCCCAGTGGTAACTGCCACACTGACCCCTTTTCCAGCACTAAGAGTTTTTCTTCTCCAGGGAGAGGTGGACAGCCCAGTGTGGGGCTGGGCTAACATTCAGGAGGGGTGGGAGGGTCCCAGGAGCCACAGGGAAGGGAAATACTAGGTGGGAAAGTCTGGTTCTGAATGGCTTCTGTGGTCTGCCCAGAGAAGGCTTCTTCAAAGGGCTTGGCTTTGGCATTTGAATCTAAATCAGGCCCGAGACTGTCAGGCAGGCAGGCCGGCTGGCGCTTGGAGGCCTTGCCGGCTTCTCTCTCCGCCAGCCACAGCCACCGCCCCTGGCTGCTTGGGCTGAGCCTGTCATCTCCCTCCGCGGAGCAGGGGCTGGGGAGTGCGTATCTGTGTGTGCAGCTGGGGCCCTGGGGGAGGGTGGGGTGCACGCCCCTTTGATCTGCCAGCCTAGCTGGGAGCAGGTAATTCACCTGGCCTCACGCTAGTAGCTCCTGCCCTCCCTACCTTCTGCAGCTGGTGTCGGGGGCGGGGCGGGCTGGGGAGGAGGCTGTTTGCCTTGGCTCCCACCGCTGGCTGCGCCCCAGCTGCCTTCTCACCGCGCCCTTGCCCTGTCAGGAACCCCAGGCCTGAGATCTGGGGCAGCCTCATCTGGATGCCATGCTCTTTGCCCTGCCCACCTAAGGAGGGTTCTAGAATGTATGCCCAGGAAACCCGGGCCCGGGCTGCTCACCCTCCCACACCAAGAAGAGCCTCTGACCCCCAGCAGGTGCCCAGGCGAGTCTCCCCCAGGGCGCTGCATCCTGGAGCGGAGCACAGGCTGAATTTCCCCCATCCCTCACCCGCCCCCAGCCCCGGAAGGGACACGCCAGCCCACGCGGCCCTGGGCAGTGCCAGTGGGGGCTAGGGTGCCGTTTCCTGGGGCCCAGCACAGGGTGGGGGGGGAAGGGGGGCTAATGCAAAGCCACAGACTCTCCAGGGCAGGCGGCTCTCCACCCACCAACTGTCTTCCTCAAAAATGCCCTGCCTGCTGGCCCTGGGCGTGTGTGCTGCTTGCTGCTGTCCTGCTTGCTGCTGTCCTCAAGGATGGAGCCGCTGCAGGACTGAATTGGCCAGTGACAGCTCATTAAGCACCCGTTACTTGCCCGCTGCTCTGCTAGGTGCAATTATACCTCCAAGGTCAGGTGTTTTTCACCCCATTTAAAAGATGAAGAGGCTAAGGTTGTTCAAAGGCTTAATCCAAGAGGCCAGGTTTCCTTGGCAGCTGAAGTCGCTGCTTTTCTGTGTACTGGAGTTTTTTTGTTTTTTTTTTTTTTAAAGATTTTATTTATTTATTTGACAGAGAGAGATCACAAGTAGGCAGAGAGGCAGGCAGAGAGAAGGAGGAAGCAGGCTCCCTGCTGAGCAGAGAGCCCGATGTGGGACTCGATCCCAGGGCCCTGAGATCATGACCTGAGCCAAAGGCAGTGGCTTAACCCATTGAGCCACCCAGGCGCCCCTGTACTGGAGTTTTTCAACATCTGCCCTTTTGGACATCTTGGGAAGCTAATTCTTTATGGTGGAAGACTGTCCTGTGCCCATTAGGACCACTGGCCGCCACCTACTAGATGGTTGTGACCACCCCAGCTATGCTCTGGTAGTGACCTCCTCAGCTATGGCCCGTGTCCCCTGCATACTGTCTAGTCCCTGCTCTGGGACACCTGATACCAGAAAGCTCCATGGTGGGCTGGAGGAGGGAGGGGCACGACTCTGCTCCTCGTGGCATAGACCTGGAACCCTTTCCTCCCTTCTCTAAGCCTCTAGCTTCCTCACCTGGAAGATGGGGACAAAAATAGAGAGCCAGCTGCTTAGGACTGACAGTACAGCATTTAGCTCAGTGCCTGGCTCATAATCTGCACTTAATAAAAGTTAGCTATGGTCTCATTATCGAATCCAGATGGCTCTTAGTGAGTCTGGGCAGCCAGGGGCCAAGTTACTAGAAACACGTGCAGGGAAGGCCTCTCTGCTTAGAAGAGGAGGCAGTTTGTTTGGAGGGTGGTGGGGGAAGAACCCAGGAGGTCTTCCTGGTGGAGGAGGTAGGAGGATCACACAGGAGAGAACCCCAGGGAGAAGTTCAGAGTCCTTCATGCATTTTATGAGTACATCTTGAGCACCTACTGTGTACTTCTCCCACATGCCCCGGCTGTCCTGGGCTCTTCGCCACTCAGCTTGGGAGGGTAACATCATCTCTTGGATCTCAGGCTGGGTCTGGGGCATCTGCTCATCCTGTCTGGGGGTCTGCCTCCTCTGCCCCGGCTGGCAGCTGCAGCGAGCTCTCCAATGGGCAAGGAGGTCTTGGCATGAGTGCCCTATGCCATTTGGTACTGGGCCTCTGGGCCCTCTCCTTGGGGGTGGTGAATTGGATCATTAACACACAGATAGCCTGGGGGCCAGGGCTGGGCACCCTCACCCTTGGCTTTCCTCTGCTGCCTCTCCTGCCACCACAGGCAGAATTAGAATGGAATCAAATGTCTGTGATCCCCGATGCACAGATGAGGGCCAGGACCAAAGAGGGGGCAGTGAGCCCCTCGAGGTTGTGGGGTGGTTAGTAAGAACAAGGGTAGAATTTAGTTCCCTGGACTACCAGTTCTGGGCTTGGCAAAACCCTCAGGGGAAGTAGCCTGCCTTGGTCTTAACTGGGGACCAGCCGCCTGCTTTCCCGTCTGTGGGTAGGGCCCTGTGCCCACATTTGGGGACACCAGAGGCATGGGGGAGGAAAGCGAGGGGCAGCTGAGCTGGTGTCCCTGCCCTCTTGTGCCCACAGCCCCTGACTCCCCAGCTTCATAGACTTGGACCCTGAAGGGAAGTTCCCAGCTGCTGGGGTTGGCGGGGGGTGGGGGGGTGGGGGGCGGTGGCGCTTGCTGCTTACTTACAAGCTTACTGCTCAGGCCCCAGCCTTCCTGCCTTGAACCTGCCAGCAGGTCTAGACACCAGGCAGGATCACAAGCTCTGTGTTCAAATGAAAAAACAAACAAACAGATAAAACTGAGCTCAGGGCTTTCAAGGAATTTGTTTTAAAAGTGGACATACCCACACTCCACCCCAGCTTTAAGGCCGATCCAGGTGGCCAGGGCTGATCGGACGGGTTAGAACCCCTGGAGGAGGTGTTCCCAGATGCCATGATAACCATTGAGGAAACGGACCTTTGGGGGAGCCAGAAACCGATCTATGCCCAAGCTCCAAACAGCTTTTGGGGAGAACCCCCGGGGCTGGCTCTGGGGCAGATGACCTCCTTGCCCACCACCCCCTCCATCAGGCAGAGACTCAGCCCCTGCAAAGCCAGTCAGAACTCCGGCCCTTTGGAGTGTTCCATGAACTCACTAGAACTGGAGCTCCCGCCTCCTCACCCAGAGAAACTGAAGCAGAGTTGTTTAAGTAAGTGAAGTCTGCCGGCGCCCCCTCCAGGGCTCCCTCCCCAGGACCGTGCCATCCTGCATCCGTGTGGGCACATGTGTGTGTGTGTTTGCACGGCTGGGAGTTTGGACATGAAGCAGGGTCTCACTCGTTTCCTTTGCCCCGAGGCGCTGGGTGCCCAGATTGGGCCACCCTCCTCAAGACCTCTGACATCAGCCCCTTAGGTCTCCCCGGACCATGAGGGATGTGGCCGTGACCTTCCTATCGGGCCACTCTCATGTCATTGTGAGGCCTGCGGTTTCCCTGGAGGAAGCCCGGCTCCGAGTGGGGCCTGTTAAAGCACTTATTAAGTTTCAAGTGTTTTTGGTAACAGGCCAGAGGGGCTCTAAAAATAGGGTTTGGTTGGGCATGGGGCATGGGTAAGCTTTCAGGTTTCGTGTCTGCATCCAAGGATTCCCTTCTCTCCTCTTTTGAGCAAGAGACTAAATAAATCTGTCAGTACCTGGGGCCCCCTGAGCCTGTCCTGCTCCACAAGCACTTAGGATCCCCCTCATGTACCCAGGAGGCTAGGGGCACAGGTTCTGCCATCGGAGAGCCTTAGATTTGAGTGTAGCTTCTGCCGATAATTGGCTAGAGGATTCTGTTTTCTCATCTGTAAAATGGGGACAATTAGATCTCCTATGACAGATGCTGGCTGTCATTGGCTGTCAGGTAGGGAGGAAAAGCAGAAAGACGGTGTTGGAGTCTCCAGGAGCCTGTGATGCGATCGGGAGACGTGGGTCCACCAGCCGGTCTCATTCGGAACAAGCCGCAGCTTCATTTGGGATGGGAGATGGGCCTCTGATTTGGGTCTTAGAAGCTTGAGAACTTTGTGCTTCTGGTTGCCATGGAATCTGCCCCCTGCCCGGCTGTCCATTTGCCCATGGCCGAGAGGCCCTGTGGGGCTTTTCCATGGGATGGTGTGCGTGTGCAGCAGGGAAGAGGAACCATGGCTGGAAAGGCCTCGACTCCCGCTCACTTAACCTCACGGCGTCTGCCTGGCAGGGGGACCCCATTCCTGAGGAGCTCTACGAGATGCTGAGTGACCACTCGATCCGCTCCTTTGATGACCTCCAGCGCCTGCTGCACGGAGCCTCCGTAGGTAAATTGAACCCTCATTCGGGGCTCTGGGCCTCCACCAAGTCCTTGGGGGAGCCGGGAGGGGCCAGCAAGGGGTAGCCTCACTTTCTTGACTTTCAGAGAACTAGAGGCCTGTGGCAGCCCCCAAAGTGCTCAACCACACCTGCCCAGGGCAGGGCTGAGTAGGTGGACGGGTTGGTACCTGGGACGTGGGGCGTGGCAGAAGTACCCACACGTGGCTCTGGCTTGGTGCATGGGGTGGGGTGCCCGGAGGAGGCGGGGCAGGGAGAAGGTGCCCAGGGCATAGGCTGAAAGTGTATCCAGGTGTGGACTCAGCCAGGGAGGGTGGTGGCGAGGGAGCCATATCCTGGCCCCTCTGGCCAAGCGCCCGGTCTGTAAGGTCTCCCGGGGACACCTGGCCCAGACCAGCAGGCAGTCATGCCCTAGCCTAAGAGTGCATTCAGCAAATGGGCACGTGCTTGGTGGCACACACGTGGCAGGGCTGGCGGGCTGGGTCGGGAATGTATTTATAAACGCTGTCTTCAGAGCAAATTCCATTCTATTCTAACCTCTGGCCTGTTCCCTGGAGCCCTGGTCAGCAGCCCCCCCTGCCCCCGCCCCCCCAGCTCCCCTTCCCTCTAGGGTTTTGTCTCTTTGTCACTTTGTAATCCTTGCCCAGACTCCTATCTACGGGGACGGCACTTCCTGTCTTTGTTTCCTCTCCCCGTTGGGCCCCTGGCTCCCTCTCAAAAGCATTCCCGGGCCCTTTCAAACCCGCCTGTGCCGGGGGCTGGCGAGGCAGGCGGGAGGGGGCCCCAGCTGGGCCCCCCTATTGTTCACTAGGCCCCCCACCCTACGTCTCCCACACCCCCCACCCCAGGCCCGACTGGCCAGCCCTGGCCAACACAATGGGGCAACTTCCAAATTTAGCCTTTCTGCAGTTTCTTTCCAAGGCCCTTGGCCCCCACCCTCGGATAGCCCCTACACACCCCGGCTGGGGGTCGGGTTGGAGACAGAGGTTTTCAATAGCGGGCCTGTTTGGAGGCAACCATGTGGCTATTTTTTCCTAATCAACTTAACCTTTCCACAAAGCACATCTTTTCCCCCATCTCCTCTCCACCAGGACATTCCAGAGATGACGGGGACAAAGGAGGGGAGCGAGAGGGACAGACAGACACGCTGACGCGGGAGCAGTAGGCTGGACGGAAAGGCACCCGTTGTGGGGACCGTCCTCCTCCAAACAGGACCCCTGGGAGCCCACACAGAAGAGAAGGAGCTTTGTCCTTGGCAGGGCCAGCGGGAAGGGGAGACAGCAAGAGCTGCGAGAGGGCTGTGTGGAGGGGGCGGGAGTCTGTCCCCAACATCCCTCGGTCTATTTGCTCCCTCTTCAGCCATCAGAGAGCTGGAAGGGTCTCTCCAGGATTCAGTGTCAAACTCAAAGTCTTCCGGTCTGGCCCTCACCTCCCACAGTGGTGTCCGCTGCCTCTAGAGAGAGGGATGGCTCCAAGGAGCACCAAGGATGACACCAAGATGAGGGCCTCCCGGGCTGGAGAAGGGAGCTGTAGTCTGTGACCTGAGGGTGCAACGGACGGTTTAGGGCAGGTACCGGGTCAAAGATTAGAGGGGAGAGGCAAACACCATGACACTCCGGGAGCTGGAGCAAGACCCGGGCCTGGAAGGGCTCGGGGTATGGGCGCCCCCATCCCAGCAGGCTGGCTCCCCACCCCTCTCTGCTTTCAGCCCCCACCCCCACTCCTGTCCCTCCTCCCTCTCTCCAGCTCAGCTGGGCCATTGTCCGGGGCTCCAGAGGGGCTGTGTCCAGGGCATGCTGGTCCCCCCGGGGATTCTGGGAATTTCTCCATTCAGCACTTCCTATGGGAACACTGGGCGGAGGGGCACTGGAAACTGGCCTTCCGAGCTCTGGGTCTTTGCCCTGCCCTGGAGGCTAAGGAGGGTTCGCTTACAGTAGCAAAAGGGAAGGGTTATTTTTAACTCCTTTGACATGGGTTCTGTCCAAATATGTGGCTGAAAAGCCCAGAGTGGGGCTGAGAGCCGCCCCAGGATGCAGTCCAGGCCCTGCTACCCCCTGAGCCCCAATACCACCCTGGGGTTGCCTGGAGGGCCCCTTGTCAGAGCGAGGACCCTCCATTTTATAGGGACCTGCAAGGAGAGTCTGTTCTTTGGAGTGGGGCGCCAGTGAGGGAGAGAGGCCGCCTTCCTGCCTGCCCCAGATCCTCCATGGGAGCCTCCACCCCGCAATCGGAGCAGCCAATGGCTAACCGAGTGCATCTGATTGTGCCTTCTCTTACAGATGAAGACGGGGCCGAGTTGGACCTGAATTTGACCCAGTCCCATTCTGGTGGCGAGCTGGAGGAGAGCTTATCCCGAGGGAGAAGGAGCCTAGGTGAGGCTGCAAATGAGAATGATGATGGCCCCAGGGCGGGAGCCAGAGTAGGAGACCTGGGGCGGCCACCCCATTCGTCCCACACTGAGGACTGAGTCTAACTCAAGAGAGTAGAACTGTCCTTCAAAACACTATATTGAGGAGTTGAGTCATCATGCCCCATCCCCCGACACAATTTCCTAAATATAGTGCTTTTAAACTCATTTGTGCGTTACTCCAACCCTAGAGATAGAGATTGTTGGCCCCATTTTATACAGTTGGAAAGTGGGGCCCAGAGAGAGTGAAGCCCTCATGGCCCAAGTCACACAGCTAGCAGGGGCAGGGCTGGGATCCCAGAAGCTCTTCTCACTTGAACCCAGTGCCATCCTGGTGGGGTGTGTGTCTCTTCCGTGGCTTAGGGCTGCAGCCTGGGACGGCAAGCAAAGCTTGGTACCTGCTTGGGTCCCATGGAGGCCTCGCAGGGAAGGCCAGAGCCTGCTCTAAGTCCCTCCTCCTCTCTGCCCACTTCTAGTTCCCCCAAACACTGTAGACAGTGGCTAGGGGGACCTCTATGAATTTGGGCAGCTAGTCGAACCTCAGTGTCTCTCCAGGAGAGACCCCAGTATGGACCCCAGCAGAGCCCCAGTATGGACAGCAGGCTTGCTGTGGGACGCTCCCATTACTCAGATCTGTAAGTGCAGGGTATAGGCGCTGTTAGCCCCCAGGCCATTGGTGAGGAAACAGTCTTTGAAAGAAGCAAGGATGTAAGAGTAGGTAACATTGTATTGTTTATAAAATAATAAGCCAGTAGGAGCCAGGGGTCAGGGAAGCCCAGAAATGTGTGAAATCGCAAATGAACCTGAGGGCAGGTGGAAGGAAACTGACATTTGCGACAGACCGGCCTTCTCAGTGATCTCACTGGATCCTTACAGCGGTTCTTGGGAGTAGGTCTCATGGAGAAACTGAGGCTCAGGACACATCGGCAACCTACCTGTCCCGACCCACAGCTGATAACAACCAGGACGCGCAGACGCCCCCCCCCCCCCGCCCCACGCTTCCCTCTACCCCGGGGGTGGAAGGAAGCGGGACTTGGCCGGCCGTTTGTCGGGGAGAGCAGTGCCCGAGCTGCCCTGCTGGATCGGGCCTGGTGGGGGCTCCGAGCCGGCCCACCCTCCTGACGGAGGTCCCCTCTCCCTTCAGGTTCCCCGACAGTCGCCGAGCCGGCCATGATCGCCGAGTGCAAGACGCGCACGGAGGTGTTCGAGATCTCGCGGCGCCTCATAGACCGCACGAACGCTAACTTCCTGGTGTGGCCGCCGTGCGTGGAGGTGCAGCGCTGCTCCGGCTGCTGCAACAACCGCAACGTGCAGTGCCGCCCCACCCAGGTGCAGCTGCGGCCCGTCCAGGTGCGCAGGCGCGCCGCCGCCCCGGCTGTGAGCTGTGGGTGGGGCTTCCCTCGGGCCCCGCCCCGCTCCCCTCCCGGACTAGCTGGCCGGGCTGCCGCAGGGGTGGAGAGGCGTTCCTGGCAGGATACTGGGCTCTGTCCATTTAGGGCTCTCTGGGCAGGTGCGAGGCCACCTGTGAGTCCTCAAGACCACCCAGGCCGCTGTACGCTAAAGCCGCATACAGACCCCCAGGCAGGGCCGGGTGTGGAACATTAAGTGAAGGGTGCTGCCTCCTCTTTTACAAGGATCAAACCCCAAAATGTCCCTTGAAGACACCTTTCTATAAGCATTTACTGTATACTCAGAATGTTCTGGGCTGCTCGGTTTTCCTCCAAATTGGTTTGGGTTCCTTGCTCTGTCTTTAACAAGGAGGGTACAGAGTCCCTCCAGGCAACAGACACAGCAAATGCTGGGGCAGCCCCAGCAAAGGGTCAGAATGCGGAATCCTGCCTCCTTTCTGGAGAGATGGGGTATGCAGTCTGACTCAAGGCAAATTCTAGAATAGAGGCTGCTCTGGGGAGCTCCGGGTCTCATGCTGGGCAGGGCCCGGCCAGAGAAGATTCAGCTGTCTTCTGATTCATGGGGAAAGGTTTTTGTGCCCCTTGGGTCAGCCTCGCCTACACAGCAACTCAGAAGGGGCAGAGCTGCTGGGCACACCTAGGGCTCAGCACCGGCTGATGAGCCCTGCTCTCGCCACCTGCTCCACCTGCTTCATCTCGCTCCCCTCCCTGAGGTCAGCTGTGGCTTTTCCCCATGCCCACCATCCATCGCAGGCCTGGGCCCTGTGCCCGAGATCACAAGTGTCACCGGCTACCACACCACCCACTGTCAGGGTATCTCCTGTCCGCAGTGTTTCCAGCTCCATGGACGGACACCTGACAGCTGACCTCCCCCTTCCCGCCTCCCTCCTGGATAAAGCCTCCCCCTACTTCCTTCCAGACAACCATCTCCCGCCTCTGCCATAGTCCCTGACCTTGGCTGGCGCTCCGGGAATGAGGACACCACAAGCCCTAGACTCAACCCGGAAATGCCTTTCTCCCTCTCTGGGAGCTCCAAGGGGGATGGGGCCAAGCTGGAGGCCAGGTCGGGAGGGCTTGTTTTGATGGAAAAGCTACGAGAAGGGCAGAGGGCAAGGTCCTGCTATTGTTTGGGCCAGTGCCTCTCTACTCCTGGCTTTCGAGGAAAGATCCCTGTGGGGGGACAGTGGGGTGGGGGAGGAGCAGGCAGGCAGGCTCCCTCAGCCCCTGCCTGTGTGGTCTTACAGAGGCACTTGGCTGGTTCTGTCTTCCAGGTGAGAAAAATCGAGATTGTACGGAAGAAGCCAACATTTAAGAAGGCCACGGTGACCCTGGAGGACCACCTGGCATGCAAGTGTGAGACAGTGGTGGCTACTCGACCCGTGACCAGAAGCCCAGGGAGTACCCAAGAGCAGCGAGGTAACCGCTGGTCCAAGGTCTGCCTCTGAATTGCTCAGCCGGGCAGCTCCCTTTTCTTGTGGCAGCTGCTGAGGTGGGAGTGATGGTGGTGGAAATTGAATCAGGCATGCCCCTGGTTACATTCATTTGGAACTTTCTCACTGAGAACAATCCAGATTCCTCCCCTGCCTGCAAGGCTTTACACAAAGATGTTAGCCCCTGATTGGCCTACCAGCCTTGCTGCCCACCCACTCCCCCTCACCAGCCTGACCTCCTTGAGTGGCCAGACACATTTCTGCCACAGGGCCTTTGCACATGTCACCTTCCATCTGAAATTCATTTCTCTCAACTCTTCAAAAGCCTACTTGTGTTCATTTGGGTCTCAACTCAGAAGTCACCTCTTCCTAGAGGTCTGCCCTGACTACCTAGTCCAGAGTGGCTCCCATCCCCGTCTCGCTACCATAGCCCCTTACTTTGTTGAATGAGTACATGAAATTATGGGGCAAGAGAAGACTCCACGGACATCATCTTCAGATATTTGACAACCTGTCCTGGGGACGAGAAATCAAACTCATTTCCTGTGGCTTTCAGAGGGGATTAGGACCAGTGGGGAAAAGCCACTGGAGAGAGATTCACTCTATGTACCAAAAGCTGTTGATCAGTCAGGGGGCCAAGATGGAATTGTATGCCTTGTGCAATAGTGAGTTTCCTGTCATTGAAGATGTGTAGGTAGAGACTGGGCAACTGTGCAGCAGTGATGTGAATTCAAACACTAGATGGTTAATTGGAAATGGAGTTCTGTTTTACTCTTTACACTTCATGAATTCACAATTTCAGGAGCATAGTTTGACTCAAGGGACCCAAAAAATGATCTGATCCAATGGCCTGGTTCACATTTTACAGAGGAGGTGCCTGAGGCTCAGAGAGGCTAGGGTCTTGCCCAAGGTCACACAGCCAGTCCCAGGCAGGGGTGCAGCGGGAGTCTAGGGATCCTGAAGTTCTATTCTTGGCCCTTCCCTCACCCTGACAGCAGTCACCAGTTCTTACCTGCCTTGTCATTTTCTTTCTTTCTTTTTTTTTTTTTTTAAAGAATTTAATATTGTTAGAGCTAGAACGGTCCACAGAAATGACCCTACAAGTCAGTTGCTTAGTGTTCTTGATGGGGCTCCTAGAGCCCAGAGAGGTTAAGGGACTTAATGAAGGTTGCATAGTGGTGAAGTCTAGCCCAGAGCCCAGATCTTGTACTGTCTAGTTCTGCATTCTTTAGGCTGTCCTGCTACCTCTTCTCCCTTGAATGTTTGCAGTAAGGATCAAGAATTATTATTTTAAGATTTTATTTTTAAGTAATCTCCATATCCAACAAGGGGCTTGAACTCACAACCCTGAGATCAAGAGTCTCATGTTCTACTGACTGAGCCAGCCAAGAACCCCAAGGATCAAGACTTATCAAATTAGTATGCTTAGATGAGCATTAAAAAAAAAATCACCTAGTGATTTTCAGTTATTTTCTATTGGTAGAGGAAAGAACACCTTAGAAGTCTTCTGAAGGCAGGCCTACCTCTTAGCCTCTTTGTCCTGATCTGAGAGCCAAGCTGAGGCCCGGATGCCCTGGGAGGGTTGATAATTTGGCAGCTCCAAACTGACCGGTTGTAAATTTACAGTTAATTAATACAGTTATTTAATATAGTTATAATAATACATATAATTAATACAGTAATTAATATAGTTAACACAGAGCACATGGGGTAGCGAATAGCATGGAATAATAAGAATGAACATGGAATCAGTTAGTCAGGAAAGATCATATTCTCCTCTGTGTTTAGGATGGTGTTCTTTCGTGTGCCCGGGCTTCATGTGATTTTTCAAGCCAGATTTTGGAAGGCATGTTCAGCTGATCAATATGTAGATTACGTAAAGTCTTGCCGTGTCAGTTTCAGCAGTTCGGCCCCAGCCTGGCTTTGGCTTGGTACTGTTGCCCGTGTGATGCCTGTGTCAGACCTCCTGGGCTCGAGACTTGACTCTGTCTCTCATGAGCTGCATGACGACCTTGAGCCTGGTCAGAACTTGCCCAGCTCTGGGTCCTGCTGATGACTCCCATCTCTGGAGCCCAAACTCCAGGCCCTTTAATGGCCCTTGTAGGTGTCCCTCCTCCAAGGGAGATCTGAGACCTGTCTGCATCCTTATACTGCCTGATGGCAGAGATGGGCTGTCTCATGGGAGCTTGTGTCTGGAAGATGGGAAGCTGGCTTTGGCTCCGAAGAGCTGGGGGTGCTAGGAGAGGCTCCCAGGAAGAGATGGACCTTGAGCTTGGCAGAGAAAGCTTTTGTAGCAGGGTGTTGACATGGGGGGTCGGGAGGAAGAGATGTAAGTGCTTACCTTGCCTGAGGCTCATGAGTGCTGTGATTTACAGGCCAGTGGTTGAAAGTACGGGCTCCAGAGGCCGACTCCTAAGTTAAAATCCCAGTGCCCCTGCCTCAGTTTCCCTATATGTTAAATGTAGATACTTGTACCTGCTGTGAGGATAAATGAGAACATTGCCAGGTGCACGGGAAGGGCCACCCAAGGCTTTCTGGCGATTTCCGCATGTTATCACCTAACCCGAGGACCAGCGCTGCTGCCCACTCAGTTTTAAAGATACAGAAATCGAGGCACAGGGAGTTTATGTGACTTGTCCCAAAGCACGCCACTAATACCTGGGAGAGCTCAGATTCAAGCGCAGGTGGTATGGCCCACAGCCAGAGCCCTGGTCTACCCCCACCAACCCTCTTCTTGGAGTGGTGAGGGCCAGGTGAGGACAGGCACAGGGATGAGGAGGCCCAGCTCCACGGTGGGAGTGTGTGGTTCTGGCCCGATGCCCAGCGGCTCCCCCATCACAGGACTGGAAGGGGCTGGGAGGCTGGTGGGAGGAAACCTCAACAGGAGTCCAGCGAGGGAATGAGAAAGAAGTGAGGAAGAGCAGCCCCCCTTTGCTGATCAGACTCCTTAGTCTGATCTTAGTGGCTTAACACAACCACTACGTTATCATCTTTCCCTGATGCTGGGTTGACTGGGCTCTGCCCAGCGGTTCCACTGGTGTCTCCTGCGATCCTAGCGGGGCAGCTGGGCCCATGTCCTTCTCCCTGTAGTCCATGGCGTCTCCTTCCCACGTGCCTTCCCCAACAGAGTAGCCAGACTTCTTAGGCAGTGGCGCAGGGCTCCCCAAGGCAAAAAGAGGGGAGCTGCCAAGTCTTCTTTAAAAAAAAAAAAAAAGATGTATTTATTTACTTTAGAGAGAGAGAAGGAGCATGTCATCAGGGAGAGAGGTAGAGAGACTGTCAAGCAGACGCCCCGCTGAGCACAGAGCCTCACGCAGGGCTCGATCTCAGGGACCCCAAGATCATGACCTGAGCTGAAATCTGAGCCTCAACCAACTGAGCCTCAACTCAACCATCCAGGCACTCTGGGAGCTGCCAACGAGCCTTCTTAAGGTTTTTGCCCAGAACCAGCACAGCACCACTCTGCCTGCTTCTATTGGTTAATAGATCCAAGTCCATGCCAGGCTCAAGGGGCATAGAAATTAGGAAGGTCAGTGGGATAAGGACAAAGAACTTGAAGCCATAGCAATCTACTCCCTTCTGTGTTTGCCAATGAACTGCCATTTATTCATTTTACCAGTCCTGTGAGGGGGTGGTCTTACTATCCCCATATCACAGGTGGGGAAACTGAGGCGCAGACTGGTTCAATAATTGGTAAGCAGCGGAGTTGGGATTTGAACCCAAGGAGGGCTGGCCTCAGGCTGCTGCCCCTTCTTTCAGCCCAGAAGATCTGGAGAGGTCTGTGGCAGGTGTCAGTTGAGAGCGATAGACACTCTCCAGAGGTTGTCTGCCTGCTGACAAGACCTTTCTTTCTCTCAAGCAGCCAAGACACCCCAAACTCGGGTGACCATTCGGACAGTGCGAGTCCGCCGGCCCCCCAAGGGGAAGCACCGGAAGTTCAAGCACACGCATGACAAGAAGGCACTGAAGGAGACCCTCGGAGCCTAGGGGCATCTGCAGGAGAGTGTGGGCAGGTGAGGCCTGGTGGGGAAACTGAGCCCCGGACCCCTGGCCTTCTTCTCCTTGGCCTGAGGCTTGGGCTGTGGAAGGGGACAGGGAGAGGTATTTCCCCCACACAAAATCCCAGCTCTCGGCCTGGATGCCCTCCGCCCAGTTTCAACTGAATTTTCCCATAGGAAGTTGGTTGAGGGGCTTTGGGGACCCCAGCCCAAATGTGTCCCAGCTGCCCTATGAGAATGGGAAGTCTAAGCCTCAACTCCCCCAGCCCTGAGTGTTGCTGGAAATCAGCTCCCCATCTCCAGCAAGAGGGGCGTGTGAGCGTGGGATGGAACCCTTAGGCTGTCTCTGACCCCCCCGTGTCCCTCTGCTTGGCCCACAGGGTTATTTAATATGGTATTTGCTGTATCGCCCCCATGGGGTCCTTGGAGTGATAATATTGTTCCCCTCGTCCGTCTGTCTCGATGCCTGATTCGGACGGCCACTGGTGCTTCCCCCCCTTCTGTGCGTCCGTCCGCCCACCAGCGGGTCCACTCATTGGCCTCCAGCGCCTTGCCCAGCAGCTCGAGAAGGAAACGGAGGACCTGAGCTCCATGGCTGTCTTCCTCCGCCAAGCCCGACCACCTGGGAGAGAAGCAGAAGAGAGACCAGCGGGCCCGCTGTTCCCTGGCTTCCCGCCCGGGTCACACCTGTGTGCTGTGGACTGGCCCGAAGCCCTGCACAAGGTCCAAAGACCCTCTAGATGTGGGTGGCCTACCTGGTCCCAGGACCCCGGCCAGCTCTGAAGGGAACCCCTCAGGCAGGCCAGGGTACCTCGTACTCCTGTGGCTGAGACCACACGGGGGAGCGCGAACTGGAGAAAAGCCCTCCCACGGCACCCAGGCCCAGTCACTTCTCCCTGGTCGCCTCTGCTTACCGTGGCTTTGTTTTCCACACCTGAGATCTTTGACGGTGTGGACTCCTCTGGGTGGGCGTGACCCGAGCACCAGGCGGCCAGGTGCCCCCTCAGGTGGGTTAGAGACGAAGTTTGCTCTGGAGCTGACACGGATGGTGACCTGGGCATTCACTGCCTCCTTCCACTCCCCCAACCTTCACTTTCTCTGTTTTATCTCTACCTCCACCCTGTATCTTCCTCTTGTCCTGGCCATCAGTCTGCTCCACCAAGGGTCTCTTGGACCCCATGCTTCTGCTCCATCAGGCAGAAGGCCAGGGGTCAGGGCAGCAGGGAGCCTGCCTGTCATATCCAAGCCCAGCCAAGACTGCCATGTAGGTTCGTGCAGGGTGTGCACTGCACAAGGGCACTGCCTGCAGGGATCATGGTTCACACTGTAGAACGTGGACAGTTTTTGTATTTATTAGGACCGTCTTCTGGCAGAAAGAGATAAAAGCATCTGGAGGAAGGGATCCTTTTCCTAACTGACAAAGGCTCCACATGAACTGGCTGTGCCCTGACTTGGCCAATGGCTTGGAGTGGCTGGACAAGAGCAAGCCCACATTGGGTGGGGAGGCAACACTGTTGTCCATCTGGTCTCCGTTTTCCTGAGTCCTCAGCTCAAGCAGTTCCCCTTCCGGGCAGGTGTGAAAAACCCAAGAGAAAGTCTCCAAGGGAAGGGGCAGCCCTTCTCTCCCCCTGCACACTCCCCCCATATTAGATTCTTTTGAGTTCCACTACTGGTGGCTCCTTCCAGGAAACCAGCTCATGGGCTGGGAGTTGGGGAGAAAAGATCCCCAGGGCTCCCTGGAGTGGGGTCTGAACTCCCACCTCCCTCCCCACCTTCGACTGCACTTTCCTCCCTACTCCCCCTCCTCCAAACTCTGCTTCCTTCAGTTTGTAAAGTTGGTGATTATATTTTTTGGGGGCTTTCCTTTTATTTTTTAAATGTAAATTTATTTATATTCCGTATTTAAAGTTGTAAAAAAAAAAATAACCACAAAAGAAAATCAAGTGAATCCACTGGAGTTCTGTCTGTTGGCATTGTGTGCGACAATCACCCTTCCAAACTGGCAGGATTTACTGACAGCCTGTCACGTGTTCCTCTGGCTCTGGGAAGCGCAAGCCCACGCTCGTGCGCACACTCACACGTGGGCATGTACACACGTGGGCCCGCTGTCCCGGGGGTGGGGAAGAGCCAAACAGCCTGGCCTGTAGATTTTGGTCCTGCAGCAGCTCCTGATCCCCGACCACAGGTCTCAGCACTGTGCCTGTCGCTGGCAGTGACGAGACGGTTTCTGCCAGCACGAGGCTCTCTGTAAGCACACCAGATCCTTGGCCTCATAGGGCGGGGCTGGCTGTGGGGAAGGGTGTACCCCATGTGGGAAAAGCTGGAGGAGGTCCTGGAGGGGCTGTGAAATTCAGAAGGGACACAACTGAAAGGTGGATCTGGGGTCCGATCTTGGCTCAGTCCTTACCCTGCTGTGTGGCCTTGGGTGAGTCCCAGCCCCTCTCTGGTCAGAGCTTCCTCTGAAACACTAGAAGATGACCAGGAGGCTTGTGGCCTTTAAGGTCCAGCTGTGAGATTCTGTACTTTCCCTTGCCTGCAGAGATTTGGGTCCTCTAAGTGTGTTTTGGGTCCTGAATAAGGACAGTCTAAAACTAAAACCATTTGCCCCTGGAAGTAGTGATCTCCCCATCACTGGAAGTATGTAAACGGAAGCTGGGTGACAACTTGGCTGAGCTTAGACTAAATGACACCATGATTGAGTGATGGGTTAATTGATTGACTTATTCATTTTTTCCTTCACTCATTTGCTCACCTTCTTGAGCCCCTACCTTGTGTCTGTCCCTAGTAAGGGCTTTTATGGCAATCTAGTTTAAATTCTTCTGGGACTCCTAGTCCCACACTTGAGGAATTGGAGTCCATCTGTGGTGGTGGTGATGGTGGTGGGAGGCACAGGTCGGGGGGGGGGGGGGGTTAGCTGGAAATTTAGCCTGCCTGCCCAGCTCTGTAGGATCCTCCCTTTCCTCCAAGCCCTCAAGGTTCTGGGTTCCCAGGGCACCAGAGAAAACTCTGGCTGGGGGGATGGGGGACAACTCCAGTAGGAGGTGGAAGTTAGGGGGCCATTGGAGGGCCCAACGCGTGTGGTTTCTTGGAAGCGGCCAACTGCTATATTGTTCCAAGGATGACTGCAGGAACATCCCTGGAGACAGGCAGGACTGCCTGCTTCTCTTCCCTCCGTTATGCTATCTCAGACAGCAGCAGTACCAACACTGGGGGCTTTCCAGGGGCCTGGTGGGCCCACTCTGGGTCTTAGAACTGCTAACCTAGAATGGCATTCTTCTGGAAACCCCTCTGCTGGGGAGAAGACATTCCCTTTTTTATCCCTTCCTCTGTCCTGTTGGTTGTGATACAGACACGATATCTGGTACTCAAGCAGCCATCTTGAGCCATGAGGTTAAAGCCAAATACTGAGATTGGGGGAACAAGATAGAAGGGGCTGGGTCCCTGCCACCTGATGGCCTAGCTTAGGAGTTCTTATTCTTTGCTTTCCCCCCCCCTTTTTTTTCCAAGTAAGTTCTATGCTCAACATGGGTCTTGGAACTCATGGAACTCATGACCTTGAGATCAAGTCTCATGCTTTACCAACTGAGCCAGCCAGGCGCCCCAGGAGTTTTTACATAAGAAAGGAAGAAATTTCTGTCTGAGCTACTCATATCTTGGGTTTTCTGTCCTTTGTAACTGAACCTAATCCTGTTAAATAGCCCCCTTTTTTCTGGGAAAGAGAGGATGTGGCCACCAGGCTGGCCTGGGCATTTCGCCTCACGTATGAAGGCTTTTCCTCTATTTGAGGCCTGCCTGGATCTCATTTTTCCCGAGGAGCCTTTGTGTCCCAGGCAGCAGCTATCCTCTCTCAGCTAGAGCAGAACCAGAACCCTCTTTAGAAGTTTAGCATTTATTGCCTCCAGAAAGCAACGGACAAGTGAACATTGACAGCGTATCAAGTAAAATATCTGTGAAAATACAGGCCTGTTTCAAGGACCAGAGGGAAAAACGAACAGTAACATGATAGCAAAGGGGTTCAGGGGATTGAGCTCATGGCTGGATTCCAAGAGCGCTCTCCTCTGCTTGACACCAGGTCTGGTGTGTTTCCTGAATTCTGTAGTATCAGATCAGGAACCCCAGAACCCCACCACCTGTGCATCACTTCGCTTCTAGTCTGACTCAGCCGCGTAAGTTATTGTGATCCTGGGACAGTCACTGCTCCTTCCAGATCTGGACCCCAATCCCTTCCCTCAGGCCTCCTAGGTGTCAGCCTTTCCAACGGAATTGCCCCTGGCCTCCAGAGCCCCCCTTTCTTGCCCTGTTTTGTTTATCTTCATGGTGTTTACCCTCATCGGGCTCACTGTTCGCGTACGTCATCGTTGTCCACCCCACACATGCTGGAATCTCCACATGGAGCTATTTTGAGCACTGCTCTATGCCCAGAGCCGAGGATACTGGCTGGGACTAGGGGCTCAGTGAATGCCTGTTGAACCAATGAACAAAAAGTTCTGTTACTGGGGTGATCGAGTGTGTCCACCCCAAGTCACAGCTTGCCTGGCCGACCTGCAGCACACACTCTGTTGTGGCTGGAAAATGGCAGACTCCGACAGCATCACTAACTGCGCATGTTTCCATCTCCCAGTTAGGTCCATGCTTAGCACTGCCTCTTTCTTGACTGGAAGATCCTTGAGGGCAAGAGGTCGTGTCAAATCCATCCTCTAAGTCTATCTAGTCATTATCTCTCTCTGGCTCTATGTTTCTCTGTCATGCATCCATCCACTCACCCACCCATCCATTCATCTACCTACCCGTCTTCCATGCATTCCCCTCATCCACTCACTCACCAGCCATTCATTTGTCCATCCACCCATCCATTCATTCATCCATCCATCCATCCATCCATCCATCCATTCATTCATCTGTCTGCCCATCCACCACTCAGCCACCTGTCCATCCATTCATCTGTCCATCCATCCATCCATCCATTCATCTGTCCATCCATCCATCCATCCATCCATCCATCCATCCACCCATCCATTCACTCATCTGTCTGCCCATCCATCTACTCAGCCACCTGTCCATCCATTCATCTGTCCATCCATCTATCCATCCATCTATCCATCCATCCATTCATCTGTCCATCCATCCATCCATCCATCCATCCATTCTTCTGTCCATCCATCCATCCATTCATTCATCTGTCCATCCATCCATCCATCCATTCATCTGTCAATCCATCCATCCATCCATTCACCCACTGTCCATCCATCCATTCATCCATCTACCATCCGTCCATCCATCCACCCACTCTTTGAACCATACCCCTCCTTCTTTCTTGATCACTTTCACCTTGTCTTAAGCTCTGTATTTACCACCTCATTTTATTAACTTCTGAGGATCCTGGTGCTGCAGTGGAGAGAACACAACTAGGTCCCCATCCCAGCACTGCTACCTCCTACGGTGCGAACTTGCTGAGCTATTGACTAGGTTAGAGACCCCGAGGCCAAGCCCTGCCCCGGCCACATACTTTTCTCTCAGTCTCTGTTAGGGGTTGTAAGTTTTGAACAGTGCCCGGCACAGGGCTGATGATAGTGCAGTGGCGTGAACATGGAAACAAACGAAAGAATGAACACGAAATCACAGAGGGATTAAAATTCAGCTGCAGGCAATGTGAGTTTATATTCCAGCCACTGTCCCGTTATTCCGCTCAATTAACCCGACAATCCTTTCAGGCAGATGTTATTGTCCTCGTGTTACAGATGAGGAAACAAAGACTCAGTGAGGCTGAAGCCCGCTCCCCCTGCTCCCTGGAGCCGGGTTCTCCTGTAAATGGCCATAGTCCCTGTTGGGTAGTGTGAGGGAGATGAGCGGACAGACTCAGTCTGGGGGTGGAGGAGAGGATCGCATGTATTTGTCTGGGTGGGATGGGTGCTGGGGGGAGGGGCTCAAGTCAGGCTCCTACTTACCAGATCCAGTTCTCTCTGGTTATAAAAGCCACACGTCCTTGGGGGTCACTGATCCATTCTTGTCCTGGGGAACTTGTGATCCATTAGCCCCATGAGTCCCCGCCGGGCAGACCATTGGGATGGCCGCTTGGTCCTGCTACTTTTAGAAGGATGTGCCCCCCACCCTCATGCTGCCCCTGGCAGTCATTGCTGCCGTGGAGTCTGTACCTCCCAGGGCCTTGGTTTTCCACCTGAGAAATGAGGAGTCGGGACCCTGAGGCCTTCTGAAAGCTGTTGGGCTGCAGCCACAAGGCGGTTCGTTTGTGGTGTCTTGGTGAAAGAGTTGTGGTTCGGTGCAGTGGGTCACCCGTGGTTAATCCACAGCATTGTCTCTCCGTTATGCCTGGGCACTTCTGTCTCCTCCATGCCAGCGAGCACGGGCTGCCGCTGAGTCAGCCTTCAGCAGCATACCTGCCAACCCTACACCAGCCCTGGAAACAATGAGAGGCACCCCCAGCTGAGACCCACACCCGGAATCCAGAATGGCCGCTGGGTATAAGCTGAGCTCAATGGATCCATTCACACACTGTCTCAGTGTGTGATTTTTGATCCTATGAAAGATTTTTTGATCCTATGAAATAGCAACGTTTTGCCCAGATTTTGGTTTGGGGTTGATATTCAGTCCTGCCCAGTCTGGGGACCGGACTGTGGTCTGAAAACATGGGGGGATTAAATGTGAATTGCCCCGTTAAGGCAAGATCAGCATTATCGGACAGTGAAGACAGGCTGCTTCAGCCTGCAAGGGGTCTTGGCGGGGATGGGGGTTCCTGATAACCCCAAACTCTCCCACGTGGCTCCATGCAAATGCCAAGTTCACTCTTTTCCCGTCAAGGGCCCGACTTCCGAAGAGCCGAGCCGGTGAGGCCGTGGCCGCAGCCACCGAGGCAGCTCACCATTCTGCAGGCTCAAACATAGGGTTTCGTTTTCTGCTGTCTCAGCTCGGGGGCTGCAAACATTCAGGGTCTTCTCCGGTGTGTGATCCAGATATTGAGCCAAGAGTCTAGGATTTGGGCGCTTATCTTCTCTTTCCTCAGTGGTCCAGCCCCATGAGAGCCAGCTGCCCCTACGCACAGTCTCATCCTCACCTCTTGCAAGGTGATGGACCCCGTCTTTGTCTTGCTTTCGGCAGGATCTTCATTCCAGGTGACTCTTGGTGGGGACTCTGAATTCCTGTTTCCCTCTGCATGCCAGAGTATTCCAGAGCTGATCCCTTCTACTGTGCTGAATTTTTAGTGTCTTGGCTCCCAAGCAGTACACATCCCCAATCCCAGCTTCTCTGAATCTCTTTCAACATCCATCGCCTGCAACCACTCTGGGCACCAATTTCTATATAAGGCACCGTTCTTCCTTATGGGTGGCAGAAACCAGCTCTCGTTAACTTACGCAGAAAAGATGTTCAAAGAACAGATATTCAAAAAGGATATTCAAAGGATGTTGGGTGACTCATAAATCATAAGTGAGCAGAAGACCTGGGCTTGTGGTCTGCAAACAGGAACAATCCTCTCAGACAGCCTATGAGGTCAACACTCTGGACACCCTTGCAAGCAGCACAGCCCACACCCGAAGCCCAGCACGGGGCACTGCTGTCCTAGGGGTTCAGCAGGGAGGTGCTCTGCTCCTTCCCAGCATGAGTTTTGTTTCCAGTTCTTGGGCTGGTGAGCTCTGAAGCCCCATCTGCAAGGGAGTCAGAGAACATGGGTGGCTGGTCCTTCTGGTTTCTAGGCAGGAGGGTGATCCATGGGTCCAAGACCTATGAAGTGGGGTTCAGAAGGGGGGGATGGCAAAACGATGAAAAAAAAAATAAAACACCAAAACCAAATGCCTGTCTCCTTTCGTAGCAGGCTTCTTTCATCTCTTCTAGGTTAGTACAGGGTGTGTCGACCAGCCCAGATCTCTGCCCCTCTTCAAAGTCAGCAATTCCTCAAAAGATGAAACAGAGTTACTGTATGATCCAGCCCCTCCACTTCTGAGTATATATACAAAATAACTGAAATCATCAGTCTCCATAATGTGTTGGGGCACCCATGTTCATAGCAGCATTATTCACAGTAGCCAAAAGGAGGAAGCAGCCCAGTTGTCCGTTGATGGATGAATGAATAAGCAAAATGTAAGATATTCTTATAAGGGAATATTATCCAGCCTTAAAAAGGAAGGCAGCTCTGACAGCTGCTCCAGCATGGCTGAAGCTTGGAAACGTGATGTTAAGTGAAATAAACCAGACACAAAACGATATATGCTGCCTGATGACCTGATGCTGCTGCAGTGAGGTCCCTGGAACCGTCACATTCACAGAGACGGAAAGCAGGATGGGGGTCGCCGGGAGGCTGGGGGATGGAAAAATGGGGAGTTCGTGTTCAATGGGCATGGAGTTTCACTTTTGCAAGATGAAAAGAGTGCTGGAGATGGATGGTGCTGATATTGCACAAGGATACCAATGCGCAGAAGACTGCTACTGACCTGCTGCTTAAAAATGGTTACAATGGTAGATTTCAGGTTATGTGTATTTCACCAGTAAAAGAGGAGGAGCAAAAAAACCACTGCCCTTGGAGCTTTCTGGATCAGAAATGAGCTTTCTCTCCTCTGAACCTCTTCAAACATTCCACCCCAGATCTCCCTGAATTAGGAGACGCCGGGTGGCAAGATGTCTCTTTGAGGACAGGTTCTGTGCCTGAGCCACTGATCTGTACCCACCTCATCACTCCCACTGACGCCCGACTTGGTGCCTGGCACCAGCAGACATTGGGTGGATGAAGGAAAAAGAAGTGGGGATGCAGCCCTCACCCCTGGCCAAAGCTCCCTCCAGCACAGTGGCCTCGAGGAGCACCATGCGAGCACACGGCCACGGTCCCCAGACAGCAGCGCAGTCGGCTGTCTGAACATGCGCACTCGGGCGCCCGACCCTCCCCACTCATAGCCAGGGGCGGCAGGTGTGTGGTGAGGTGGGTGGTGAGCCGGACCTGACAGCAGTCCCTACAAACAATTTCCTGCTTCCGGGGGTCTGAGTCCTTCACGACCTGGCGGTCTGGTAGAAGGGTTTAAAAACACAGACCAGCTCTGTGCTCACTAGCTTTGTGTCCTCATTTGTAAAACTGGCATAAAGAGTCCTAGATTTATAGGGTTGTGTGAGGCCCCACTGAGATGATACATGTGAACTGCTTAGCATGGTATCTGGGGGAGCACACCTTGCTTGTCCCACGTGACCGGTGGCCATCCTCCCTTTTCCTGATAAACAGAACCCTGATCTACTTATGGGACCAGCAGAAATGATCGGGGCGCCTGAGTGGCTTAGTCGTTAAGGGTTTGCCTTCGGCTTAGGTCATGATCCCAGTGTCCTGGGATGGAGCCTCGCACAAGGCTCCCTGCTTAGCAGGGGACCTGCTTCTCCCTCTCCCACTCCCCCTGCTTGTGTTCTCTTTCTTGCTATCTCTCTCTCTGTGTCAAATAAATAAATAAAATTAAAAAAAGAAAAGAAAAGAAATGCTGTGATCTCAGCATCGGAAGATGGACTGTGAGGGGCCCATCCCATTCATGAACATCTGATTCCCTCGGACCCGTGGTTGGTCTAAGTGTGGCCACGTGATCCTACTCTTACTGAGGGGGAGCAAGAGGAGATCCGTTGGGTACAGAAGGAAGGTGACAGTGAGGGCCCCTCCTCAATAAAAAGGCAGATACTTACAGGGACATGGCCCTTCCCTATTCTCCCTTCTTCCTGCTTTGAACGCAGACATAATGCCATTTTGCAGTGAGGAGGTGATAAGGACGTTAAAGAAACCCCAGCCCTGACATCGTCAAGCCACCTGGCAATGCCAAGGTCCCTATCCGAGTTTCTTGGAATGGAAGAAAATGAAACCCCTTTCTTTCTTCCCTCAGCCTGTATCAGTTGGAGTTTCGTTTCTTGTACTTGCAACTGATGCCTTCCTATGGCACACACGGTCTCATAGCCCAGTAAATATTCACTTGGATCTGACCTCCTACTCTCTTCCACCCGCGAGCAAGACGTGCGACTCTCTGGATGTCCCATCATGTATAAGATGGAGAGACAGCTGTCTCCCCAGGCTCTTGGGAGGATTAAATGAGACACAGTCTGTGAAATTGCTCTGTGGACCATGAGGGCTTCGGCTGGGAAGGAGGGTTGTTGTGGGCCTCTCTCCTGGAGACCAGGGCTCCCCGGGTGAGGAACAAGTTGGCTGCAGCCAGAGAAAAGAAAGCAAGGAGACATACTGGGGAGCAGAGCCCCAGCTCCAGCGCCCCATCCCGGGGAAGGAGGGGGATTCCTGGGGGGCCACGCCACAGGTTGGTCAAGCAGTCAAGCGCTCAAACTCTAGGACCCAGCTGCCTCTGCCTCTCCCCCACGCACTTGGTAGCCTCTCTGTGCCTTGGATTCGTCTTTTGAAAAAGGGGGAATAATGAGAGTGGGGTGTCAAATAAATAAGTGTATGTAGAAGCTTAAATAACATGGACTGAGAGTATCCTGTTCCATGCACAGGTCGGGAGAGACTGGCATGACCCAGGATGATTCTGGAGGACACCTTGAAGGGAGGGAGGAGTGAACTTGACCCTGAGAGAGGCTAGCCTGTGGCAGGTGGATCAGCCAGGGGCAAAGGTGGGGTGGGCAGGATCACATCCTAGGACACAGGTCAGGAGGTGACTGGAAATGAGGCTAGAGGGTTGTAGGGTCAGATGGTGGTGACTGCAGGACAGTGGGTGGGGCTGTGTCCAGGGGGGGCTGCCCAGTCATTCACAAATGTTCACCGAGTCCCTACTATGTGCCAAGCCCCCGTGCTGGGTGCTGGGGTGCATCTGTGAATGGGAGAAAGATCTTATCCAGGCAGAACGTATATCCTAGGAGGCAGAGAAGACAATGGAAAAAATAGGTACAACCCAGGGAAGGTCCAAAGGTGACCAGTGCCATGTGCCAGTCACTGCAGACCTACTGTGTGCCAGATACGGGAGAGCTGGGATTGCTGCCCTCTAGTCTCTCAGCCCGGCAGGGGCCAAAACTGTGTGTGCATTGGCCCCTCCTCTGTGGTTCGTGCTCGGTGGTCCGTGTCCGTGTGCGTACAGCTGTCTGTGGGCGTGGCTGAGTGGATCTGTGCTTAGCTGGCAGCCCTGTGTTTTCCTGAGAGAGAGAGAGAGAGAGAGAGTGTGTGTGTGTGTGTGTGTGTGTGTGTAAGGAGGGAGGCGAGGTAGTGAAGGCTCTGATTCAGACCTTCCTCTGCTCTGGCAGAAGCTGAGGTCTGGTGGGGCGGGAGTTGGGGCGGGCTTCTCCCTCACACCTGTCCCCTTGGCTCTGGGGTGGGGGTGGGGAGCCCTGAGGGTGCCCATGACTTTGTGGGAAGAAGGTCAGGGCGCAGCCGGAATGTGTTTGCGTTTCCTGGGTGATTGACGATGGGAGCAGGCTGTCTTCCCGAGACAGATGCAGGAATGTTTCTGCTAATCAAGCGGAAAGCAGGGGCGTGGGGGCTGCCTGAGGCCCCCCGCTCAGCCCTGCTCCACGGCCACCTGTCGGGGCCGGGGAAGCCGTTGGGCAATGCTAGGGAGAAGCTCCCAGACCCAGGCGACCCCACTGCCCACCTCTGCCTGCCCAGGAGTCTCCAGTCAGGCATGGCTTACCCGCTCCCCAGATATGCCTGGCTGGGTGGGAGAATGGGGTCCAGGGTTCAGCCCAGAGCGTGACCCTGGGTGTGGAGGGGGGTTTCAGTGGGGGAGTGGGACTTCAGGCATCTGTCCCAGCAGCTGGGGAGCAGGCAGGAAGAGGAAGCATCCATTTTCCCAAGGTTCCTCCTCCTGATGCCTGTCTCCAACCAGCCCTGCCAAGGGCAGCCTCAGGGCACCCCCCTTTTCTTCCCTATGCTCGGGTTTAAGAGCCCCAAAGAGTCAGCAAAGGCAGGAAATTACCCAGAGAGGAAAACGGAGGGGAGGGGTGGTCCCTGGTCTCAAGGGGGTGAGTGGTGTGGGTGTCCCAACTCCAAGGGTCCCCCCGCTGGGGTCCCACATTACCCCCAGCCCACCCCTCCCCTGTTCTAGGAATCCCACGTCCTGGGAGGGGCGGGGCAGGGGGAGGGGCGGATAATAGGACATGCAAACCAGTGTGGTCCGGCCTCTGGCAGGCCTAGGTTGTAGACATTCATCTTCGGAGAGACAGTGACTCTCTGCCCCGTTGACAAACACCTCCCTGGGGGGATACAGGCCCTTATGGGAGGACTCTGTCCCTCAGGCTTGGGATGGGAGTGTCCAGGGCTTCACTGGAGGTAGTGGGTTGCCAGTCAGAACGGCTCCCACACCAAGAACTCCCTGTGAAGCTGGGGCTGAAGCCTGTCCCAATGTCATCCCCTCTTCACCCAACACCCCCTCATGTCATACCCCCTCCACCCAACACCGTCTCCCCCCGCCACCTTGCACTGCAGGGACTTCCCCAGCACAGTCCTGTGGGGCTCGTGAGCCAGGACTTGCTGACTCGGTGACTTGCCTTGTTTCCCAGGCTAGCACAGGCAGAACGCCCAGACCCCCAACCCTGGCCCTGGCAGGGTCACAGCCCAGCTGGGTCCAAAGTCTCTTTTCTCAGGTTTGGCTCCGAAACACCTCTTTCCCCCTCCCACTTTCCCAGTCTCCCCGTTGAGGATCAGGGGAGGAGGGGCGTGCCTGTGAGTCACCCTCTGACTCACAGGAGGCTTAGCCAGGGCCTGGTGTGTGAGGGTGTGCGTGTGTGCGTGCGTGCGTGCGTAGGTGTGTGTGTGTGTGTGTGTGCGTGTGTGCACTGGGAGGCAAGAAGGCTCAGCTGAGGTGGGGAGACATGTCTTGGCTTTGTGGCCTTTAAAGAGCTTGGGGCACCTGGGTGGCTCAGTCGGTTAAGTGTCTGCCTTTGGCTCAGGGTCCCGCTTCGGGCTCCCAGCTCGGTGGGGAGACTGCTTCTCCCTCTCCCTCTGCCCTACGCGTGCTCTCCTTCCCTCTCGTTCTCTAAAAATCTGAGCTAATTGCAGCTGGACCCCAACTGATAGGACCGCTTGGTCACAGCCAGGTTGGGTCAGTCCCCTGGAGCAGATGGGTAGGGCCTGGGTCCTGGGTCTGGGCTGACCCCGTGGGGGCTGGCCCTGCAAACGGGGGAGCCCAGCAGCTACTGGGATGCTCATCTGGGAGATACTAGATTTCTCCCCAACAGGACAGCCCGGCAGTGAAAAGTGCTGGAATTCACATAGCAAACCTATCACTGTTGGATTAATTAAGTGACTGAACAAATATGTCAGGCTGGGTAGACGGATTTGGGTTTCCTGGCTACGAACTGACACTTCTCGAACCTTAAATGTGTGGGAGAATCCCCTAGGGGCTTTGTCCGAAGGCAGCCTCCGACTCGGCCGGGGCATCAGAACCACAGCCGTCACCTCTGAGGGGGCCGGAGCCAGACGCTGTAGCAGACAAATGTTTCACATGTTGACAAGAAGGGAAATGTAGATACCAGAAAATATAAACTGGACAGCTGGACAGAATCCCTGGCAGACCTCCAGGGCAGACAAGGACACAGATGGTATGTGAGGACTCAGGAGTACTTCAACTCCAAGCGTCAACTTGGGTTCTCTGTGTTCTAACAAGCCCCAGGTGACGCCAGCTCTGTGGGTCCAAGAGCCACACTGGGAGAGGCAAGAACGGAGGAGGGTTTAGAAGGGAAACCTCGGGGTCAGCTCAGCAGAGTTCCTGGTCCCGAGCCGGTTGTGAATCTTCTGGGCACACCCTGAACCAGAACGGTGTGATGGGGTCACACAGCTCCTGCCTGTGGTTCAGGGGTCCTGGCCCAGGAGCCATGAAGGTGGCCAGAGCTCCCAGAGAAAACCTGCTGGCTCTAGGACCAGGTCCTGATGGCCACAGGGTCGGCGACCTGGAAACCGCATCCTACCTGTTTCCTGAAGACCTACTGTGTGCACACGAGGACCATGAGTTGGGGAGAGACACAGACATTGGGGAGCTGAAGGCCAGTTGGGAAGATCATAAGGTTGGTATTGAAAGGGTCATCATCCTGTTTCCATTTCACAGATGAGGAAACGGAAGCCACAAAGGGAGAGGGAACAGACTCAAAGTCTTACAAGTAACCTGTGGGGTCAGGACTCGAACCCTAGCCCTCTTACTCGCGGGACAGGATTTTTTTCCTCCCCATTCTAGAAAGGAGCATACTGGGAGGATCAGGGGCCTATGGCAGGGGAGGCTGTGGGACCGATCAGGCTGCTGTCCCTGAACCTAATGCAGGTCCAGAGAGGCCTGGAAACTTCCATTTTGTTGAGGCTTTTGGTTATATTCAAAGTATGAAGAAATACCTAAATAGGGTTAGCAAATTTGTGCTATTTTAGAATCTTACATCGATCAAATTAACATAACACAACATACCATTCAGTGACTGTATGTGGATCTATTTGGAAATAACCTCACAATTCAATATAGGTGTTTCATGAAGAGGAACCCAAGCCCACAGACCTGCAGGCGACAGTGCCCCCTGTGTCTCCAGGAGTCTCGGATGGCCACGGACGAAGGGTAGAGGATGGGTGGAGAGGCCAGAGGTGCAGGTGGGAATCTGAGCCCAAGCGGGCAAGGGTGTCTGTGTCTGCTTTGCTCACTGCTATTTTCTGAGTCTGTAGCCGTGCCTGGCATACAACAGGCTCTCACTCTGCACTGTTGGCTGAATGTGACTGAGCCAGCTGTGGGGGAAGGAGAGAGGTGTTGGGGCAGGGCTCTCTAACCATCCTTTCTCCGGGTGCAGTGGGAATTTTCTTTTTCCCAATCCTGACCAAGTGAAGTCGGGCAGAGAGTTGGGTGCCTGAGTTCTGATCCTGGCCTCCTGTGCAATAGGGTAACCAGGTCCTGTCTCGAAGCGACAGCTCCCTGGGCTGTAGAACAGGGGTAGGCCATGTCACCTTCAGGGTCTCAAGGTCAGCACCAGTCAATCCTTTGAGGTCTTTTCTAGCTCTAGGAAAGGTTTGGGGAAGAAGAATTCTGGAAGTAGTTGGGATGGGGTTGGAGCCGCGGGCGGGCAGGGGCACAGCGACAGAAAGGACAGAGAGACACTGCTAAGAAACCCAAAGCAGCTCGCAGACCCAGGCGTTTTCTAGTGATCAGTAACAGAAGCACGCGTGTGGTCCCACGTGGACGGGTATGGGCGGCGCATCACAACCGCGCGCAAACCCACCCACTTACTCCACCAGTGGCCACGCCCCCAGCCCCACCCCACTTCCCTGTCTTAGCACGAGGCTGTCTGAATGGCATGGCCACTGTGTGCTCTTTCCACATGTAGGGTCCTTGGCTTTTCCTCGGAGTCCCCAGCCAGTTGGCCTGGACAAACCCAAGCATCTGGCCAGCCCCCATGACTCTCCCTCGGAGAACCCGCGCTGTCTCAGGCGCTTTAGTTATTCCTCCTTCCTCCTGGCACACCATCCCCGGCCTTGTCCACCCTGGAGGTCTGCCACGGTTTATGTCTAGCTGACCAGTTCATCTTTTCTGGTATCCACATTTTCCCTTCCTGTCAACACGGGAAACGACTGTTGCATGCTGCGAGCATCTGGTCCCCGCTCCCCTCTCTAGGTTCCCTCGGTGGTGATGGCTGTGGGGCTGGTGCCCTGGTTCCCTGGCCACAGCTGGACATTCGATGGCAGCTCAGTCTCCGGAAACGGGACGTCAGCCCCAGGTCTCATGCAGTGTAGGCTCGGGAGGTGAAGAGGGAGGTGATTCTGGCTAATGTCTTTTGCAAATTTAACTTTAAAACAAAATTTTAAAAAATATATATTTTATTTATTTATTTGACAGAGCACAAGCACAAGGGGAGTAGGGGGCGGGGGGGGGGGGAGAAGCAGGCTCCCCGCTGAGCAGGGAGCCCTACTATGGGCGCGGGGCTCGATCCCACAGATGCTTCGCCTACTGAGCCACCCAGGCACCCCTGAAAGTTTTCTTTTATTTTGAGGTAACTGTTGATTCACATGCAATTTAAAGAAATAATGCAGAGAGTTCCCCTGTGTCCTTTCTCTGTTTTCCCCTACTGGGAGCATCTTGCAAGACTATATAGTACGATATCGCAACCAGGATGTTCACATGGATGCAGCCAAAATACCAAACGTTTCCATGGCCACAAGGATCCTCCTGTTGCCTTTTTAATGGCCACGCCCACTTCCCTTCAATCCCCGCCCCCTCCCTAACACCCCTCCCTCCCAAACTGATCTCTTTCCCATTTTTGCAATTTGTCATTCCAAGAATATTATATAAATGGAATCATACAGTATGTAACTTTTTGGGATTGGTATTTCTGACTCAGCATAACCTCTGGAGAGCCATCCAGGTTGCTGTGTGGGTCACTTGTTCATTTTTGTCACTGAGTCGTTCGTTTCCCATGAAATGGATATACACAATTTGTTTAGCCATTTATTTGTCGAAGGACATCTGGTTTGTTTCCAGATTTTGGCTATTACGAATACAGTTGCTATAAGCATCCCCGTACAGGTTTTGGTGTGAGCAGAAGCCTTCATTTCTCTGGGACGAATGCCCAGGAGCGCAATTGCTGGGTTGAATGGCAGTTGCATGTTTAATTTTTAAAGAAACTGCCGAACTATTTTCCAGAGTGGCTGTACCTTTTCATGTTCCCACCAGCAGTGTGTGAGTGATGGGTTTTTCTGCATGCTCGCCAACATTTGGTCTTGTCACCATTTTTTAATTTAAGCCATTCTGATCGCTGTGGAGTGATAGCTCATTGGGGTCTAATTTGCATTTCACTCCTGGTTAATGATGTTGAACATATTTGCATGGGCTTATCTGCCATCTGCATATCCTCTTCAGTGAAATGTCTCTTCATGTGTTTTGCCTATTTTCTAACTGGAGGATTTTTTTCTTTCCTTTTTTTTTTTCTTTTCGCTGTTGAATTTTGAGCGTTCTCATGGGTTCTAGACACTGGTCCTTGGTCAGAAAAGTGGTGTGCAAATATTTCCTCCCAGCCTGTAGTCTCTCTTCAGCTTTTTTTTTTCTTCATGATTTATTTATGTGTTTTAGAGACAGAGACAGAGAGTGAGCAAGCGCAGGGGGAGGGAAGAGAATCCTGAGCAACCTGTCCTCTGAGTGTGGGCCATCACAGGACTCAATCTCATGATCCTGAGATCAGGACCCAAGCCAAAATGAAGAGCTTTCAGCTCTTCAGCCTTTTTTTTTTTTTTTAAAGAATTTATTTATTTACTTGAGAGAGTGAAAGAGAAAGCATGAGAAGGGAGACGGTCAGAGGGAGAAGCAGACTCCTTGCTAAGCAGGGAGCCCGATGTAGGATTCGATCCTGGGACTCGATCCTAGGGCTCCAGGATCATGAACTGAGCTGAAGGCAGTCACCCTACCAGCTGAGCCACCCAGGTGCCCCTTGGCTCTTCAGCTTTTTAAGAGACTCCTCCATGGGAGAGCCCAGGTGACTCAGGCAGGTAAGCCCCCCACTCTTGATTTCAACTCCAGATTATGATCTCAGGGTGGCAAGGCTGAGCCCAGGGTTGGGCTCTGCGCTTGGGGAAAGGGGGTCTGCTTGGTCCATTTGAGATTCTCTCTCCCTCTCCCCCTCTGCATCCCCCCAATAAAGAAATAAATCTTTTTTTTTTTTTTAAGACCCTTTCATGAAGGAAGAGTTTTAAATTTTGATGAAGTCCCATTCATCAATCTTTCCCTTTATGGCTCATGCTTTTGGTACTCCGTATGAGCCCTGGTTGCTTAGCACTAGATCCCCAAGTATTTTTCTTTTTTTTTTTTTTTAATTAATTTTTTTTCCAAAGTTTTTTTCTAAGTTTTCTAGTTTTACCTTCCACATTTAAGCCTCTGGTCTATTTGGATTGATTTTTGTGTAAGGTATGACTAAGGTTGAGGGTCTTTGTGGGTTGTTTGTTTGTTTGTTTGTTTGTTTTTTACCTATGGATGTTTAGTTGCTCCCACACCATTTGCTTAAAGGTCTGCCTTTCCTCCCTCAAATTGCTTTTGCATATTGTAATGCAAATATTTGTGTGGTCTGTTTCCGGGTGCTCTAATTCCTTCCACTGACCTCTGTGTCACTTGCTCTGCCAGTATCACACAGTCCTTCTTACTATAAGTATGTAAGATGTCTTACCTGCTTTCTATATCAGGTTTTTGATAAAGTCCATGGACTGGATCCTCTCATTCCTTTTCAAAATTGTTCCGATGATTCTGGTTCCTTTGCTTTTCCATATCAGTTTTATTTATTTTATTTTATTTTTTATGTCAAACATACTTTATTAGCACAAAAAAGCAGCCATAGGGGCACCTGGGTGGCTCAGTAGGTTAAAGCCTCTGCCTTCAGCTCAGGTCATGATCCCAGGTCCTGGGATGGAGCCCTGCATCAGGCTCTCTGCTCAGCGGGGAGCCTGCTTTCCCCTCTCTGGGCCTGCCTCTCTGCCTACTTGTGATCTCTGTCTGTCAAATAAATAAATAAAAAATCTTAAAAAAAAAAAAAAAAAAAAAAACGAAGCCATAAGAAGCCACAGTGAGAAGAAACATACATTAGCGGTCAAACAGTTAATGTTGCCTACAAATACAGCTTTTCCTTTCTGTAGCCTTGGCAGTAGCCAACAGCTTATAAAAGAACTTTCTGTCACAGCAGGGTAAGGAAACCAAGGAGTACTGACCGGTGGTCCAGAGTACATTAACAAAAAGACACAAGAATGGATTCAACGAGTGCAAAATGTCTGGGAGAGAACTGTAAATTCAGCTCGATATTCAGAAGCAAACACTAGCACTTGGCATCACTTCCAAAATAGCTCACTGAAGTAGTATTTCATACTATTCTAAGTGACCAAAAGGTGCTAAGTGAAGTTATTTATAGATACAATGATTACACAGTATCTTCGAAGCCTGCAATTAGAGTTTCAGATTTTCCATTAGAAATTAACTGCCCTGAAATTGTACAAACTGTACTTAAGCAATTCAGCTATGAGAGTTTACAGCTAAGAGCTATATCCTGCCATCCAAACTGTTCATTGCAGTTTAACAATCATCTCAACTCGGCAACCACTGCTGTTACCATTGGACTTGTCTGGGCATCTTCTAGTCTCACTTTCTTCATGGTTCATAAACGCATCGCGGGCACAGGAAAAGATCCAGCTTTCATCAATGAGTAGACTGCACGTACTAACCTAAGAAAATCACACACAGGACCACATTGCAGCTCTTCCCAGTGTGTTTTAAGTTAAAACACTCATTCAAAAAATATTAATACCTAAGGCCTTGGGATAAAATTCTACTACCAGATTTATAAGCCTGAATTTTTAGGAGCAACTGTCTAGGAAACCTGGTTTACTGAACAGTACCTTTTGCAGAAGAGACACGAGACTGACTCTAAATTCAACACTTCAGTGAACTTCACTGTGCCCTTATGGCCAGGAAATTGCATTTTTCTTTTTTTCTCAAAGGAAGGCAGTCTTTATCTTTTGGACTGCCAAAGCTTGATTTATAGTAACTAGAAACAGCGCTACTGTTGGAAGGCTGTAGAAAAATTCTTCGAAAAAATAACAATTTCAAAGATTAGTCACACGGTTGAAATACTCATCCAATAGTAATAATTTGTTCTTCAGTAAGAAATAGAATTCTTTGGGGCACATGGGTGGCTCAGTTGGTGAAGCGCCTGCCCTTGGCTCAGGTCATAATCTCGGAGTCCTGGGATCCAGCAGCCCCTCTTCCTGGGCTCTCTGCTCAGTGGGGAGTCTGCTTCTCCCACCCCCTCTGCCCCTCCCCCCTGCTTATGCTCTCTCTTAAGAAATAAATAAAATCTTAAAAAAAAAAAAAGGAATAGAATTCTTCACAGCAAATGCTGTGAAGTTGTTTCACTCAATTACTACAGTCATTAAAAACCAAACTGTTCGCTCAATGGACAAAAAAATGTTTTTCCAGCCTTACTGAACACTCTGTCTTCTGTTGTCTCAAGGGGCCCCACATTTATCTGAGTAAGTAACAGCAGATCGCACCTGACAGATACTAACACTAAGCCTATACACTGTACTGGAAAAACCCTAACACGGATATGCGTCCTTGCTATGTAATAGCACATGGTCTGATGCACATAAAAGCAGATCAAGTGAATGCCCTTCAGGGGCATTCTTTGCCTTGACTGGTTCTCGTTCTAACCAGTGAACTCTTAACTTTTGGGGCATAATGATACTCTTTCAAAAAAATCCTGCAGCATGAATGGTAAAGGGAGCTATCAGTTCCATCCATGCAGGACACCTACAGACCACTGCCCAGCAGATATATGGCAGGCTGGAAGGGAAAGTCCTATTTAAGGTTAGAGTAAGCAATAGTTCAAAAAACCATGCAAGAACTGGGATCTTCATAACGTTCCCAGAGTCCTGTTACTGCGGAGGCCTGAAATATACACG
The DNA here is from genome assembly GCF_964662115.1 of Mustela nivalis. NCBI lineage: Eukaryota > Metazoa > Chordata > Mammalia > Carnivora > Mustelidae > Mustela > Mustela nivalis. Next base: position 8,739,139 of record NC_139026.1, read on the forward strand.
GTAACTGGCACCCAGACTGCACTTGGGACTCCAGTGTTCAATTCATGGAAGCTCACGGAGGTTCTGTGGTCGCAAGAGGTCGTCCTCTTGCGTAGAAGGTGCAAGAACCTGCCTTCAGTTTCCCTTCAAGGAAGGCTTCTGTTTCGTAACGGTCCATCTCTCCCCAGGAGCAGGGATTTCCTCGAATCCAAAGCGAGTCGGCACGTGGCAATGCCTAGTCAATTTGCGGATGGACTTTCCAACCCCCGGTCTGCTAACCTGGACATGGCTGTCTCCAGACACCTGATATAGCTTCTGCCTACGTGACTGCAGGCACAGAGTGACTGTTCTCTTCTGAGTCATGATTACCTTCTAGAATCGCAGTAATGTCCCCATTTACTTCAGTCATTCCAGGAGCTGACTTTGGTCCCAATTTACATAATGGGTTAACCTGTACGGTGCCTTCAAATGTGTGTCTTTGTGCTTGGGAGGAGGGTCAACCCGCTCTTCGATACTAAGCCATCTTCCCTCTTGGAGCCTATCTTCTTCATCTCCTGTACAAACCAATGATGGATCGAACAGATCAAAAAAGTTGAGTGTGGGCTCACGAGGGGCTCTGTGCTGTTTAAACAAATGCCATCGGGGAGCTACATCTGAGCCAGCAGGAAATGGGCATTTCTCAAGACTTAATTCAGAAACACGTATTTTAAAAAAATGTTTTTTTTATTAGAGAAGAGGGTCTGGACTGCTGACTGTAAGTTCTCATGAGGAAACACAAGCTCACAGTGTCCTGCAACCTCTGTCTCAGAGAGTGGCTTCCCACGGCTCCGCGGACACCTGTCCACACCGAGGACAGAGCTTACGCCATACTGCCGCTCTCTCCTTTGAAGTCCACAGAGTTCTACCCAACTTTTTATCAGCATCTAATGAACTTTATGTCTTTGTAGAACAGGAATGTTTTCTCTTCCCACCCCATGGAGCATGTCCAGAGTGCAGATCTCTTCTTGCAAGTCTCTTTCCTGGGGTGACACATGAATCACTACCCTTTTCAGTGTTTACTTCAACAATCTAGCAATGTCGGTGGCACAGTTTTGGGTTCTCCTTGAAGAATTCTCGGAAGGGCTTAATCTCAGTTGCAAAGTAAGGTTTTCTCCTAAGGGGCTGGTTTGTTGTTAGGGAGCTGAGTACAGACAAACATCTGTTGGACTTCATGTCCACATCTTCCCCCTCCCTCGTGACCAAAGAGATTCTGACACCTGTGTTTAAAGTGATTCTGCATCTTCCTCACTTTATCTGTTGATTATAAGATCAGTTTGGGCATGTGGGAGGGCCTCACCTGCGGGCACCTGAGGCTAGGAAGAAGGTCCCGTCTGTCCTTTTCGACTGACCAGTAAGCACAGTCTCGCTTCCTCTGGACTAAGCCGGGGGCTCCGGGACCCCAACTCTGCCAGATGCTTCCGCACCCCCTTCCCCAGCCACCTTCCACCCTTCACCTTTTCCCCTCCCCCCAAATCTCACCGGAATGGAAAATACCTCCCCTCCACACCAGTTTTAGAATAATGTTGTCTATCTCTATCCTCAAAACATTTTACTGGAGTTTTAACAGGAATTGTATGAAGTCCATATGCCAATTTGGGGAAAATTGACATTTTACTCTGCTGAGTCTTCACGAACATAGTATGTCTTTCCATGCCTTTGCCTTTGTTGATTTCTTTCATCCACTTTCCGTGAGTTTTCAGCATGCCAAGCCCCGTGGACGTGTTTTGTTAGATTTACACCTCAGCATTTTATTTTATTTGAGCAATTGTAAATGGTATTTTAAATGTTTATATCTTTTGTTTCTTGGCTGAGACTTTTGTTTTCATTGGTTTCAGATGTATTCGTAACACTTCGCTTATCTTAGTGTGGGCATCTATGCTCATTCGGCTTGAGATCTTCCTGGCTTTTGGCTTGACGAGTGGTTTTCTAGCGAGACCTGGATATTTTGGGCATTATGTGATGAGACTCTGTATCTTGTGCAGCCTTCTGCTTTAGCTAGTTGCCTGGGATGCTTCTGGAGTAGGGAAGTGGGAGAATTGCCTCATTGCTGCCAAATAGGGTTAGAAATCCAAATTCCCCACTTGACCTCTGTTCGTGCTAGAGTTGATGAGTTTCCCTCTTGTTGCGTAGGTGGAGAGGCAAGTCCCAGTCCCCTTCTTGGCCCTTCCCCGATAGCATCCCGGCAGGGAGACTGGAGCACCTTATACACTGCTGAAGGGAGAAGTCTAGGTTTCCCACATGGTCTTGCTGGCACGGATGGGGCCACAGATTTTTCTGAAGGGTTTGGCCGGAGTACATCAATTATTGTGTAAAATTTTTCTGTCTTGCTAGCTGCCTCTTTTCTGGTTCTTTGGCTAGATAGAGTAGGCTTTGTTGTTTTTTGGGGGGTGTGTGTGAATATCCAATCCCCTTGGCATTTCCAGATTGCTGGCTTCTTGAGCTTAAAGTCTGAGCTATATGAGGCAAATTTAAAAAAAAAAAAATTCCAACAACAGAAACTCATCGGGTTGTTTCTTGGGTCCCGTGATCCCTCGCTAGTCTGCCTTCTTCTTCCCTCGCTTCAGAGCCTCCTCGGGCTTGTTTTATATACTGTGATTAGGGTTTTAGTTGCACTTAGTGGGAGGAATACGAAAAAGTACATCTTCTACTTCCTCTCAGAAGCAGTCCAGTTTAAATATAATTTTACTTTTTATGTCAAGTGGAGATTGTTCCGTTAACTAAAATCTTTTGTTCTTCATATGCTTTCACTGTCCATGCAGGGCCTTTAAAAATTTTATATAAAGTGTGTGTGTGTGTGTGTGTGTGTGTGTCTCCTCTCATCCCTGAACCAAACCCTATTCCCCTCCCTCCTCCAAAGACTCCTCTTCAAATGTAGTCACGATATGTTCTTTTTGTTTTGTTTTGTTTTTGTTTTTATTTTTTAAGATTTTATGTATTTATTTGACAGACGGAGATCACAAGTAGGCAGAGAGGCAGGCAGAGAGAGGAGGAAGCAGGCTCCCCGATGAGCAGAGAGCCAGATGCGGGGCTTGATCCCAGGACGCTGAGATCATGACCTGAGCCAAAGGCAGAGGCTTTAACCCACTGAGCCACCCAGGCGCCCCATGATATGTTCTTAAATAAATACATACCCTCGGCAAGCAGGCAGCTTTGGGGAAGTATATATCCATTTTAAGTTTACACCAGTGAGATCATGTCTGATGCCCCATTTTATTTATTTCCTTTTTTTCCCTCAAAACCAGGTCTTTGGGTTTGACCCATGTTGTTTAACAGATGGGGCTAAGTCTTCTCCCCTCCACCTGCATCCCTCACATTCCTCAGCCATTTCCCTGGTGAGGGATGCCCGGGTGCCTTCACTTCACAATTGCTGCAAGCAGGGTCACGGGAAACTTCTCGGGCATGGTCCCCGGAGGGCTGGGTTCTAACGCATCCGAGCGTTACCCCAAGGGGAGGGCTGGCTGTCTCTCGGGGGACACACGCTGTCCTAACTTGCTTCTGTGAGGACAGTACCTGCTCATGCTTCCGCCACCAGTGTCTGGGACATCCCGTGGGGAAGACGAATATAGCATTGGGAATTCTCTGGTAAAGCAGACATTATTTTGGTGAGGTGAACCACCACCCTGTAAATCATGTTTCGGCTTGTAAACAGCCAGGCAGGCAGTATAACCCAAGGTTCCCTGGGATTTCCCCTGGTGATTGCGGGAGAGTCCTGCCTGGTCCAGTGCAATAGGGACTGGGGTATGGGATGGGGAAGCATCCAGAAGCAGAAGCAGGGAGAGACCTAAAGCCCAGAAATCCCAGAAGTTGAAATAGTCCCTGGGAAATGGAAATGAATGAGCAGTGAAGGGAACAGCCCCTCCTGTAGAGCCTGGCACGCAATTCATACTTAGTTAATATTTACCAGTTGTGAGAACCAACCAAGGAAGGAATGATCGGCCCAGGCCTCTGCACGCTCACTGCTGGCGTTGGTGGGGTCTGTGCTTCCGGAACCCCAAACTTTATTTCCGGTATTGACGCTCCAGCTGGAGGTGCGCATTTGTAAAGGGGAATCCGGTGTCCTGGAGGCCCCCAAACCCCTGCCTCTCAACATTCAGTCAGTCCCTCATTCATCCCTAAAATTCTGCCAGACACCTAATGGGCCCCACCCTGTGCCATGCTCCTGAGGACTGAGATGAGAAGTCACGGACGTAGATATGTCCCCCTCAGACAGCCAAGGGTTAGAGCTCTCAGTCTACAGGGTGCCCTCAGCCTAGAGACTCCCCCCTGCAACACCCCCAAACCACTCCCCCCCACAGCCCCACGGGCATTATTCTCCGCTGACTTCCTGGACTTCCCTCCCCAGCATACATGTTATTTGTCAGTGTCTATTTCTACAATCATTTAATTTTTATTGGTGTAACCTATTATTTATGACTGTTTATCCAAAGCGTTATGTGCCTGACACACAACAAGAGTTTGGTAAATGCTGTGACTTGACCATCAGAAGAATAAGGGCCGAAATGAAGGTGCCCATGGCTCTCTGAGGACAGAGAAATCGCCTCTGTCTGGGGCCGGGAAGGAGGGCTTCCTGGTGGTGGTGGCAATCCCAGAGCAGAATGTTTGCCAACTGGATCAGGGAGTTCCAGGCACAGAGAGATACATGGCGTGTCCTGGGGACAGACAGTAAGTTGCTGGGAACCACCATGGGGGACTTTGGGCCGTATAGATGGAGGAATTTTTTTTTTTAACTTTTTATTGAAGAGCAAACTATGTAAATAAAAATGCCTGCATCACTCAGTGTCCAGCTGGATAAGTTTTCCTAAACACACCAGCATAACCAGTGCCTAAATCAAGAAACAGGACATCATCAGCATCCAAGAAATCCCCCTTTGCCCCGCCCCCCGCCCACCTCAGGCACTGTATCTCCTTTCCCCACAAAGATAACCACCATCTTGACTTGTTCAATTCTGTCTGTTTCTGAAATTCACATAAATGGAATCCCACGGTGCGGACGCCGCTGTCATGTCCAGTTTCTGCCTCTCAACACTTTTTGTGATGTGTCCATGTGGCTGCCGTACTTGTCCCTCATTGATTTTTCCTCCTTTCCACTGTTGATGGATATCCGGGTTATTTCTGGCCTTTGGCCACTGTGAATAAAGCTGTAACAAATGATCTTGTCCATTTCTTTCTTTTTTTTTTTTTTTTTTAAGATTTTATTGATTTGACAGAGAGAAATCACAAGTAGACGGAGAGGCAGGCAGAGAGAGAGAGAGGGAAGCAGGCTCCCTGCTGAGCAGAGTCCGATGCGGGACTCGATTCCAGGACCCTGAGATCATGACCTGAGCCAAAGGCAGTGACCCAACCCGCTGAGCCACCCAGGCGCCCCTGATCTTGTCCATTTCTTTCTTCTTTTTTTTTTTTTTAAAGATTTTATTTATTTATTTGACAGACAGAGATCACAAGTAGGCAGAGAGGCAGGCAGAGAGAGAGAGAGAGAGAGAGAGGGAAGCAGGCTTCCTGCAGAGCAGAGAGCCCGATGCAGGGCTCGACCCCAGGACCCTGAGATCATGACCCGAGCCGAAGGCAGCAGCCCAAACCACTGAGCCACCCAGGCGCCCCTTGTCCATTTCTTTCAATGGCCATCTACATGCATTTCTGTTAAACCTAAACCCAGGGGTGGGATTGCTGGGTCGAGGGGAGATAATGCCAAACCACTTTCCCAAGAGCTTGTACCAGATACCCTCCCTTTTACACCAGTGTTCTGGGAAGTCCCAGTTGTTCCACATCCTTGTCAACACTTGATAGTTTCTACACTTTTCCTTTTAGCAGTTTGGGTGGGTGTGCAGTGATACCTCGTTGTAGTTTCATTTTGCATTGCCCTGATGATTAATGTTGTTTTTGTGGACTCATAGGTCACTTGCAGAACCTCTGTTGTGAAGAGCCTGCTCAAAGTCTCCTGCTCCTTTTCACTTGCTGCCTCTCTTTTTCTTATTGATTTGTAGGAGTTCTTTACATATGTTGGAAATGCGTTGTATGTTTTGCAGATACTCACTGGACTTGACACCAGGGACTGATGTGGTTGAACTGCATTGCTAAAAGCTCCCCCTGGCTGAGAGGGAAGGACAGACTGTGAGACCCCAGGAGGGAGGGGGTGCCGTGGAGTTGCTGACCAGGGCAGCGGCTGTGCAGTTGGATGGCAAGGGCTGGGGTCTAGAGAGACTTCAGCAGCACAATTGACAAGCAACATCTGTCATATCGTGCCATGACAAAAACAAGACGTGAATGGTGATGGAGTGTGGGGGAGGGGCAGCGAGGCTGACTTCCAGGTCTCGCTGGCTGGCCGACGAGCTGACGCACTCTGCCCACCCAGCTGCCAGCGGCGAAAGACGGCTTTGTTCTTTGAGGCCCCACCCAAGCCTGCTGGTCCGGGATGCTTTGGGGTCACCGTCGGGACACTGGACAGAGTGTCCAGTGGTAGAATCTGGGTCTCCAGTGGCAACTGGGGGACAAATACCACCTCCCCCCAACCCCGCATGGCTGGGCTGGTCCATGGAGACCCTATGCCCCGGAGGGGTTGGCAGCGGCGGGATCTAACCCTGCCAGGGCAGACAATGCCCCCCGTGTCTGCAGCCTACTCACCCCTGCCGAGTCCAGGCTCAGGGGATGAAAGTCCTGCTCAGGTCCTCAGTCCCCAGGGAAAGGGTGGAAACAGATTCTGCTGTGTCTGGACTTCTGCCCAGCAGCGGGGGACAACGCTGGAATTGGGCCTGACTCTCTCCCAGAAAGCGAGGAACCCTGCGTCTGTACCGCAGGTTAATTTCTCACCAAAGTCCCACCCCCATTCTGTTTCTCAGTGTTTACTTGGAAGAGTTCCTTGGGCTCCATCTTGCAGCATCAGGCTCAGCAGATCACAGCATTTCTGCTATGATATTGTAATTAAACCTTACAAACTCCTTCCGTGATGGGAGGAAGAATATAACACTCGCCACCGGCTGCACTGTGCTAGCTGCTATACATACGTGATGTCAGTCATTCCTCCCCACGATTTCTAAGGGAAGTGTTCATTTCTTCATTTCGTACTGAGTATACTGACTTGCCCACATTCACACAGCAAGCGTGGCTAGAGGGTGGACTTGAACTTGGGCCAATTGGACCCTGCAGCCTCCCTTTCTCTATCTTCCTGCCTGGCAGACAGTAGGGGCTATGGGAGGATTGAACGTCCCCCTGGACAACCAGCAGCCTCATCCTCACATTACTTGTGTGGGATGGGCCTGACCCAGAGCTGAGCTACCTGAAGGAGGGTAGGGGGAGGAGGCTGGCCTGAGAGAGCTCAGGTTCATATTCTGCCTTTGCCCCACCTCTCTGAGTGACCTTGGGTGAGCTACATTTCTCAGAGCCTCGCCTCCCCATCTGAGCAATGGGGTAATCCCTGCCCAGCCTTGCTCCCTGGGGACTTGGGTGAGCAAGGTATGGAAAGACCCAGCCGAGCTGAGCCCAGACGGGGCTGTCTGCTTTTGTCACGCTACTTGTTTGGATCCCTTCTGGAGCCTAAGCTGACCTTTCCTGTTCCCTTTTTTGGCGTTAGGGAAGAGTCGGATGGCTCCCCCGCCCCAGCCCTCTTGAGCCTGCACTTTTCCCAGCTTACTCAGTTCCCAGCTGCCCAAGTGTCTCAGGCAGGCCCTGGGTTCTGGCCAACGGTGGCTGTCCCCATGCCGGGGCTCCAGGCTGGCCAGATGGGCAGATGGTACTGGAAATAGCCTTGATAGGAGATTCCCCCCTTTCCGGAGCTCAACCACTTCCTCTCTGACAGAGCGCGCCCCCTCCAGGAGGTCCTGCAAGTGGGCCGAGGGACATGCCTCAGGTCCTCGTCTTTTTTTTTTTTTTTTTTAAAGATTTTATTTATTTATTTGACAGACAGAGATCACAAGTAGGCAGAGACACAGACAGAGAGGAGGCAGAGAGGAGGAAGCAGGCCCCCTGCCGAGCAGAGAGCCCGATGCGGGGCTCGATCCCAGGACCCTGAGATCATGACCTGAGCCGAAGGCAGAGGATCAACCCAGTGAGCTACCCAGGCGCCCCAGGTCCTCGTCTTTTGATTGTGAGTCTCGTGAATCTGTCCTACGTAGCAAAAGCTGAGTGGTTCCCTCTCTGGCACCCATTTCCTCCCCTCCCTCGGGATAGGACCCCATGTTTCCAGGGGTAGCCGCAGTCCTGCCCCAGGTGGGCTCTGACTGACTTAAACCAATTACGATAGGGCATCTCATGGCTACTGTGATTGGCTCAGGGATGGACACGTGACTCAGGCCATCCAATCAGAACAGAGACCTCTACTTAATTTCCCAGGGAGGTGGACCTTCTCTCTCTGCGGGCTGTGAAGACAAGGTAGACCCAGACCCAACTGGGGGCCAGACTGAGAGCCCCAAGGGAGAGCCAGCGTGGGACAGGAACCAGAACATGGAGCCAAGAGATGGAAGCAGAGGAGCCAGGTCCTTTTACCCTGTTTGCAGGGCTGGGTCCAGCTTTGCTTGAAACCTCAAATACTCATGTGCTTTTCACTATACTACACAGCCCACAGATTTTAGTTTTCAAAGTCACCTTGAGTGGGGTTTTCTGTGACTTGGAACCTAAAAATCCCGAACAAGGCCTACAGCATAATGATGGCCAGGCCTCCTCTTCCTGCCTGACCGGCTCAATGGATGGAGCCCAGGGCAGTGCAGACAAGGTTTCCGTGGAAACATGTCCCTGTGGCACCTTCAGTCTCAGAAGCAGAAGACCACTTAGAGGCCTCGAGTGGATTTTCCAGATGGGGGAAACGAGGTTCCCTTCAGCCCTTCTCTACTCCACTGTCTGTGTACCTCAGATGGGAAGGGCTGAAGACCCAGCCTGCTGCGTCCCCAGGCCTCTGGGAAGGCTCCTCTCTTCCCCCCTCCTGCTTCATCTGAGGATAGAGGCTGTGTTCTGTATTGATAAAACCAGAGAGGGCCTGGCAGGTGCACGGAAGGTAAATACCTCTAATTAAGTGTACTCTCAGTAGCCTCCAGGGTCAAGTTCAAACACCTTAGCCTGACATCCAGGACCCAATGCCCTTGACATTTCCTCTTCATCCTCTGCTCCTCCCTGGGGGCATGGACGGAAGCTTGGGCGCCACTGTGTTTCTGTCCCTGCAGAAATGTTTTGAATGCCATCAGGCCAAGGGAGGGAGGGTGACCTGAATTTCATGACGTAGGTCTCAAGTTGGCTCTTAGTGTTTGTTTGTTCTGATGACCTATTTCTGGGTCATAAAATAAAGGCTTAAGACAACTATGATTTTATCATCTCTTGTGGATTCTGGGGGTCATGGAGTTGGCTGGGGGCTCAGCTGGGTTGTTCAGGGTTTCAGAGAATGGCAGTCATGTGGTGGCTAGGGCTGAAGCATCTGGGGACTGGCAGGACATCGCTCCCTCTCTGTGACCTCAGAGCTTTTCCTTGCGGTCTCTCTGGATGGGCTGGTTTGGGCTTCCTCACAACGTGGTGGCCCAGGGCTCCAGCGGGAGTGTCCTACACGATGCGATTGTTTCCCGTGTCACTTCAGAAGTGTGGCAGCATCACTTGCACTGCATTCATTGCCAGGAACGGAGTCACCAACCTGCCCAGGTTCAAGGGGATGGGGAATTAGATTCTGCTCCTTAGTGGGAGAGTGGAAGGTTCTAGAAGGGCTTGTGGGATTCAAGATGTTGCTGTGGCCCTCTTGGGAGAATGCATCTGCCAGCATGCTGTTGGGCAGAGCAGCTATATTTCTCAGGTCCCTGGCTCCCCTTCCATACACAAGGGCTCTTTCAAACCTCCTCCCTCCGCAAACCTCCAGGGCCCTCTGCCCTTATTTGTAGCCCACGGTGACGCTCCTTCTGCACTGAAATAGCAGAAGGAATCATGGGAGAACATCAACGTGCTCCACCCACCCTCCTGCTGGGCCCTGCACCTGCTCGGGCTGCCTTCCCAGCTAGTGTCGTGGGTGGGGTACCTGTGAGTCTCCTACACACGGGCGCGTGCACTGGACCCCCAGCCCTCCCGCAGTCGGCACTCAACCTGCTCCATGGGTTTCCCCTCCCTGGGTTCGCTCTTTGGGAGGGAATGCTAGTTTTTCTCCCATCTTAGAAACCAAACAAAACCTGAACCAAACCAAAAGACAACCCTGTCTTCACACCACGACTCATGCTGTCCGCTCCAGGACAACCCTAACACTGGCAGGCTCTGGGGCCAGGATCCAGATGTAAGTCTGCGTACTGAAAGTCAATATCCAAGTGGCATAACTGCGTGAAACACGTGTGAACTCAAATAGAGGCTCTTTCTCCATGAGAAGCAGATCTTATTTTTTTTTTTCCTTGTTCATACAGTATTGTCTTCCCTCTGTCAAACCCTGAGCCAAGCACTTTTCCCGGGCTAACTGGGGAGGCATAGGGAAAGAATATACAGGGCAGATAAGACCTATGGGAGGTGGGCATGGCTCCTTCCTACGGCAAAGAGGAGGAGAAAGTCCACCAGCAGGCACAGGAGCGCCATGGCCTTTGGGAGGGCCAAGCTGCTAGGCTCTCATCGGTCGGTGTCTCTGGTGGTTTTAGCACCGCCGCAGACAGTGATGGGCTCAACAGCCGAGAGGTGCTCTCCTGACCAAGAAGGCAGTGGGGGCCGGCTTGGCCCAGGCATCCATTTTCAGCGGAAGCAGGCCTGTGGCAGAAGAGCCGCTCCCCAGTGCAGAGAAGACAGAAAGGGAGAAGTCGATCTTCTTAATGAAGAGTTTGGATTCAGAATTTTCCCACTCCTGGAACACGGCGGTACGTGGGGAGCCAGCCTTGGCCATGACCTGGCACGTGGCCCTGGCCCAGGTCCCTCTCTTTTTTGACCCTTGGCTCCACCCGCACATTGACCGGCCCTGAGCACCTGTGTGTGGACACCAGCCCAGACCGAGAGCTCTGGCCACTGTCCCCTGCCCTCCAGTAAACAGTGGTCCCTTGGCCACTGCTGGGGAGGGTTGTGGGAGGATGACGTTGGGGCCCTCTGAGCCTCTTGCTTGGGTTTTGGGACACCGAGGCTCCCCTGTATAGCCAGGCTCCTGGGAAGAGTTGTCCTGACTCGCCTTTCTGAGTTTCTCTCCACTGTTGCTAGCCTAAGCCTCTCCCACCAGGCTCGCACCCACCTCTCTGCAGGAGCCGTGTTTGCCCCACTCCTCTCTTGAGCACCCCCTCCGTGGCTCCTTTGCTGGTCCCCTCCCTTCTCCCCAAAGAATAAGTTGTTGGGGGAGCCCAGGGCTCAATCCTTGGACCTCCTCTTTGTGTCCATCCCTTCCCGGGGGGAATCTCCTATTTCGTGGGTTAATTGCCATTCACAAGGCAATGACCCCCAAATGTGTGTCCCCAGCTGGGACCTGGACTTCAGACTCCTGGGTCTGGCTGCTTGCTCTGCGACACCAGGTGGATGTCTCAGGTTCGTCCCTGGGGTTCTCAGCCGTTGTCCACCGAGCCTCAGTGCCTGCTGCCTCCCTCTGTTCCCTCACTTGTCGCAGCCCCGTCCTCCCAAGAGCTGGGACACACGTCTTGGAATCTGCCAGCACCTTTACTCCCCGCTTCAGAATACACTGAGATTCCCGTTCCTTGTCCCCACCCCCACACTGCCAGCCCAGCCTGGCGTCCCCACCTCTCTCTGCCCCTCCCTGCCCCCCACCCCAGGCCGCCAGAGAGCAGGTTTACTAGAGCTCAAGTCAGTTTGTGCACTTCTCTGTTCAGCCCTCCCCCGACTAAGGCTCCTGCTGTCGCTTGGAGGAAAAGCCCAGGTCCCCACCACAGCCCCACACGGACCTATGGGTCCTCCTCTGACCTCATGTTCCCTGCGTTCCCCGGGGGGCCCTGCATGCGCTGTCCCCCTCCCCTTTTCTGAAGCTCTCCTCCTCAAGATTCCACACCTCACTTCCTTTTTCCTCCCATCAGATGTCCCACTGTCACATAGAATCAGCCCCCGGCCTGCCCTGGCCTCGTCCTTCCTCGTAGCGCCTCTTACCATCCGGCATGTCGGATCTTTTATTCTCTAATTGTTCAAATGCCTGTTTTCCTCTATTGGGGTGGAAGCTGTACTGCAGGATTTCCCCGATGGTGTGCGGCACACAGTAGGTCTTCAACTAGTTCTTGAATGAATTGCTAATCAATCCTTGCCTTCTTTCCCTGTGAGTGCCCACTTAGCTTCAGAATCTCTGAACCCAGAGCTCAACCCAGCACCGCAGACTTGGGGTGAACTGCTACCTGTGTGTCATGCCTGCTCCAGACAAAGGGTGGTCTTCTGGCCACCCACTGTGCTTCCCTCCATTACTGCATGCCCTCCCTGAAGCCCTGGGGTCTCAGTCAGTCCAGTGGCTGACTTGATTTCTGCTCAGGTCATGATCTCAGGGTCCTGGGATCAAGCCCCGAGTTTGGCTCCGTGCTTAGTGGGGAGTCCGCTTGAGGAATCTCTCTCTCCCTTTACTCCTTCCCAACTCAAATAAATAAATATTAAAAAAAAAAGTCACCTCCTCCCCGAAGCCCTCCTGATTCACCTGTCACTTTCTCTCTTTCTCTGGTACCCTCTAGGGCTGGGGGGAACTGCAATATATCTGTGTCTGTTATCGGAGACTGGTGATTGTCCCACCCTCCTGATGGACAGTGCTGTCACCAGGGAGGGCTATATCTTGAGCATTTCCATAACTCCACACTCAGCAGAGCCTTGGTACCAAGTAGGTGCTCCCTTAGCGCTCGCTGTCTTGAGTTGAATATTTGGCTTTGTCTTATACTTAGCATTTTCCACTAGGCCTTCATTTCTTTTATCTTAAATCATGTTTGTTTTCTGCTTCCTCTTTAATTTGTTTTTATATTACCTCTTTTTCCTTTTTCTGGTTAAAAACAAGTGCGCCTTGCAGAAAATGTTGAAAATAGCCAAGAGTATAATGGAAAGACAAGATTACTCATAATCTAGCAATCTAGAGGTAACAATTATTAGCGGTTGCTGTATTCGCTTCTACTTCTTCTTTTGGGTGCACTTTTTTTTTTTTTAACTAACTCTTAAACTGTGACAATTTTTTATGTCATCACGATTCTTAAAAGGCATCATATTTAATGGTTGCCTAGTACTCCGCCCATTCCGCTCAGTTTATCATAATTCATTTCACCTATTATTCCACACACACAAAATCCTGACACACACCCCGTGTCACCCTCCCCCGCCACATGCACGCACCACGCCCGCAGACATGCCGGCGCACACTCGCGTGGCTCCCAGTCGCCACAATGGCGGTGATTTCCCAGCGGGGGTGAGGAGTGCACTGGTCACGTGGACCCAGCAGGGTGTGTTCCAGCCTTTTCCTTTTGTGGTCCCTCAGACAGACAGATGTCGGGACAGACACACACAGGACGAGCAGGCAGGAAGCAGACAGGGGCCCCGGCCACGTGGCGGCAATGGCTTCGGGGGTGTCTGGGCCGTCAGGGGGATCGAGTGATGGGGAAGGTGGGGTTGTTGGGAGCAGGACCCTGGCTGCACTGTGAGGGGCAGGTCCCGGGGAAGGGCAGGTGACAGAATGGTGCTTCCTCTGTTTAATGTGGTCAAGGGTCTGCAGGGAGGGGTGGGGCATGGGAATTTGAATCTCAGAATCCCGGGACGGCTGTGGGTCTCAGTGGGACTGGCCCGGAGGCACCACCTTATCCAACTCTCCAGCAGTCATGCAAGGGCTGAGGTCCAAGCGTAGGGATGTCTTCCGACTCCTAACTTGGGCAAAGAGCTTTTTCTGCCTCCCCAAGTGGCCTGGACCAGGTTCCCCAGTCTCTGTCCCCAGAGTCAGAGTGAGCTCTTGAACTCTGCAATGGGCATCAAGGGCAGTGGAGAGCCTCTAGGATGGGGCCAAGGGGCTTGGGGGTGGTCCTTGAGCTGCAGGAGAGGAGAAGGGGAGGGGGACTGGCACCCAGGCAGGACCCCAGACGTGCCCACCCCAGAGCAGCCGCTGTGCCTTCCCTGCTGGGCCCCTGTGACTCTGCCAAGCCCCCCAGCTGCAGAGAGCAGTGCAGGGAGCAGAGGGGGTGCCTGTGTCTGAGGCCACCTGCTCACAGGCTTAGTCTCCCTAGGAGAGGAGATTTCTGACGTGGACCCCTGGGGATCTGCCCTGTCGGGCTCCTTCCCAGACTGCTCTAACTCTCACGGTCTGAAACCAGAGGCTGTTTACAGGGAAACATGGAAATGAATGAACTCAGCTCTGGGTAGCTTTGGGAGGAGCTGCAAATGCGGGAGGTCCTGAGTCAGCTCAGTCCGGGTAAGTGGGCCTGGGATCTTGGACGAGTTATTTCCCACCTAGGACCCCCAAGACATATCCAGGGAGGAGGGTCTGGAGCGAGGCCACCCTGGGACTGTGTTGTTTCCGGTTCTCTGGGTCTCAGAAGCCTGCAGACCGTTGCTGCGGATGGAGCAGCAGGTGGTCCCCGGTCAACAGTGAGAACCATTTAACCTGCACTAGGCCAGACTCCAGGCAGGGACCGACTGGGTTTCTGCCCTAGGTCAGAAGAAGAGGTTCTCTGCAGTGATCATCAGATCACGGCACCACAGTGTAGCAGGGCCGAGGTTGCTTAAAGGAGGGAGCCAGCCCTCCCCTTTTGTAGATGGAGAAACTGAGTCTCAGAGAAGGAAAATGACTGTCCCAGCCACAAGAGGTGGAAGCCAGGCGCCCTCTCCCCCTCCCCTCTCCACCCATCCACCTCTGTCCTCTGGCTACTATCCAGAGCTTCCCTGGGGGGAAAGGCGCAGGCTGGGGGGGGACCCCAGAAGGTAGAACCAAAAGCTGAACCCCTCTCCTGTTGACACGACTGTCCCCAGACCCCCCAAACCTCTCTTTACAGAGTGGGGGTTTGTCTGCTTCTGGGACGGCATGGGGTGAGTGGGACTGGGACCAGAGGGGTCCCCTAGTGCCCCTAGCCCAAGGGCACCCCAAGTGGGAGGCTGTCCTGTCATGCCGAGATGGCCTGGACCTGAGCCAGTGCCCGGCAGTGGCAGCTCAAAGCAGCTGGACGGGGCTGTCGCCAAGAATGCCAGGAATGTGGAGCGGCTGCGTCCTTCCCGCTCCTCTTCCTCCCCCCACTCCCAGAACAGGATATTCCCCGTCAAGGGAAGCCCAAGTCCAACCCCCTTATGGGAAAACCTCAGGGCATGTGCTGAGCATGGCTCCTGCCCTGGGGTGGGCACCCGGGCCGAGGGACCCAGGGCTCTGGCACTGCAGGGCAGGACGCAGTGGTTCTGTATGGGTTCAGCATGATGCTGAGGACCTACTATGTGCTAAGTCTCTCATGTGTATTCGCTCACTAAATCTCACAGAAAACCCTGGGAGAGGGCGCCTGGGTGGCTCAGTGGGTTAAAGCCTCTGCCTTCGGCTTGGGTCATGGTCCCAGGGTCCTGGGATCGAGCCCCGCATCGGGCTCTCTGCTCAGCGGGGAGCCTGCTTCCTCCTCTCTCTCTGCCTGCCTCTCTGCCTACTTGTGATCTCTGTCTGTTAAGTAAATAAATGGAATCTTTAAAAAAAAACCAAAAAAACCAAAAAAAACAAAAAAACCCTGGGAGAGGCTGTTTCCAGATCTGGAAGTTGAGGCTCAGAGGGGCTGAGGAACTTGCCTGAGCGCCCCAGCTGGCAAGTGGCAAAGCCGGACTTGATGCAGGCCAGCCTGACGCTGACGTCCTTACTCTCAGCCATGAGGCTAGGTGGCCTCAATGCCACTGTGGCTGCTAGGGACCATCTCCTGGTGCTGCCCCCCCTGCAGCTGCAGGAGTTGGGGGGCATGTTGCAGAAAGGCAGCCCCTTCCTCTTGGTAGCTGGTCTGTTTTGCAGTGGAGGCTTGTCTCTGAGACATAAGGGCTGGAAGGTCTGCTCTAGGCCTCTCGCTGGCTGTTCTGGAAGGATCCCAGCACCAGTGAATCCCAGAGTTTGACAGAGGTACATCCCCATGGCTCACCTCCTCCAGACCTGTTGTGATGAGCGGGGGAAGCTGTCCCTCGGGGGGTTCAGGAATAGGAAGTGGGGCTCTGGGAAGACTGGAAGGAGATGATGCAGTGATTGCGGGGACAGCCTGAGCTGCCCTGACTCCAGCCCTGTGACTTTGCAGGAGCCTCGACCTCTGCCGCTATGTACCCACCTCCTCCTTCCGGAGCCCAGCTGTCCCTGGCCCTTCAGCGGGGCTGCACCGTGGGGGCATCACCCCGAGGGTGCAGTGCAGCCCTCCTCTGCTGGCCCAGGAGTCTGGAGTGCCTAGCCCTGGACGGAGGTCTGTTGGCAGGTGGGGGACAGAGAGGCCTGCAGAACATTAGGCTGTGCCCAGCCCCTGGGCCACCCCATGCCAGCCCCCATGGGACTGGAGAACATAGCCATCGACACAGGGGGATTAGCCCATGAGAAAGAGGGTAAACCGAGGCTGGGGGTGGTGGGGGCCCAGGTGACCTGCTCAAAGGCACAGAACTGTCACTTAGCAGAGCTGTAATTTGAATCCCAGTCTTGCCTTGGCTCCCACCAGCCCTCTTGAAGGGTGTCTGGGCTAGAGCTACTGGCCCCTCACCTTCTCCTGGCCTTCCCTCCTGTTCCCTTAGCCCCCAAGGTCTGGCTGGTTCTGTTCCAGTGTGTTGTCCTGCACTGGTTGCTGGTCCCCCGGGGGGCCAGGGTCAGGTAAACAGGATCCTAGCCGCACTCCCTGACCTTGTTTACCTCCCAAAAGAATGTGAGGGCATTCTTCCCCTTCCCAGGCTGTGAGTCACCCCTCAGCAATGCACCAGGCTCCCGCCACTGCCTGCCCGGCCCCCATCCAACCCCCTCCGGATGGGACCCTTGCCTCCTTACCCGGTGATGTCAACCATGCTAGCGCCCCCCCAACCCCCGCCAGGCTCCCCCCCTACAACCCCATGGAGCCCACCAGGGCCTCGAGTCGTCATGGTGACTGCGCACAACAGGAAGCAAGGCCCCACGGAGGCCTGTGCTGGGGCAGAAACACAGGAAGCAGCGCCGAGCACCGTGCAGCATTGTCAGCCTCGTAAAAAACAAAACAGGACAAAAAGATTTAATGAGAACAATTAGCCCGAAGAAAAAGGAAAAAAAAAAAAAGGCCAAAAAAACAAACAAAGCCAAACAGCCTGAAGGCAGGAGGCTGGCTGAGTTCCAGGGACCCCGTGTTTCCCCTCCCAACACAATGTCGGTTAAATAATACTTCCTTCTCAGCAGAAGGTTCCTGGGGAGGAAGAGTCCTTCCCGATGGCGCCTCTGCTGAGTTGCCCCACTTCTGAGCCCCACTCAAGGTTAGCCTGGCTCCCCCTGCTGCCCCTCAATAGCCTTGACCAAACCCAGCTCTGTAACCTCCACTGAAGGCTTAGGGGGACCCGATGGGCTAGTGTGTCATCCCCATGTCTCTCCACGCCGTTGTTCCTCCCCAGATCCTGTAAGGGGAAGCACCTGACTGTGCAAGACCGAGCACAGGCCCTCCGACCCTGGGATTCTGCACGAAGAGAGCTCTTGGAGGACCCTTAGTGGAGACTGTTGGAGGCTCAGGGCTGACCCCGGCCATCAAGGAGGCCACACGGAGGAAGAGGAAAAAGCTGATAGGAGTTTATCTGGAGGTGATGAAGTGGGTGGCCGTTCTGGTCAGGGCGCAGCTCGCACAAGGGTTCGCTGATGGGAAAGCCCACCGTGTTCCCGGCATGGGAACTGGACCCACGTGACTGCAGTGGAATTTGGTGTCACAAAAGAAGAGGAGACCTGGTGGGAAACAGATGTGGGAGCCAGATCGCAGGAGGCAGGCACAGAGGGCCACCCCCAGGAGCCAGCGCCTGGCACTCAAGGCACCCGTGCCCCCTGGTTGCCTCTGAGCAGGGCGGTGACGGGACAGTTAGATCATCTGGAGGCTAGTTCTAGACAGAGTAGGAACAGGGGGAGGGGACACACCCAGCAAGAGCCCAGAATGGGAGTTTGGGGAACCTGGGGTCTGCTGACTCGGTTTCTTCCTTTTTGAACTCAGCATCAATGACACATCGTAAGTGTTCAACCAGTATTTACTGAATAAATGAGAGATAACCACCTTCTACTGACATATTTAAGTTTGCATACATTGTCTTAGCAATTCTCACTACAACCCTATGAAACAGGCCTCGTTTTTCCCAGTTTTTACACAGGAGAAACAGAAAGCTCAGAGAGGTTGAGGAACTAGCCCTAGGCTGCACAGCATGTAACAGTAGAGCTGGATTCCAGCCCAGATGATTCCATCTGCCATCTCAGGCAGGCCATGCTGCAGAATTTGTCCTGTGCTGGCTCCATGCCAGGTCTTGGGGACACACAGAGGGTCAACCTCCAGCCATGCCCCGAGGAACCCATGGGTTAGCGGCCTCTGTCTGCCCAGTCATAGATGGAGAGGTGGTGGAGGAGGCCCTGGGTCCCTCCGAGCTCCTGCACAACCAGCCTCAGTGAGGAGCTGTGGCACTGGGGGGTGAGGCGGGCACCGTGGAGAGCAGGGAGGCTGTCCCGGGCCGGCTGGGGGCCTGGAAGGCTGAGACGGACCAGGGAAAGAGGGGCAGCTGAGAAGAGATGAGGTAACCATGGGGTGTCCCCCAGGAAAAGGAGCAGAGACGTGGGCTTGGCGAGCTGCAGGAGCAGGTGTGCTTGGAGGCCAGGAGGAAAGGAATCTCGGTCCAGACCCAGCCCTCCCTTGGGCCCTCGGCCTTCTCAGCCGCAAGCTGAGCTTCGAACACGGCAGTTGGGGTTCTGGCTACACCTGAGGGCCTCAGGTGCGCCCCGGAAAGGACATGCCTGCCCACACCCTGCTTCCTCCTCAGTGTCCCTCACCCACCTGCCGCGGGGGTAGGGCAGGACCAGGATGTCTTCCAATCCCGCTGGAAATCCTCGTGGGGGCTGTTGAAACGGGATGCAGGAAAGGGACAGAGTCCCGTGGGCGGTGTGGCGTTTCTGGAGCAGGTGGGCCACGCCGGGAGGGGCCCCAGGAGGTCAGATGGGGACCCGGGCTGGCCTTCTAGGACAGAAGGGGACAAAGGGGGATCAGAAGTGGCCGAGGAAGGGGCGATGGGCTTGGAGCTACCAGGCCAGAGTCCAGTTTGGGTTCTGCTCCACACCAGGGGTGGGGGGACTCTGTTGAGTTATCTCCCTCTGAGACTCAGTGTCCTCGTCTGTGGCATGAAGGGTTCTGTCAGAGGAGGCAGCAAGCTGGCCTCGTGCTTGAGTCTGGACCGTCAGGCCTCAGGCCCCTTCTGACAGCCTGGCGGCGGGGGGTTTCCACAACACAGGATATAATATGCTCGTAGGGGGCTAGGTTCTGGCCGCAAGAGTCGCTAGCTGGAGTGCCTTGGGTAAGATGCTTGGTCCGTGCACCTGTTTCCCTGCTTCTACGAAGAGGAGTGTGAGAGCACCCATCTTCTGGGGTGCCGGAGGACCCCGAGAGTTTACATACCCGCAAGGGCAGAACAGCATCTGGAGAGTCATCCTAAGAAGCCTTCTAACGGGCGGACCCCAGGACAGCTCCGCTTCTGGCCCCTAGGCGCACCCCGGCCCTCCGGACAGAGGTGGAAACGGCCAGAGGAGGAGGGAGAGAAAGCAGGGAACTCACAGCCCCAGAGGCTGGAACCACCTCCCTTGGCTTCTGTCTCCTGGTAGTGATCTTGGTCTCAGGGCTCAGATATTGGGTCCTGCTGTGTTGTCTCCCTCCCTGGACTGGTCAGAGCTCGGCACCCAGCAGGAGCTTTGCGGGGAGCCAAGGTCCCAGGATGGAGGGCATGGCCTGGGTTCTCAGCGAGTCCTCTACCCTCTCCAGACTTCAATGTGCGCCTCTGCAGAACGAGAGGGGACGCCTGAGGGGACCCAAGGACATGACACTGTGGAAGTTCCTGGTTTTCCTCCCTCCTGCCTTCTCCTTCCAGAACCATCAGCTGCCCTTCCACCAGTCCCCACCTCTCTGCTGGTTCTCCCCCAGCAGTGCATCCTCAGTGTCTGCCCTAAAACAAACTGACAAGCCCCTTGACCGAGCTCCGCCATCCTTTTCCCCCCTCCCTCTTGTCCATGCTGCCTCTCCGTCTGCTCCCTCACCCCCTGCTGTAGCCATCACTCTGGAAACGGCCACATCTCCCAAGGGCCTTCAGCGCCGCTTGCATCTCCCTCCTGCTTGGCTCCAAGAGCCTCTTTCTACTGACTTCTCCTCGGTCGGCTTGGCTTCCCCTGCCACCCTGGACCCTCTGGGTCATTCTTGGGGTCTCGGTCCCACCCTCTTCTCCCCTCCCAGCCCGACCATCCATGTCTAATCCCTCCCTAGCAGGGGCTGGCGGGGGAGGGGGGTGGGGGGGTGGGGCAGGACCCACAGCCTAGCTGTGTCACCTTTAGTTAGCTACTTACCTTCTCCGTGCCTCAGTTTCCTCACCTGTAAAATGGGGCTAATGGTGGTTTCTACATCTTAGGGTGGTGGAGGGATTAACTGAGTATTAAGTGTTAAGCGGTCAGAACGTTCCGGTACATGGTGAGACGGAACCTCTGAGTACCCACGTCACACAGCCAGGAAATGTCAGGATGGGGACTGGAGCTCTGGTCTTCTGGACCCAAGCCCTGTTCTCTTCCATTTTCCTTGTGACACACTCATCACCCCCATCCTCCCTGAGGGGTTTTGTAGCCAAGAGCAGGCATCCCATCTCCAGTGGTGGAATCTCTGGGGCAGAAAAGGAAATGGGGTAAGACACCCTGAGGATCTGAAGTGACACCCAGGACCTGCGTAGGGGACCCTCTTCTGTTGCTGCTGCGGTCCTGCAGGTTCTGGCTCTGCCCTCTTTGGGGTTCCATCCCTTGAGGGAAGTTGGGGAGCAAAGCCTGGGTAGCAGGACGCCTGGGAGCCTGGCGCCACCTGGTGGTCACAGTGCATCCCACTGTCCCCCTGAGCTCAGGAGGAGAGCTCTGAAAAGGCACCTTGGACATCCTGTAGCCATCTCTTGGCAATCAGTTTTTCAGCTGAAGCTGGCCCTTTAACAGCCCTCCCAGGCCCTCTTGTGTAATCCCTCGTCTTCTGCCCTCTTCTCCATGCATTGCTTAAGCCAGCTTCTCACTGAGCATTCATTTGCTCACTCAACAAATACTAACTCCCTATCTTGTGCCTCGCTCTAGGCAGAGCGGAGGATGGTGAGATGAATCCGATGTGTTCCCTGTCCTGGAGCAGCCTGATGGGGAGACACACACAGACAAACAGTAGGATCAGGGCTGTGATTGGGGGAAGCCCAGGGGTGTTGCTGGGGGTCAGGGAGAAGGGTAGCCTGGGATGGAGGAAGGGATGTTTGAGCTTCATTTTCTTTCTTTTTTTTTTTTTTTTTAAGATTTTATTTATTTATTTATTTGACAGAGATCACAAGTAGGCAGAGAGGCAGGCAGAGAGAGAGGGGAGGAAGCAGGCTCCCTGCTGAGCAGAGAGCCCGATGTGGGACTCGATCCCAGGACCCTGAGATCATGACCTGAGTCGCAGGCAGCAGCTCAACCCACTGAGCCACCCAGGCACCCTTGAGCTTCATTTTCAAGGATGGACACAACAGCGGCTGGTAGAGGTAGAGGTCCATGGTGATCACAGGAGGGTGTGTGGGGAATGCCAAGGAAGGAACCTGCATTGGAAAAGTATGGAGGTCCTGAGCTGAGAGCCACTGAAGCGTGGTCCATTGTGTTTCCCAACACCACCAAGCAATTAACTCAATTCTGTTTCTGTCTACCTGGAGATAGTGTTGGATCCCACAGGTTAAGGGTCCCTCAGTCCTACAAGTCTCCCCCACACCATACCCCACTTCAGATGCCAATCCCAAGTCCAAGTTTCACACCTGTGCTTCCGACCAATTGACCTGCTGTAAGTGGGAGGTTCTCATGACATCTTCCTCGGGTTCGATTAATTTGCTAGAGCGGCTCTCAGAACTACGGAAAGTAGTTTCCTCACTAGATTACTGGTTTGTTGTAAAAGAATACAGCTCAGCAACAGCCAGATGGAAGAGATGCACAGAGCAAGGTTTGGAGAAAGGGTGTGCAGTTTTTTAAAGTTAAAAAAATTTTTTTTAAGATTTTATTTATTTGTTTGATAGAGGGAGACATAGTGAAAGAGGGAACACAAGCAGCGGGAGAGGGAGAAGCAGGCCTTCCGCCGAACAGGGAGCCCGATGCAGATCTTCATCCCGGGACCCTCGGACCATGACCTGAGCTAGAGGCAGATGCTTAACCCTGGGTGTGGAGCTTTTAAGCTCTCCAAGCACACCACTCTCCTGAGACCACCAGGTGTAAACCAATCCGGAAGCTCTTTGAACCCCATCCTTTTGGTTTTGTATGGAGGCTTTATTACATACGCACAACTGATTAAGTCACTGGCCATTGGCTACTGATTCAACAATTCAATGTCCAGCCCCACTCCCTCCACCCCGCCGGAATTCAAGGGGTTGGGGCTGAAAGCTTGAACCCTGTAATCACCTGGCAAGTTCCTCTGGCAACCAGTCCCCATCCTTAGTTGCTTCCCCAAAGTCACTTCATGAACATAAACTCAGATGCAGTTGAAAGGGGCTCCTTAGAAATCTCAAGACAACTTTATTGCTCTTACCATTTAGGAAATTCCAAGGGTTTTAGAAGTGCTGTGCCGGAGATGGGAAAAAGACCAAATCCATATTGCTTATTTGGAATCACAGTCTTATAAGTGGTTCGTAGGAAATGATGCGCCAGCTGTAAGTGCCGGATGGAAGAGGCAGCAGGGTCCAAGGTGAGGGGTGCTGGTGGCTTGATCTGGGAAAGAAGGGGGTGGTAGGTAGTGACCACAGCGCTTGGGAGAAGAGGAAGGAATTGAAAATTGGGTGGGAGCTGAGCCAGACGGAGGGTCTGAGACACCCTTTTGGGGGCTGAGAATCTGCATTTTTATATTTAAAATGCAAACTGTAGACAGTATGACTAACTTTATTAATGATCTTAAAAATCATATGTTAGTTCACCATAGTAGTTAACTTGATAAGAAAAACCATATGATTATCTCAATAGATGCAGAAAAGGCATCTGATAAAGTCAACACAGTTATAATGAAAACTCTCAGCAAATTAGGAATAGAAGGAAACTCTCTCAATCTAATAAAGTGTGTCTACAAAAACAAAACAAAAAACAACCCTATAACAGATGTCATTAATACTGGTAAAACTCTGAGTGCTTTTTCCTTAAGATCAGAAAAAAGACAAAGATGTCTGCCCTCCATACTTCCAGTCGGCATCATACTAGAGGTCGTAGCCAGTGGAATAAGGGAAGAAAAACAAAGGCATTCAGACTGGAAATGAAGGAAAATTGCCTTTAGACTCAGATGTGATCTTCGATGTAGGAAACTGAGTGAAATTTATAAAATATAATAAAACTAATAAGTGAGTATGGCACTTTTTGTAGGATACAAGGTTAAATTTAGTTCTGTATACTGGTCATGAACAATTGGAAAGTGACATTTAAAAATGCCACATAATGCAGCAAAGAAACACTTAGGGATAACTCTGACATGACCGTCTAGCAATAATACAGCCAGAACTACAGAACATTGCTCAGAATGTCAACATTGTTGAAAGAAATTAAACAAGAACTAAATATTAATTATTGTTAAACAAAGAGTTATAATATTTTCATGAGCTGGAAAATTCAATATTGTTAAGCTGTCAGTCATTTCAAAATTGAGCCATGGACTCAACATAATCTCAATAAAAATTCAATCAGCCTTTTTTGGGGAGGGGAATTGATAAGTTGGATAACCATATGGAAAAACAAAATGAGCCTGGATCCTCACCTCACATCGTATACAAAAATTAACTCATAATGGATCATATACCTAAAAGTAAGAGCTTTCATTCTTGGAAAGACACAGAAATTAAAAGACAAGCCCTGATCTGGGAGAAAATATTTGCAAGACATTTGTTTGATAAAGGACTTGAAATGTATAAATAAATGAACAAATTCTTGAAACTCAGAAATACGACAACCTGCCTTTTGAAATGGGCAAAAGATTTAAAAACACACTTTACCAAAGAGGATATAGAATGACAAATAAAGAAGCAAAAAGATGCTCAATATCATTAGTTGTTAGAGAAAGGCAAGTTTTCTATACTCTATCAGCACAATACAATAAATAGTTAAAATGGAAAAAACTTACCATATCAAGTGTTGGCAAGGGTGTGGAGCAACTGGGAACTCTCCCACAGTGTTAATGGAATATAAAATAGTCCAGCCCATGTAGAAAACAGTTTGATAGTTTCTCTAAAAGTTGCCATTTACAACCCAGTGATTCTGCTCCAAGCAGATGCCCCAGAGACCTGAAAATTGCTTCCTAGGCATGCTGCCACTGGTACCCTTCCACTGGACTCCTGGATAAATCCCTTTGTTTCTGATTTCCTACACTTCTCTCTGATTTGATTCTGACCTTTTGTACTGACAGGTGCTCACCAAAGTCCATAAGCTCCTCTGCTCCCTTGGTGCCATGAGAGATGACTCAATCCCTTGCATCAATTCTTTGCACCGTGACTAGTTCTTGCCAATGAAATGTGCCTGGAAGGTGTGTTATTTCCATGGAAGGGACATGCTTTCCCTTTGTGCAACAACTACATGTTCCCATGGAGGACTCTGAGGCTCCAGGGGATGGTGGAACAGCCAGACAGAGGTCTGAGTCCTGAATGACTGTGTGGAGCAGCCTCCCCTCCCCACAACCCCAGCCCCATTAACCTACACTGGATTCTAAGGTGGTCAAGAGATTAACTCTTCGAGTATTTAACTACTGAGATTGTGTGTGTGTGTGTGTGTATTTGGTCTAAGAGCTAGCATTTTTTTTTTTTTTTTTTTTTTTTTAGATTTTATTTGCTTATTTGACAGAGAGAGAGAGAGAGAACAAGCATGGGGGAGAAGGCAGAGGGAGAGGAAGAAGCAGGCTCCCCACTGAGCAGGGACCCCCAATAGGGGGGCTCAATCCCAGGACCCTGGGATCCTGACCCAAGCTGAAGGCAGATGCTTAACTGACTGAGCCACCCAGGCGCCCTGATAGCTAGCATTGTTTATCCTGACCCACTGCCATTCTCCCTGATGTAGATTCTGAAAGAACTTCCTAATGAGGGATGTTCAGGAGGCAGGTTTTCAGAGCTCTTTCATGTCAGAAAAATGTCTTTATTGAGCCCTCATAGTTGAATTTGGCTATTGAGGCTAATCTGCTAGTTGCCTATTGGATATCTATTCCCTCACTTATTTCTTGCTCACAGAACCCCTTTCCCAGTATGGGGCAACAATGTAATTTGGCTAACTACCTGCTTCCTTGGGCTCTTTGGCAGCCAGGATGAGCTATGCGACACACTTCTGGCAACTGAACTATAAGCAGAAGTTTTTTGGGGTTTCCTGGGTAAGCTTTGTTTTCCTGATAAAATCAGGGTAAAAGGGACCATAAGCTTGTGGCACCAACCTTTCTCCTCCTTCTTGAGAGGAAGATGTGATGTCTGGAGCTGTAGCGGCTATCTTGTGACCATGTGTCAATAAACACAAGGTAGAGGTCTGTGGAATCACAGAGAGGCTTGACCTGATGTCTCTGATCTATGGAGTAAGCAGGCACTACTTCCTACATGTCTTCTTAGATGAGAAAATTGTAAAGTTTTTTCTTTTTTCCGGCGAGATAAACACAACACCAGGCAAAGTGGGTGCAAGGCAAGATTTATTAAAAACACTCTCCGGCGAAGTTTCAGGGCTCAGGAGAAGGGGAGCCAGGAAAGTTGCGCCGGGAGGAGGTGGGCACCCTGAGGTGGGCACCCTTGGGCGAGGTTCTGCGACTCTGGAAAGCAGAGTGGCGGAAGTCCAAGGCAGGGAGGAGGGGGCTTTTAAGGGGTCTTGGGGAAAGCTCAGGGGTCTTTTGGCAAGTTTCCCTTATTTGGATATCCTGCCTGCTCATCGGGATCCCATTGGTCCACAGGAGCCCGGGGCGAGGGGCGGGAACTTTCCGCATCTTGGTCCTTTGTTCTCCTGTCCGAGCTCAGGTCTTGTGGGGGGAACTTTCGCCATCTTTGGTAGCCCTTCCTGCCAGCCCAACAAAAATGACCTTCTGTTCATTTCAGGTGCGTCAGTCATATTTTCTGTTACATAGACCATTTTTAACTGACCCAGAAGCTATATAATTTTTGGTTCAAAGTAATTTTCCCTTAGAATTTGAATTTCTTTCTCTGCTGTCTTCTGGCCTCTGTTACCGGTCATGTCAGACCGATTGATACTCCTTTCTTTGTGATTTTGTTTTATTTTATTTTACTTTTTAGAAAGACAGACAGAGCGAGGGGCGGGGGAGGGGAAAGGGAAAAAATGGAGTGGGAGAGAATCCCAAATAGGCTCCACACCCGGCTCAGAGCCTGACATGGGGCTCCATCTCACAACTCTGAGACCATGACCTGAGCGGAAATCAAGAGTTGGATGCTCAACCAAGCCACCCAAGCACCCCCATGATTTTCTTTCAAACAGAAAGTTTTTAATTTTTAAAATCCTAATGTTCAGACATTTCTTAGTGTGTATAGGCGCCTTTTAAAAATTGTGGGGGCATCTGCGTGACTCAGTCAATTAAGAGTCTGACTCCTGATCTCAGCTCAGGTCTTGATCTCATCAGGGTCGTGAGTTCAAGCCCCACCTTGGGCTCCATCCTGGTCATGAAACTTACTTTAAAAAAAAAAAAATCCATCCTTCTCATCCTTCTCATCCGTTGACAAGCATTTCAATTTGGTAATGCTATCTCTGTTTGGTGCTGGAAAATTCTTTTCTATTTGGCCATTTCCTCCCCGTTAGCCTCCTACTTTCTTTTTCTGAAACATCTGATAGCAGATGTTGGACCTGGATAGACCCTTTATACCTCTTGTTTTTTGTTTTCATGTTTTACATCTTTGTGCTATGTCCTAGGCTCCACTAGTTCTTTGTTAGTTTTGAAAATTTCAACAATGTTTTTAAACATCCAAGAATTTGTTCTTATATTCTGATGGCTCCTTTCTCAAAATATTTTTTTTTTTTTCTTGTTTTGCTCATGGGGTATCTCCTAAAATCTCTCTGGGAAGCTTTCAACCCAAACATCCTGGGTTGAGTATTTTATTTTATTTTATTTTATTTGAGAGAGAGAAAGAGAGCAAAAGCAGGGGTGAGGGGCAGAGGGAGAAACAGATTCCCTACAGAACAGAGAGCCCCCGTGGGGCCTGGGGGCTCCATCTCAGGACCTAGAGATCATGACCTGAGCCAAAGGCAGATGCTTAACCGACTGAGCCACCCAGGACCTCCTCTATTACTCTTAGTACTTCTCTTTCAGCTGTAATTTCCCCTTAAACTATCTGGTACTTTTAGGATAAAGACAAAACTCCTCAACATAGCCTACCATGCCCTGTAGAGCATGGCCCCCTAACTACGGCTCCGGAAACATTTCTCTTAAATTTAATAGAATTTTTGGATTGTGACACATAATACATGTAAGGGTCTATAAAACATAGGGACATTCAAAGAATAATAATAAAGCAGACACCCACATAAACAACTGCCAGATCAAGAAAGGGTCCATCATCAGGACTATGTGTTCTTCTGGGTTCATACTTTCCTGGCTCCCCAAGGGGGAATCATTATTTTGATCTCTTCAATAAGAATTTCCTCATTTCCTGGGCGCCTGGGTGGCTCAGTGGGTTAAAGCCTCTGCCTTTGGCTCAGGTCATGATCTCAGGGTCCTGGGATCGAGCTCTGCAGGGAGCTCAGCAGGGAGCCTGCTTCCTCCTCTCTTTCTGCCTGCCTCTCTGCCTACTTGTGATCACTATCTGTCAAATAAATAAATAAAATCTTCAAAAAAAAAAAAGAATGTCTTCTTTTCCCATTGGTTTTACCATCAATGCGTGAAGCCCTACACAAAACAGTATTAGTTTTGCCTGGTTTCGAGCTGTGTATAAATGGTACCACATGGTTTGCATTCTTATTTCTTCGATTAAACATTCTTTTGGAAGGCCCATCCAAGCCGATGCATATTGCTGCCTTCCTTCAGCCCTGATGCTGAATAAGAACCCAGCGTGTGAATATTCCAGGCTTCACTTGCTCAGCCTGCTGGATTTGGGGGCGGGCGGGTTCCAGTTTCGGGTTTCCACAAACACCGTTGCTATGAACATCTAAAAACAGATTTTGGGGTGCACGTGTACAGGCATGCCTCTGAGGCGTGTCCCTAGGAGACAAACTGCTTGGCTCACAGACTCCAGGCAGGTTTAAATGTAGCCAGGAGTGCTAACCCGATTCCCACTGTAATTCTCACCAATGGTGTGTGAGCCCACGTGGTTTCTACGCTCCCATCAGGACCGGCCATTATAGGACTTTTCAATTTCTGCTTACTGGGTGGGGGTGAAGTGGTCCGTCTCATTGGGGGCTTGTGTTTGCACTGCCTAAGAAGTTGGGCGACTTGTCATGGTATCGGTCATTCATGGTTCCTCTTGGTGAAGTGAGGGTTCAAGTCACTTGCCCTTCTTCTCAACTCCTGTATTTCTGTTCCAATTGGTCTGTCCTCCTTCTTGATTCCCTATGAATCAAGAAGTCCTCATGTACTTTCCTTTGTCAACTAATGAGTATTTTAAATACTTCTTCCTTTTTTAACTGTCTAGATAGTCTTTGGTAGAGTTTATAACGTTAACGTGTTGTTTCTGGTGTGACTTGTGTTCTTTGTTTCTCGTGGAAGAAATTATTCCCTACCTCACATGAATAAAGATATTGTAAAATGGGGCACCTGGGTGGCTCAGTGGGTTCAAGCCTCTGCCTTCGGCTCAGGTCATGATCTCAGGGTCCTGGGATCGAGCGCTGCGTTGGACTCTCTGTTCAGTGCAGAGCCTGCATCCCCCGCCCACCTGCCTGTCTGCCTACTTGTGATCTCTGTCTGTCAAATAAATAAAATCTTAAAAAAAAAAAAAGATATTGTAAAATGTCATCTCTGAAAGTTTCAGAGTTCTGCTTTTCTCATTAAGCGTGAGAGTCATATAGGATACATTTCTGTGATGTAGAAGACCTAACTGCATTTTTTTCTCCTATGAGTAACTAATCATCTCAGTGCCATCTACTGAAAAGCTCATACCCACTGACTAGCCGCCTCCGTCTCTCTCCCTTCTTCCCTCCATATCTATTTGTTGAGTTATGTCTTGCTGTCTGCTGGGGACAATTTCTTCTCCTGTCTTCTCCCTTCTCTTACCTTCTTCTCCTTCAGGGGTACCCTGGCTAGTCTCAGCACTCTGCACTTCCATATAAATGTTACCTACAGCCTATCCAGTTCCAAGAAATTGGATAACTTTGATTAGGATTACTGTGACTCTATATAGATCAATTTAGAGAGAACTGACATGGCTCCATTACTGAGTCTTTAAATCTACGAACATGGCTCAACTCTCCATTTTAAAAAAAAGTTTTAATTCTAGTATAGTTAACATACAATGTTAGGGTTATTGTTGGGTGTAGCTTATGGTGATTCCACAATTCTATACCTTACTCAGTGCTCATCGTGATAAGTGTACTTTTCATCCCCTTCACCTATTTCCCCCAGCGCCCCCCCACCTCCCCTCAGATAACCACCTCTTTGTTTGTTTGTTTGTTAAAGATTTTATAATCTCTACACCCAGCATGGGGCTTAAACTCACAACCCTGAGTTCGAGTCTCATGCTCCACCGACTGAGCCAGCCAGTTGCCCCTACCTGTTTGTTTTCTATGTTAACCCTCCATTTTTATCTAGTCTTTAACGTCTCTGCATATAAAGTTTTATTCCATAAGGACCTTGTGTATTTTCATTCGGTTTATTCCCAGGTACTTAAATTTTTTTTTTTAAAGATTTTATTTATTTATTTGACAGACAGAGATCACCAGTAGACAGAGAGGCAGGCAGAGAGAGAGAGAGGAGGAAGCAGGCTCCCTGTGGAGCAGAGAGCCCGACGCAGGGCTCGATTGCAGAACCCCGAGATCACTACCCGAGCTGAAGGCAGAGGCTTTAACCCACTGAGCCACCCAGGTGCCCCCACTTAAATATTTTTTAAAAGTATTTATTTGAAAGAGAGAGTGAGTGAGTGGGAAGAGGAGCAGAGAGAGAGGGAGAGAGAGAATCTTTTTTTTTAGAAGTTTATTTATTTATATTTAAGATTTTATTTATTTATTTGTCATATTTGTCAGAGAGAGAGAGAGGGAGAAACTGAGCAAGCAGGGGGAAGGACAGGCAGAGGGAGAAGCAGGCTCCCTGCTCAGGGAGGAGCCTGATGCGGGACTCAATCCCAGGACCCAAGGATCATGACCTAGGCCAAACGCAGATGCTTAACCGACTGAGCCACCCAGGTGTCCCAAGAAAGAGAGTCTCACGCAGACACTGCACTGAGCATGGAACCAGACATGGGGCTTGATTTCACGACCCTTAGATCATGACCTGAGCTGAGATTAAGAGTCGGATGCTTAGCCAACTGAGCCACCCAGGCGCCCCAACATATTTTTATTATGCTATAAATGATATCTTACTGTACTTCATCTTTTAAAAAATATTTTGCTTATTTATTTGACACAGATTGATAGAGCACAAGCAGGTGAAGCAGCAGGCAGAGGGAGAGGGAGAAGCAGAGAGCCCGACATGGGGCTCCATCCCAAGATCCCGGGATCATGACCTGAGCCGAAGGCAGACAATCAACTGAGCCACCCAGGCACCCCTATATGCTGTTTTTTTTAATCCAACAATTTTGCTAAATTCTTTTATTAATTTGAAAAAATGATCTGAAGAATTTCTTTGATTTTCTACAAAGAATCTGAAAATAAGGACAGTTTTGTTTATTTCTAATCCTATTACTTTTGTTTTCTTTTTGTTGTCTTGCTTTCTAGGACAGCATTGTCCAGGAGAAACCTAATGTGAGTCATATATGCCGGCCACATGCATAATGTGAAATCTTCTAGTAGCCATGTTAAAATAATCAAAAGAAGCAGGTGAAATTAATTTTTATAATATATTTCATATAACCTTAATTTATAAAATATGTAATCAACATAAAACTATTAATGAAACATTTTATGATGTTAAGAGTTTTTTTGTATTAAGTCTTTATTTTTTTAAACTTATTTTTATTAACATATAATGTATTATTTGCCCACTGTCTTTAAATCTAGTATGTACTGAATTTTGCTCTTACATCTCAATTGTGACTAGTCACATTTCAAGATCTCATTTGTCACAGGTGACTAGTGGCTACTACTTCGGAAAACACAGGTCTAGGATATCTGGTACAGTGTTTAATGGAAATGGGGATTGTGACCATCCTTGCTTTGCTATCCTTTTCAAGGAGAATGCTTTCAATATTTCCCCATTAACTAGGATATTTGCCATAGGTTTTTTGCAGATATCTTTACCAGGATAAAGAAATTCCCTTGTATTCGTAGTCTGCGACACATTTTAACCAACTGAGCCACCCAGGCGTCCCTCTGCGACACATTTTAAAACAAACAGACGTTGAACTCTTCCTGCATCTATGGAGATGATCATGTCTTTCTCCTTTAACTTTTAAGGTGGAAAATTACATCAACTGATTTTCAAACGTTAAGCCAACCTTGCATTTCTGAACAAGACCTAATTTTCTCACAAGGCAGTATCATTTTGCGATACTGCCGGATTTGGTTTGCTAATGTTTTGTTTAAGATTTTTCCATCTAGGGCGCCTGGGTGGCTCAGTCATTAAGCATCTGCCTCTGGTTTAGGTCATGATCCTGGGGTCCTAAAACAGAGCCCCACATTGGGCTCCCTGCTCAGCCGGGAGCCTGCTTCTCCCTCTCCCGCGCTTCCTGCTTGTGTTCCCTCTTTTGCCATGTCTCTCTCTTTCAAATAAATCTAAAAAAAGAAAATAAAAAAAGAAAAAAAGATTTTTGTGTCTATATTCACGAGAGACATTGGTCTATAATTTTTTTGCACTGTACTTGTTACAAAGCATTGGGAAGTATTCCCTCTTTTTCTGGTATGCGGAAAAGTTGGAGTGAGACTGGCATTATTTCTTCTTTAAAGAACTCATAGGTGGGAGTGCCTGGGTGGCTCAGTGGGTTAAAGCCTCTGTCTTTGGCTTGGGTCATGGTCTCGGGGTCCTGGGATCGAGCCCCGCATCAGGATCTCTACTTAGCAGGAAACCTGCTTCCCCCACCCTCTCTGCCTGCCTCTCTGCAGATCTCTGTGATCTCTGTCTGTCAAATAAATAAATAAAATCTTAAAAAAAAAAAAAAGAACTCAAAGGTGAAATTTTCTTTGTGTGAACATTACTGATGATTGATTCAATTCTTCTAATGGTTATGGGGAGGTCTGATGCTCGGTTGGCACCACGGGACATCGGGGGGGCATCAAGTTGCTAGAATATCAAGATGTTTCATACCAGCTTGTACAAAGCCACCACTCCCAACCCCCCAAGTGTGTGTGTCAGATTTCCCAGACCTTCTGATGACACACAGATTAAAGCATTAATGCCTGACATGGCCAGAGGTCTCTCGGACTCTGCTCAGTGCTAAGGTCCATCCCTGCTATGAACCCTCAGTGTTCTGTTGTTAGATTCATTGCTCCCACGACTATGGATGCTCATTCAGGTTTTCTTTTCAGTCCGTTTTGGTAAGTTATGTTTTTTTCTAGGAATTTTCCCAGTTCATTAAGATTTTTAAGCTATTGTCATAAAATTACCCATAATTACCTTTTATCTTTTCTTTCTCTCAATATTTGCAGACTCTCGGGCTTTTTGTTCCTGACACTGGTTAATTGTGCCTTCTTTCTTTTTTTCTTGATAAATTTCACCAGAGGTTGTCTGTATGATTTGTGTTTTCACAGAAATAATTTTTGGTTTTGCTGATCCTTTTCATTGCCTTCTGCTCTTATTTCCCTCTGTCTTTCCTTCTGTTTTCTTCGTTTTACTTTACTGTTCATTTTCCAGCTTCTTGAGATCGGCACTTACTACTTTCAGCATTTTCGCTTTTCTAATATAAGCATTAAAAGCCATAAATTCCCTTTAAGTCATGCTTTAGCTGTGTCCTGCAATTTAAAAAAAAAAAAAAGATTTTTTTTTTTAAGATATTTACTTATTTGACAGAGAGAGAGAGAGAGAGAGAGATCACAAGTAGGCAGAATCCCAGGATCCTGAGCTCATAGCCCGAGCTGAAGGCAGAGGCTTTAACCCACTGAGCCACCCAGGCACCCCAAGATTTTATTTTTAAGTCATCTTCACACCCAGTGTGGGGCTTGAACTCATGACTCCAAGATCAAGAGTCGCAGGCTCTTCCAACCCAGCCAGCTAGGCACCCCTGCAGTTTTTAATATGTGATGTTTCCATCCTCATTCAGTTACAATATAAAAGTATAATTTCCATAGGATTTCTTCTTCCATCGGTTATTTAGAAAAATACTTCTGAATTTCCAAACACATGAGGCTTTTGAAGTTATCTTTTTGTTATCAGCTTCTGGCTTGTGTTGTGGTCAGAGGATGTACTCTCTGATTTCAAACTGTACAAATTTCTTGAGATTTGCTGTCTTTGTAAATACTCCATATGTAATTCTGGAGTTGTCACTGCTGTGTTCTATGAAAGTCCAATAGTCAAATTTCTTAGACTCTTAGTGAATATATTTGTTTCTTCTACCAATTACAAAGGGGTGTGTTTTTAGGTCTCCCACTAGAATCGTGGATTTGTCTATTTTCTGTGTAGCTCTCTTCATGTTTCCTATATTTTAAGATTATGAAATTTGCACACAAATTTGAAATGGTTCTATCTTTCTGGTGAATTGCATCCTTTTCATTATGAAGCGACTTCCTTTATCTCTAGCGAGGGTGTTCATAGAAGTAACTTTTCTTTTTGCTGATCCTTTTCATTGTATTCTGCTCTTATTCCACGCTGAAATAATAATCCCCCCTCCCCAGTATTAAAGGAGCTAGAAGAGCCTTCTTTTCATTAGCCTTGGCATAATGTAGTTTCCTGTGCATTTACTTTCATCCTTTCAGTACCCTTACATTTTGGGGATGTCTCTTGTGGATGTCTCTTCTAAATTGCATGGAGTTGCATTTTTATCCAGTCTGATAGTCTCTGCATTTTAATTACAACATTTAGCCCACTTGCATGTATGACTCCTAGCACATTTGAATCTCTATCTATCATCTCTTTGATATTTATTCTTCTCTCTGCTCTTGCTGATTTTAGGATTGATTGGGTTTATCTCCTCATTCTATTTTCCTCCTCTAATAATTCGGATAAATGTTATATGCTGCATTTCCATTCTTTTAGTTTATCCTGGTAACCACAATTTACATTAACTTGGCCAAGTCTAAGTGTATTTGGTATCTCCCCTTGCCTCCTGACAAACATAAGGACCTTAGAATCCTTTAGCCCCGCTCATCCAAGTTATATGCTATTGTTCTTGGGCATTTTAATTCTGTTTTTATCCAGGGGACATTGTTATTGTTTTATATCGTCAATGTTCATTGTTCTTTATTCCCTATTGCATCAGACCTCTGTCTGTGATCATCTTCCTCCTGTCTGAAGTTCTTTCGCTGGAATTTCCTTTAGGGAGGGAAAGGCTTAGTCTTAGCATTTGTATATATTATTATTTCTCCCCCCCTGGACAGATATTTTCACTGGGCACATACTTTTTGAAAGAAATTTGCACTGGGTACGTAATTCTAAGATGATGGTTATTTTCTCCCTGGACATTAGATAAATCATTCCAGTGCCTTCTGGCTCGCTTCCGTTGCTTCTGATAAAAAGTGGAGCGTAAATCTATCATTTCTTTTTTCTGTGCTCCAGACAGAGGCGTTTGGACTTTACTCTGAGGGGAATGAGGAGCTATGGGAGGTGTTTAAGCACGAGGGTGACCCAGTCAGATCTGCATTGGAGAAAGCGCTCTCTGGTACCCTGTGGACGCGGCTCCGAGGGGGCGGCAGCTCAGTGAGGAGGTTGTCGCTGCAGTTCCCGCGGAAAGGACGAGGGGTGTGCAGGGAAGCAGGGCAGGGAGGCAGGACTTGGGATCCAGACAGGTAGGCGGTGGGAGCGCGAGGGGCGCGGTGCCGAGCGGGCAGGAATGGTGGCGCCGGAGCGAAAACAGAAGGGGGATGGCGTGGGTGAGGCAGAGTCCGTCGAGGACCTCAAGATCCATTCATTCCACAAACAGTGGGACAACTATTATGTGCCGAACGCCAAGTGCGTGGCGGAAAAGCCCGCCCCCGCCACACCTGCTGCGAGTTACTGCCTAGCTGGGGGCCTCCGCACAGCCGCCCACGGACGGACGGACGGACGGACGGACGAACATGCAAGCGCCTGCTCAGGACTGGCCCAACCACGCCGCCTCCCGAGCCCGGACCCAAAGGCCTCGGTCCGCAGACGCGAATCTCGGCCGGCCCCGCCCTCCCGCCGCTCGGGGGTCCGCGCCCCGGCCCCGCCCGCTTCGCTGTGGGAGGGGGGACACATGGCCTCCGCGCTCGGCCCGTTTCTCATCGGTCGAACCGGGGCGTGTCGTTTCCGGCCTCCCAGAGTCACCGGGAGCGTTTTAAGAAACGCGTCTCGGTCTTGAGATTTCGTTCCGCCCCGACACCAAGCGACGCCCGCGCCAAATAAGTCCCGCGGAACGGCGCCGCGGAGGAGCAGCACGCGGCCCCCGGTTCGGCGGCAGGGCGGGGCGGGGCGCCATCGGGGGCGGGGCGGGGCCCTCGGGGAGGCGGAGGCCCAGGAGGGAGGGGCGTGACCTGCCGGGCGCGAGCCGAGCCCCCGCCCCGCCCCCTCCTCGCGCGCTCGCTTGCTCGCTCGCTCGCGCAGAGGAAAACGTTGCGCAGGTTCAAAAATGGAACGTCGGCGGCGTGAGGGAGCGCGAGGGGGTGTGCGCGCGTGCGCGTGCGCGTGCGCGCCCGGGCGAGGGTGACGGGGTCCCCGCCGGCCCGAGCATCGCGCGCCTCAGCCGCGGCCCCGCAGCTCCGCCCCCGGCCCGGCCCGGCCCGGCCCCGGGCCCGCTCGCCCGCCGCCCCGCATGGAGCTGTCAGCCATCGGCGAGCAGGTGTTCGCGGTGGAGAGCATCCGGAAGAAGCGCGTGCGGAAGGTGAGGCTGCCTGGGGGCGGCTCCCAGGACCCCTGTGGGGTCCCCTGTTGTCCCCAGCACCGTCCCTTCCACGCTGGCGGCGAGGGGGAAAGTGGGGGCGGGGGCCCAGGCTGCTCCGCGCTGCTGGGCTCGTCTCCCCAGTCTGTGCCTCAGTTTCCCCTGCCACCTTGTAGGACGAGTAGAATAAAAGTTGTTGCCCCGGCATCCTGGAGGCAGCTGAGCCCGCCAGAGCTGGAGGTTGGGGTCAGACTGTAGGGATCCTGAACGCCATTCTTCCTCAACCTCCCCTTATTCTAAATAAGGGGAGATGGAGGCCCAAGTTAAGGAAAAGGCTCGCTGGTGTGTTGGCGTCGGAGCTGGGTCTCGAACTCAGGACTCTGGGCTCGGTACCGAGACCTTTGAAGTTGGAGGCGGAGCTTCAGCCTCCTGCCTCTGAGGTCTAACTCTGGACTTCAACCTTTTCGGATCCCTTCTACCCCCACCTCCGGCTTTCTCCCCGTCTTGCAGCGCACACCTCTCTGGCTTCCCCACCCCAACTCTCAGCCCCGCCCGGCCAAGCTCAGTGAGGCCGCCTACAGCGCTGGGGCATCCTCTAAGCTCCTCCCCCTTCCATTCGCCTCCAAAACATGCCCTGCAATTGAAAGAGGCATCTGTTCCATTGGGTTCGGGTACCCGCGCCTCGGGGGTTCACACTTCCTGTGCACCTGTTTGCAGAGTGGTCTCCTCAGATGAGAGGTGGGGGATGGAAGCCCTTGGGGAAAGTCCTTCCGGCGCTCACCACCATCCTTTCCCCTTATCTCCCCTCTGCAGCCCTTTGGGAGGCTCCAGTGGCAGGGCTGGGAGGGGTCTTAGAGGTCACCGGCTCCTGTTTGACAGAGGCAGAGACTGAGACCCAGGCAGAGGAAATGACCTGGTCAAGGTCACACAGCAAGGCAGAGATGGGGGTAGAGCAGGAGCTCGAGTTGACTAATGGCTAGCTCATCTTTGGAGAGAGAAAACTCAGTCCTGGCATCGAGAGCCAAGGATGAAGGTCGAGGTGTGCCAGAAGCTTTTCCTTCTGCTGTGATGGGGTTGAACTCTTAGGGCTGCCCCTCCTCCTTCTCCCTTCCTCCAGGATTTCCTCGATTTTAATTTATTCCACAAAGCCCAATGCTTTCCACGCACAGTAGCCTAAGCAGATACAGTGGTTATCCTCCTTATGGTAGTGCCAGAAAGTGAAGGACATCATTCCTTCAGCTGTTCCCTCAAAATATATTTATTGAGGTTCTGTTATGTACCAGGCACCATTCTAAGCCCCAGGGAAGCAGACACCCCTTCCGTCATGGAGCCAGCATTCTGGCAGAGGAGACAAGCAATGAACAAGGAAATAAACACAGATGCCTTCCAAGGGGGGGCTGTGTGCTATGCAGAAGGAGAACTGGAAGGTGGGAGGGATGGTGTTAGAAGGGTTAGTCAGGGCGGGCATCTTTGAGGAGGTGACATATCTTGGTCTTAGAGTTCTGGTGCCCATGGTGTGGGACTGGAAAGCCAGGCCCCTGTCAATGAGGAAGGGAGGGGTCAGACTCTATTTTCTAACTACTGGAGAGGAGACCATCACTCCTGAAGGTGGAGACTTTGTCAGCCTTTTCCGGGGTCCTGCCAGGGTCTTTTGAGTTAAAAGCCCTAAAGTCATTTGCCTGTCAACCCCTGGGCCAGAGGCAGCCTCTCCCAGGAAAGCAACTGGTGGGGCTAGAGCCATTGGAAACATGCCAGTGAGGAATTTTCTAGAATTTGGAGAGTCTTCTGTTCGAAAAAGTTAGAGGAGTTATGGTCTTAGCCCTGGGACTCTGGGCACTGGATCTTTGGCGATACACGCCCCATGTGGCCTTAGTTTCCCCATGTGTGACATGGGCTCTGAGCTGCCACAGAAGCCCCAGAAATCTTTGGGGCCAGATGCCTTCCTGTGCTTTCACAGGAAGGACAATCTGGGGTAGTCATGCATCAGCCAAAGTTTGGGTGTCTCTGGGTTGGTGGGGATCTGGTGCAGAGTGAGCAGGGGGTGGAGTGTCCCTGGACTGTGTATGTCTTGGGGGAACATCAGTCTGCAGAAAGTATTGGGCCTTACTGTCCTGTGAGTGGTTGTTGGGGCAGCTGTGTATCTCACTGTGTCTGCTTCTCTCTCTTCCCAGGGTAAAGTCGAGTATCTCGTGAAGTGGAAAGGATGGCCTCCAAAGTAAGGCTCCTCTGTGTGTCTGTGTCTGCCTAACTGTTCAGTCTTCATTTGCCTTTTGCCTCTCTTCCACCTAGCTTTTAGCTCCAGCTGCTTTAGTGGCATTCGAAGCTTGATTAAATCTTCCTCTTCTCTGGGCCTCTGTTTCCCCTCTGCCAGCTGAGGGGCTAGAGGGACATGAGGGTCAGAGTGGGCCCCACTCTTCTCTCCTGCTGCCCTCTGGGTTGAGCTCCATCTTCTTGCTGGAGCCTCCCCTCCCCTCTTCTGGCTTTTCCTGGCTCCTAGGAGGGGAAGGCCCAGTATCTTGGCTTCAGAGATGGCTGCTGGCCAGGCAGAGGTAGAGCAAATACAGAGCTGAGTGCGGTTTGGGGGGCTGGATAAGACAAGTCTAGCCGGTGGGGCATGAATCCGCAGTACCACAGTGCTAGGGCCAGAGCCTGAGCCCACTTTGCCTTTGGACAGCACTCTGCAGTCTACCAAACAGGTTTCCATACAGCCTTGTAAAGTAGGTATGATGGTAATCTCTAAAGATGAGAACACATGCTCAGAGAAGGTAAGCACCTTGCCTTAGGTCACACAGCAAGTGGAGGCAGAGGTGGGACTTGAATTGGCCTCCCCAGTTTCGGGTATCTCCTCTATGCCTCCTCCATCTCAGAGTTGGGGGGTAGATTGCTGGGTCTAGGACCTCTCCCAGTGGCTCCACCTCTCCTGCTGAGGACCAATCAGGAACCTTCTTACTAACCAATCACCTCCCAACAAGGGGGTGGCAGTGGGAAGGAATGAACCAGTCGTGGGGCCTCTTCATTGGTTTGTGGGTGCCCTGCCTCCCTGCCCTCCGTGCTAGGGACTGACTCCTGGAAACCCCCGTTGCCCAGAGCATCTGCTGTGTGTGCCAGGGGCTTTCTGCCCTGTTTGTGTTGAGAGCTGACCTGGTCCTGGGTTCTGGGAGCATCTTGGGGGCCTGGCAGGGAGACACAGCAGAGAGAAATACAACCTGTGTTCCCTCAGGTTCCCGATCTGCAAAATAGACTCTAGAGGGCAGGCCCAGCTCTCCTCTCTTACGCTCCTTCCCCTTATGGGGTGCAAGTCCTGGGTGCAGGGGTTCAGGGCGACCTGCAGGCATCCTGAGGTCTGGCTTGGAGACTGGCCAACCTGAGAATGCGCTGGTCTACTCCTGCTGCCTCCCCCTGCCAACACCCTGGACCTGGAGGAGGAGCCCCTCCTCCTTGGGGCACATGAGAAGTGACGTTCTAGGCTGGGTGAAGGAGCAGGAGGAGTTGAGGCAGGGCTAGGAAAGGAAGATGCCTGGGGTGGGCAGCAGGAGCTCCGACCCCCTGGGTGTGCTCTCTCCCTTAGCTTCTGCACCGGAAGGCAATACATTGGAGCGTAATGACCAGCCTGTTGGCCTTTCAGGCACTGCTGGCGATTTTTCCTCCTCAAAAGACCCCAGCTTTTAAAAGATTTCCTTCTCTAAACAGAGGTATTATCAAGGAAAAGTTCCTTCTTCTGCTTTTTCAATCCCACATGGATATGTCTGCCTATCAGAGCTTTAGCCAGGAGAGAAGGGCCTAGCACTCCAAGAGCACTCCCTCATGTTTCTGCTGGCTTGAGCCCCTGGCCCTGATGCTGCTTGTTTCGTCATATGCTGAGGCCACCAGGTGGGCCCTAGTGACAGCCTCTTGTGACTCCCTGGAGGGGTTCT
Source organism: Mustela nivalis (assembly GCF_964662115.1). Classification (NCBI taxonomy): domain Eukaryota; kingdom Metazoa; phylum Chordata; class Mammalia; order Carnivora; family Mustelidae; genus Mustela; species Mustela nivalis. The sequence continues at coordinate 8,779,143 of NC_139026.1, forward strand.
AGGAACTAGAACCAGATGATCTGGGGTACCGATGGCTTCCTTGCACTTTGGTCCTGGGTTCCTGGCTGGCTCACAGCTGTCCAGGTCCCCAACATGGTGGGGCCTCTGCTTCCTGATTTACAAGTCGGAATAATGAAGCCTCTATCACAGTGCTGTTGTGAGGACTGGGTGATGGAGATAGGTACCCAGTGCATTGTCAGATGGCCAGGCACTTAGGAAATGTTTGCTGTTAATGCGAAGTTAGACAGCTCAGCCTCTAGGTCTCCCTGCAGCCAGGAAAGGGATCTGGGAGATTCCATTCCTCATAGGAGCTCAGAGGAGGCTTAGAGATGGCTTAGGTCAGTCCCAGATGGTGAAACTGAGGCCCAAAGAGGGGAAACCATGATAAGACTATAACTTCCAACCCCATACGGTGTGGTACCTACTTCTGCCACCCACTGCATCACCCTACTTCACTGGGGAGGAAAATAGGTTCAGTTGGGGAAGAAGCAGAACCCCAGGCTCCTTTGTAATCCACTTGGGCTTTAGTCTCCCTCCCCACCTCAGGGGCCCTTGCTTGGAGAAGAGGCTGTGAAAGAGTGGGGGGAGTGGGTCGTTGGGCAGGCTGTTCCATGCAGGCCTGGGAGCCTTGGCTAGGGTAGTGCCAGCCTTGGTAGGGAGGAGAGTCAGATTCTCCTGCTCAGCAACACCTTCCTCTCCCTGATCAAGGAGGCTTATATTAAATATCAGAAAGCATAATTTAGATATATACTCACTCTTTGCCAGGCCCCTGTTAGACCATTACATGCTTTGCCCATTTTCTGTCCGCAGCTGCAGACAAATGACTGCCCTTCCTCCCCAGCAGATGGGGCAGAGGAGCTATCTTGTTTGTTCTGGAAGGTACAGCAAATTGCCCAGGGAGGGGCTGGGGGCACAGGGCAGAGGATGTCAAATCGTTAGTTCCAGGCTCTCTGACCCATACAGACCCTCAGATACCCTGCCTGCCCAGGACTGCCGTTCCTGCTTTGGAAATGCATTCCTTGCTTCTTTTCCCACTTGTGAATACGACCCCATCTTTTAGGGAGGACTGCCTCCGTGGAGATTTGGTAATGATATTGTCAGTGGGCATAGCAGGCTGCTAATCCATAAGCACCTTGTATGAGTCAGGCATTGGCCCATTTTTAATTGCCTCTTGGCAACCCATTTTACAGATGGGCACACAGAAATCTAGCAGAGGAGTCTGTGCCCAGGGTCAAATACAACTGGGATGATTTGCACTATGGTTTGCCTGATCCCAGGGCTCGGGGACTAGAGCTTGTGATACACCATCAGCTCTGCAACTGAGGATCTTTTGCCTGTTCCTCTCTTGACCATTCAGAAGGAAGTGCTTAGGCTTTGGAGCCAGACCAGGCTGCCTTTGAACCCTAGTTCTGTAGCTTTACAAAGCCCTCTACCTCTGCACCTCCATTTCTCCACCTGTAAAGTAAGACCATAGCTTTACAGGACCCTGTGGAAGGCTTGCCTGAGACAAAAGTTTCATAACCCTGTGCCAGGGACGGAGGAGGCGCGTCTTCCTCTTTCAACGCTGGGTTTGGGCAGCAGCAGCAGCAGAGTCCAGGGCTCTGGCCTGGCAGGTTTTCGCACTCCATTGTTACTGATTTAATTAACGCGTATTTGCTTTTATTATGTATCACACTAAGCTAAGTGCTTCACGTGGCTGAGCACATCTAATGGTCACTGAAGCCCCCAATACAGGGACCTTTGGTAGTCCCACTTCACGGATGAGTAAACGGACTAACCTGCGCACTGCCCCGCCCCTCAATCTCCGACCTGAGCGCGTCGCGCTGCTTCTCATTTTGGGGAGCTTTAAATCGGCCTGGGGGGACTGGGGCGGGCCTGGCTTTGGGGGACCCCGCCCCCTGCGCCGCGGGAGCCTGCGCAGCGCGGCTCAGGCGGGGCGGCCGGGAGCCTGTTTACCCGGTCTCGGGGGCGGGGCGGTCGGTCACGTGGCCGTGTTTACCTCGGGGCAGGCGCGATCCGTCCCCGCCCCCGCTCCCCATTGGCTGGCCTGGTAATCCGGGGCGCGCCCTCCTCCGTGCGTGCGCGCGCACGGCTGCTGCCCTGCAGGGGGCGGGGCGGGGCAAAGTAGGGCTCTCCGCCCCCCACGGAGCGCTGCGTTCCCGCCCTGCCCGCCAGTTGCTCTGCTCGCTCCACCCGCCCTGCCGCCCGCCCGTTGCACGCTCTGGTCCTGCCTGCGCCCAAAGCGCGTTTGCAGTGGCTGTGGCCCCTGGCTCCCCGCAACGTGGAGCGGTGTTAATGGCCTCCACTTTAGGGGGCGGAGATGTCCAGAGAATTGAGACCGTAGAGCAGACTTCCAACCATTCCTCTCCCACAGCATGGAGCAGGACCAGCCCTCCTGCTGCTTACATAGTCTGAGCCTGTTAACACGCCTCTTGGCCCTGTAACAATTCCCCCTGAATCTACTGAGCCTTTCTGTGCACCCACTGTGTGCAAGGTCCCGGTCAGACACAGGACATAGTCAGGCACTCTCCGTCTCCCAAGAACGTCACAGACCGGTGGGGAGCCAGATGCAGTGACAAGTGAGAGACCCAAAGGTAGACAGTGGCCAAGATTCAACAGTTCCAACCACAGACGGGCCACTTACTGTCTCAGGGACCTTGGCAAGATGCTTACCTCTGTGCCTGTTTCTTCATCTTTAAATAGGGTAACCTACCCTATGGGGGTTTTATGAGGAATAGATGAGTCCCGGCAGTGAGTGGTGCTCTTACCATGATGGTGATGGTGGCGATTCTTAAGATGAGGAAATTGAGGTCCAGCGAAGGTTAGGGACTTGCCGGGAACCACACAGCACCCACATCAACAAAATATGGGCAGGGCAGTGGGGAAGTGGGCAGGACAGAGAAGACTGGAACACTGTAGAGACATCTTAACAGCTAGAGGAGAGAGGGCGAGGCAGAGACAGGAGGAACACAAAATTCCTCCTTTCTTGTAACTCGTTACTGCTGAAGAAATCTAACCTTTGTTTTGCAAGAGGAAGTTCTGGAGTCTCTGCCAGTCTCTGGTTGCTTATACTTTGGGCTGTATGCAAAGTATCAGAAAAACCCGTTTCACTCTTAACCTTTCTTTAGGGTGAACAGAACTCTGCAGTGGCTTCTATATCATTCCCAGAGCACCCAGGGTGTGAGGCTGGGCACCCTGGAGAGGGCTTGCAGTCTGCCTGCCAGGATGCCAGCTGGATTCATCAGAAATTTTGGCAGGTGTCAATGCACCAGGCTGTGGAGAGCAGCAGAGGGGAGGGTGAATTCTGCAGGGAGCTTGAGGAGGCTGTCAGGGGAAGCTCTTAAAGGATGAGGAGGAGATCATGGAGGGACTGGCCCTCGGGTGGAGAGCACAGCCTGTAGAAGGGAGGCGTGATTGTGCCTGATCAGGCTGGGCATGGGGCACTTGGGTAGGGACTGTGAGGTCCTCAGGGCTCAGACCTTTGTTGCTGAGTGCACAGAGAGCCTGACACGGGGCCAACACAAAGTCGGTGTGAGGAAGTGCCGGTGGAAGGAAGGAGGAAAGGATTCTGTCCTCGGGTAGCTTGTTCTTCGAATCCGGATTGGACTACTGGTGGCTGTCAGTTTAAGATGAAGGTTTTAGCTCAGCGGGTTAGGAGACAGCAGGAGCAGGGTCTCTACCCAGCCTCTTCCTGCCTCCTAACACCTTCCTGATGATACCTGTTCACCTCCCTTGTTGCCCAGCAGAGCTGGGTGCAGCCTGGGCCAGAATCATAGTCCGTTGCTTTGGTGTTGTTTGTACATATACATGTATGCACATGAACATACTCGTGTTTATATGTTTGTACGTATGTTGTATATTCGAATATGTATATATACGGACACATTCAGGTACGTGTTTTAAAACTTTTCATTTTCCATTTATCAGCATCTGTTTATGGTGAGTGACCCTAGTTTTTCCATTTATGGAAATCATAAAGGGTTTTTTTTTTTTTTGGTAAGTTTATTATTATTTTTTTTTAGTAATCTCTACACCCAACATGGGGCTCAAATGCACGGCCCAGGACCAAGAGTTACATGCTCCTCTGACTGAGCCAGGGAGGTGCCCCTAAAGTTTGTTTTTATTTTTTTTTTAAAGATTTTATTTATTTATTTGACAGATAGAGATCACAAGTAGAGAGGCAGGCAGGGGCGGAGGGGGGGGGAGCAGGCTCCCTGCTGAGCAGAGAGCCCGATGTGGGGCTCCATCCCAGGACCCAGGATCGTGACCTGAGCCAAAGGCAGAAGCTTTAACCCACTGAGCCACCCAGGCACCCCTAAAGTTTGTTTTTAAAATAAAATTATTAAACAAAACAAGTGAGCCCCTTTCGAGGCAGACGTTAAGTAAATAGCGCAGGTGGAAGGAAGATGGCTTGAGCTATGAAGTGCTGAGCTGTCACTCCCCAGTCTGGCCCAACAGGGGGCGCTCTGTGGTCTGGGGTGGTGGAGGGTCCCCCTTCGAAATACCAAAGGGACCTGCCGTGGGATTGAGGCACCATTCAGTCGCTAGCCATCTACCTGGTTCCTGCTGCATGCCAGGCCTGGCAAGGAAACTTCAGGCCAGGCTGGGAAGGTACAGCTGTGTGCTAATGAGGGAGGGAGCAGCTCAGCCCAGTCAGCAGAGGCTGCACTGGGACCAGGGCTGGAAGGGTGGGCAGGGACAGCAGCCGGAAGCACGGAGCACTTCCTGTGCACCAGGCACTGTACTAGGCAGTTAGATGAACACGTTCAGCAGTACAAGAGTTCTTTACAGATGGGAAAGTGGAGGCACAGGGACGTTGAGTAAATCCTTCAAGAGCTGGGATCTGAAACCAGGTGGTCTGGTGCCAGTGCCTCTGCCCTTGACCACATGCTCAGGCTTCTCACCAAAAGGGAGCCCCAGGAGCAGTGCCTTGTACTTCGGAACATGAGGTCTAATTGGGAATTGGACACATTTCTTTGGAGGGTGGTGTGATTGGTACTCAGAATGAAGGGAGTTCTTATGTCGTCAGAGCCCCCTGACCTAGTCTGGGCAGCCAGGTACAGATTCTGTGAGTAGGTGGCAATTATGGGGGCCTAGACAGGGGTCGAGAGCCTGCAGGGAATGCTAGTGGGGAGCAGGGCAGCTTCTGACCTCCTGCTTCTCTCCCCAGATACAGCACGTGGGAGCCGGAAGAGCACATCCTGGACCCCCGCCTGGTCATGGCCTATGAGGAGAAGTAAGGGGGCCTCAGCCTGCCACTGGGGCTGGGCATGAGACAGGCTTTGAGGTTTCACATGGAGCCTACTGCTGGGTTGGCTCTGAACGAGGGGCATGGCCATGGGGTGGGGTAGGGGTTTGGCAGGGACAGCTGGGTCTAGTCTGCTGCTGGGAGAAGTCGGGTGGACATCAGGTCCCAGAGGAGCTGAGGGCCCTGGCTCCCTTTCCTGTTGCTGAGTGATGTTGGCCACTTCTCTAACCTCCCCACACCTCACTCTCTGCTAAAGTGGGCCATCCCTCATAACACTGGCTCTGATTCCCCCAAGGTAGGACTTTCAATTGCTGTGATGGGTATAAAAATGCTTTACAGAGCTGCCGCTGTGTGAGGGGCAGAAATGTCCTTAATGGGCAGTCATGACCTTGGTGACAGATCCGAGAGAGATTCTCCGTAGAGACTCTCTCACCAAGAGAAGGAAAGTCCAGTGGAAGCTTGAGAGAGGGGAGGGACTGTGGCTTTGGAGCAAGGATGTTTAAGTTCTAGTCTCTCCCACTTGGCCACCTCCCAGCTTAGTGGCCCTGGGCAAGGCTCCTCTGGGCCTCAGTGTCCCTTATCTGCTCGTGCTCTGCTCTGATTCCGAAGGTAGGTCAGTGATTGGCGGCTCCATTGAAGGGCAGTGGCGATGCATCTCAGGGGGGAGCTTTTGACAAAGTGTTGTTGCTCCTGATGGGGGAGTCTTTTGAGTCTAGCCACCCCCGTCTGCTGCAGGAGCCCCAGCTGTACTGACCTCCCTGCCAGCAGGCAGCCCAAATCCTTGTGCCTCTTCCCAACTGCCCACCCTTACAGGGCGGGATCTTTGCACAAAATCGTTTCCATTTGGCCCTTTACAGGAACCTCCTGAGATGGGGATGAGAGTCTCATCTGACAGATGAGGAAACTGAGGCTCTGGTGGCTAAGGAGCTTGTTGGGGGTCACCTCACAGCTGGGAAGCCGCCTACCCAGGGCTTCACCCGGGCCTCCCGAATCCCAGTCCTGGGCCTTCCCCTGCCCCTCCCTGCCCCCCTTCCCACTGCTTCTCTGCAGGAAGTGTCTCGCTGCCCATTCCAAGGGAAAGTCACCCCTGTTCTTCACTTTAAAAATTCAGGGTGTCCCCGTCCCAGAGCTGTTCTCTGGCTCCTGGGCACTTGGTGGGGCCTTGATCCAAAAGGACTGGTGCTGGGGACAATCCTGTGGAATGTCGTGGACTGCATGGAGGAGAGCGTCAGGCCGGTGTCCAAGTCCTGAATTAGAGTCCTGGCTCTGCCGCTCGCCAGCTGTGCGGCGGTGGGCAAGGTCTCCTCCCTCTCGGGCCTCATCCTCTTGATCTGTGGAGTGGGGACAGTCGTACTGACCTTGCAGGGCTCTCATGGGGAGCAAGGTGTATGAAAGCACTCTGTAGATCAGTGAGTGTAGGCACAGGTGTGCAAATTATCTCCCTGACGGTAACTAAGGCTCGTTCAGCAAGTCTTTAGTGAGGTTCTGCCATAAACCAGACACTGTCCCTGGTGCTGGGGACACAGCGAAGGATCAAAACCAACAAACATCCCTATTTTCATGGGGCTTGACACACAATAAAAAAAAAAAAACAAACAAACCAATAAGTGTGTATGATATCAGACGGTCATAACTGCTGCAAAGACAGGGTTGGGGGGAGGGGGTGGGGGAGGGGTGCAGGGAGCAGTGGGATGGTTAGGCGGGGGTGTTTGACCAGAGTCCTGAGGGAATGAGCCCAGCAAGTATTTTAGAGAAGAACATCCTAGGTGAAGAGAACAGTCTGTGCAAAGGCCCTGGGGTGAGAGCCAGTGTTTAGGGAACAGCACAGAGGCAAGTGTGGCTCTGAGTGTGACTGGCTGGAGTGGTGTGAGTTGAGCGAGGTGTGGGAGCTGAGGCAGGAGTAGGGCAGCTGAAGGAAGGGGGCGCACAGCTCAGGGAGTGCCTCATAAGTCTCGCTGGAGGATTTGGATCTTACTTTGAATGAGTCAAAAAATGTAACAGTTAAGGAACAAAGGAAGAGCTTGGAGACTTAGAGACCCACTGTGTGACTTTTGGCTTACTTCTCTCCCAGTCTTGGTGAAGAGGGGTAAAAGAGGGATGACGTCCCTTTAACCCCTGCCTTGGAGGGTTTTTTTTATTTTATTTTATTTTATTTTTTAATTTTTAAAAAAAATTTTAAAAGATTTTTGTTTATTTATTTGTCAGCTAGAGAGAGACAGTGAGAGAGGGAACACTAGCAGGGGTAGTGGGAGAGGGAGAAGCAGACACCCTGCTGAGCAGGGAGCCCGATTGTGGGCTTGAGCCCAGGACCCTGGGATCATGACCTGAACCGAAGGCAGATGCTTAACCAACTGAAGCTCCCAGGCACCCCAGTCTGCACCTTACAGGGTTTTAAAGAGACTCAGAAGGAGTCTGGCCAGGGGGCTCCTCTGTGGGGTCCCGCCCGCAGGGAAAGGCTGAGAGGGCACGCCTCGTAGGTTGCCACTGCCCTGCAGCCCTGGACATTGACGGGCAGGATCCAAGGCTGACAGAAACCAGGCCCTGGGTGGTGAGTCTGGATAGAACAGACCCCTTCCCCGTCGTGCACACGCACACACGCATGCACACACGCATGCACACTGCAGGTTAGAAACCAGGGTCATGCGGCCTGGGCTCCGGGCCTGCCCTGCTGGCCCTGGCTGGACCCTGGGCCTGACCCTCACTAGGCCTGGAGCCTGGAGCTCAGCGGCCGACGCTGTCAGAATTTTGGCATTGGGAAAGTGACTTAACCTCTCTGTGCCTCAGTTTCCCTGACGCTAAGGTGAGGAGAGTAACTGCGGCTCCCTCACAGGGCGGCCGTGAGGGGGAGGTAGAGTGATGCCTTGTGCAGAGTGTCCCGTGTGTGGTGATCGTCAACACCACCGTGGAGAAGTTGTAGACGTGCCACCATCCCTGTTCCTTCCCCTCCAGCTCTCCCTCTCCCCGTCTTCCTCCTCTTCCTCTCTTCTTTCTACCCCTCTCTCTTCCACCTCACTTTATTATTTCACTTGCCCGCCCCCCATTTTGATAGATCCCAGGGATCTCTCTTGCTTCTCCCGAGAGCCCTGGTGGCCAGGGGAGAAGGGACCCTCTTGCTCCAGACGAGGACACTGAGGTCCAGAGGGGAGGTGACTGGCCAGGGTCTCCCGTGGGTCAGAGTGGAGCTGGGCCTGGAACAGGGGGTCCTGGGGGGGGGGCCAGCAGCGGCTTCTCAGAGAAGAGTCTCACCCTCAAAGGCTGGCAGGTCAGTCCTGGCAAGCTGAGTGGCTGGTGTCACAGTGTGATCAGACGGCTGGCTCCTGGGCCCCAAGGTGGGCTGACCCCACGGGGACGGTGGGAGGGCCCAGTGCACAAGGCGCAGCTCCCCAGGAGGGAGGAGGGCTGAGGGAGAGGGCGAGGGGTGGAAACAGCTGCCCCGGACGGGCTGGACTCCCAGAGCTCAGATGGAGAGACCGCCTGGGGTCACACAGCCAGGAGGGGAAGTAGGGGTGCACCCCCGGCCTCCACATTCTCTCAGCTGCCCACATGGCCTCTGCAGTGGGGGCCACAGAAAGTGGGGCGGAATGAAATGAAATTGGCAGAATGAAAATGGCTCTGAAGTTTTCACCACCTCCAGCACTGCTGTCGTTGGAGTCTCTGTTGTGTTGTCTCGTGTGTGTCGTGTGTGTCATGTGTGGCTTTGTATGCATCCTCGGGTTGTGCCTGTGCGTTTGGGATGTGGGCAGGGCCCCCGGCAGAGAGCCTGGCATCCACTAGGGACTCAGTACAGGCGAGTTTCTCTCCTTTTCCTCAGCCAGATGATACAGGCGAGAGCCTGTCCTCTCCACCTGGGTCACGCACATCCCAAAGGGGGAAAGACCTGGGCAGAGCTTCATTACATGAGAACCATTCCAAGTCCCAGCAGCTCCCCCGGGGTCACTGGAGGCAAATTTGATTGACAGGTTTCTGTACCCCTCTCCCAAGAGTGGGAACCGATCTGTGTTGTTTTGGGGGCTGTACCCAGTGGTATGGAGAGCCGAGTTCTGGCATGACTCTGGAGCCCAGTAAACACCCACGTACTTTCGGAGATGTCACCCAAGTACCCCCTCTGCAATTGGGACCAGTGGCTGTGCCCCCGCCCTTTTGCCAGATGGGGAGACTGAGGCCCTGGGATTTGAACATGGGACCCCACCGTTACGGTGTAAAGAGAGTAGTGGGGAGGAGTGCCTGCCCTAGGATTAGGGGGTGATGTATGGCGGGTCCCCCTTTCCCTGTAGACTGCAGAGCGCGAGGAGGAGCGGACGCTTCACTTTCCCTTAAATGTCACCCGTGTTTGCTTTTCTTCTGCCATCTGCTTTGCACCCCAGGGAGGAGCGAGACCGAGCGTCGGGGTATAGGAAGAGAGGTCCGAAACCCAAGCGGCTTCTGCTGCAGGTAACCCCGTCAGCCTTGGTGCCCGCCCACAGGTCCCCTGTACCCCCGCCCCCGCCGGTCTCCCCCGCCCCATGCACTTGCACCAGCCAGTTGAGCTGGACCACTTGCCCTCCTTGCTCTGCTCAGGGCACTGTGGGGTGGGGGCGCTCAGTGGGTAAGTCTCTGTGGGGGGAGGGAGGGAAGGAAGACAGCCTGGGTGGGAGGTGCTGTGGGGCTCAGGGGAGGGTGGATATATGGCGGATGGGAGCCTAAGATTTCGAAAGCTTAGAATCTTGTAAATAAGCCTTTATGAGGCTCAAAATCCCCCAAACACAAAATTGTAATATTTGGGGACCTCAGAAACATAGACTTTAGAATTGAGGAAACATGGGAGCCTGGGATTTTAGAACCCAAGGAAGGGAGACTCAGAATTCTGGAACTGTTGTCATGGGATGCCCTAGAAATGGGGAATTTTTGAGGAAGGGGAAACCTACAGGGTCCCCTTTTCCAGTCCTCTGCCACAGGTGGGCATCTAGACTCCGGGGCACCCCAAGTTACCCAGGTCTTGGGGCCACTTTGCTGACTTCACTGCTTTGCTTGGAAAGTGGATGGAGTTAGAAGTGAGGTGATTTGAGGCAAGTCTCTGCCCCTCTCAGCTTGAACTTTCTCATCTGTAGAATTGGGATGATGAGTGTACCTGCTCTCCTTAGTTGAGTGAGGTTCACCCAGGGGTTTGAAGCCGAATGATAAGGCTTCTTGGTCTACACACAGTGTGAGCCACGGCCAGTCTCCTGCCCACTCTTGAGTGTGGATCACCTGAGGTTTTGGGCAGAAAAGATGGGTTTCCCTTCACGCAGTGGGCATTTTCCGTGGGGTTTGGTGTGAATTGGGTCCCAGGATGGAAGGTAGCATCCCTGCATCAGACGTCTTGCCCAAACTTAGCAACTTAGAGCAGTGAACACTCAGCGTGTCACACAGTGTGATTGGTCCGGAGTTCAGGAGTCCTGTAGCTGCTGCTTTAGTGACTCCAGTTCGGGTTACGGTCGTGATGTCAACCAGCGCACGCCGTCTGGAGATTTGGCCGGAGCGGAGCGCTCTGCGGCCGAGGCGGCTATTCACGTGCCCACCAGTCAGCTCTGGTTGTTGACAGGAGGCCTGGTACTTTACACATGGACCTCTCCAAGGGCTCCCTGGTGGCCTCACGGTGTGGCCACTGGCTTCCCCCAGAGCGGACGATCCAAGAGCAAGAGCAAGGGAGAAGCACAGTCTTTCATGGGCCAGCTTCACGAGCCCCACGGCACATCACCCGGGGCCCGAGGGGATGTGGGGTGACTTCCTTGAGGGGGGCCTTGCTGGGGCCCCGTTGGGGGCTGGCCACTCTGGTTTCTTCATCGTCTCACTGATGAAGAAACAGGCTCTGGGGGGGCCAGGAATTTCCCCAGGGTGTCACAGCCTGGTCTGATCCCGGGGACTCCAGGATGCCTGTTCGGAGCTGCAGTCCTCTCTTGGTGAGGTGGAGAAGGGCAGAGAGCATCGTCTTGCAGGGTTGGAGGAGTTTACTGGGCTCGAGATGGCTGCCGAGCCAGGCTGAAGAAGCAGGTTTAGGTAACGCTGCAGTGGGACAAGCCCTCCCAGCCTTGCAGCACTGTCCTGACCCCTGCCCTGCAGCCCTCCTCCTGGCCCGTAACACCCTGCACCCGGGGCCGAGTGCTAGGCCTACGCAGGCAGGACGGGAGACTGGAGCCTGTGGGTGTGATCTCTGCTCCCAGCTGGGGAGCGTTTGACCTACAGGCCCCATCTCACGGCCTTACTCTCTTCCTGGGGGCTTTGGCCTCTGGTGACAGGTGGCAGCAGAAGGTATTGTCCCGGAGGGACCCGGGCCTTAGCACCAAAGATCTTCCTTGGATTTGTGCACAACTTGGCCCGAGTCAGTGAGACAAATCCTGGAGACAGAACTGCAGCCCTCCGGTGCTAGAACACGTGTCCTCCAGCCCCATCTTAACCAGAGTGAGAGGTGGCATCTCCAGAGGGCTGTGCTGCGGCTTGGGGCCGAGGAGTAGCCCCTGGGCTGCGGGCAGAGGGCAGCCAGTGCCATGTGCCCCCCTTGGGGACTTGCCCAAGAATCTCAGGGCATCCACGTCACACCATCTCCTTGGCAAGCTGGCTGTTTCAGCCCTGGGGGTCCTTTAGTAGGCAAACATACCTTCCCCGTGATGAATAACTCCGTAGTTTATCTGCTTCATAAATCCAGATTTGCTTTTCTTGGCCAGTTTTCAATTTGTCCTCTGGGATGCTCTCCTACTGTGCAGCTTCTGTCCCTGAGCCCTCTGCTACCCCCCAGGGAGATGCGGTGGCCCCAGGCCAGACCTGAGGCTGGGGCTGGTCAGAGGTGGCTTTCTGGGCGGGGTTGGTGGGGCTGGGGTAATGGCTGGCTCCGGGCCACGGAACACAGGGAAGGGCACTCCAGGCGGGAGGAACAGCATGAGCAAAGGCGCGGCAGCGGCGGGGAGGGCAGGGCTGACCCGCCGTGCCCTGGCTTGCCCCCGCAGCGGCTGTACAGCATGGACCTGCGGAGCTCCCACAAGGCCAAGGGCAAGGAGAAGCTCTGCTTCTCCCTGACGTGCCCACTCGGCAGCGGGAGCCCTGAGGGGGTGGTCAAGGCAGGGGCGCCCGAGCTGGTGGACAAGGGCCCCTTGGTGCCCGCCCTGCCCTTCCCGCTCCGCAAGCCGCGCAAGGCCCACAAGTACCTGCGGCTCTCACGCAAGAAGTTCCCGCCCCGCGGGCCTGACCTGGAGAGTCACAGCCATCCACGGGAGCTCTTCCTGCAGGAGCCAGCAGCCCCGGACGTCCTGCAGGCGGCCAGCGAGTGGGAGCCTGCTGAACAGCCCCCCGAGGAGGAGGGTAAGGTGGCCCCTCGCCCCCGCCCGGAGCCCCTGAGAGCTGGGGAGGTCCCTGGAGTCGGCAGGTCCAGCTGCTGCCATGCCCAGAGAGGGCCCAGGGCGCTCCCGAGGCCACCTAGCCTGTGGGGCGCTGGCACCGCCCTGGCCCTTCCTGTGACCCTGCTGCGGCGGTCACAGGCAGGGAAGACAAATGCAGTGACCTCCTCCTCCTGGGTGTCCAGTCTTGAGCCAGGCCCAGAGCTGGGCGGGCAGGGGTCTGCATGCCGCCCCCACTTCCTGCTCCCGCCCTCCCAGGGCTGCGATCAGGGCCGTCCTCAGCGCCATCTTTCTCCCGTGCCTGCCGCAGATGGAGACCTGGCCGAGGGCCCCCCTCCTTGGACTCCTGTGCTCCCCCCAAGTGAAGTGACAGTGACCGATATCACCGCCAACTCCGTCACGGTCACCTTCCGCGAGGCCCAGGCGGCTGAGGGTTTCTTCCGGGATCGCGGCGGGAAGTTCTGAGTCATCATTTTTACTCTTCCTAAACTGTTTGCTTTTGGGCTTGGGGTGGGGACTTCCAGAGATGGGGAGGGGTTGGGGGCAGGGTAATTATTTTATTTAAAAAAATATGGAACAGGAGCAGGGGGCAAGATCCCGACGCTTTCCCACCACTTTCCCGCCACCTCGCCCCCTTTCTCTGCGCCTGACATTTACAGAAAGGCTCGGTGGTCTGCTTTGGGGGCGGGGCTGGGGCGGCCTGGCATTGCCCTGCCCGTCAGGCTGGAGACCGGGCCTCCTGTTCTTGGATGCTTCCCTCACCGTTCTCTAGAGACGCAGCAGCTGGTCCCAGGAACCAAAGGAGAATGGGAGGGCCCAAACCCTCTCCCTTGAGCCCCCACTCTTGCCTTTCTGGGTGGTTTTCCTTTTCCTTTTTGGGGGTGGGGGGGTCCTTATTTTTAACTTTCCACTCCAGCTTTGTGGTGGGACATGGAGGCTGGCTTTGACCAAATATGACCTGGTCAAGACGAGGGGGCAGGAGGAGGCCTTTGAGGTTGTGGGGTACATCCCATGCCCTTCCTTGGGGGTGGCTGCCAGCTGAGCCCCTTCTCCCCGGGAGCCCCCCGACCATCACCTGGCCTGTGAGAAACACTCACGTGCACACCCGGCCACACGGGCGTGCACACACAGCCCTGGGATCCCGGGACCCGAGGCATTGTGTCTGCAGACACGCACAGTGGGTCTTGCAAACCTCCTGTTTAGAAACCCCGACCTGGTGAATTGTGGGGTGAATCCAAGCGCCTCAGAACTTGTCACGGGCAGCCCACACTTTCTAGCCTTGCTCAGCACGTCACAGGACGGGGTCTCTCCCGACACAGTTTGCTCGCAGCTGTCCGCACAGGGCCAGGTGGCCTCCGAGGCTCTGGGCATGCGGTGCGGGGCTGGGACTTCACCCGGCCAGCTGCAGGGGTGCCGAGGGTCAGCACAGGCTCTGAGGCACTTGGGCCCCGTCCTTCCTCCCCTGAGGGGCTCTCGTTTTCTCTGACTCAGGTGACTTTTGAACCCTACCCACTCTTCGCTTTTGCTATCCTCCCAGAGAGGGAGGGAGCATCCCACCACCTTCTCAGGGCAGCCTTCGACTCCTGAAACCCTTCCTCCTTCCCTTCCACGGCCCCTCCCCATTCAACCTAAATGCCACAGCCTAGAGTGACCTAGTGTTCCTGCAGGGGAGGGGACCTCTGCCATGTCTTCCTGCAGTGGGGCTGCCCTGGATGGTGGGTCAGGCTGTGCATAAGCCCAGCCAGCAAGGGGCTGTGCCTGCCAGAGGAGGGGCTCTTGTCTGCACAGATGTGCCCTGTGGCCAAGAGTAGTTTCCCAGGTCATGAGGAGGGGCTGTTCCCCTGCCCCTTCTCCAGCCCAGTCAGGGAGAAGAAGCCAGGTGGGGCTGGGCACCAGGGAAGCAACAGTAGAGGCCGCCTCCCTCCACTTCCCCCATCCTGAGTTGGGGCACTAGGCGGTGGGACCTGCCCTCTCCCAGGGCCCTCTCCCCACTCTGCTTTGTCCTGAGGAAGTCAGCAGAATCCTGCTGAGACGGGGATAGGGCCATTCTTCCCCCAGACCCCTTCTTCCCAAGTTCCCAAACCAAAGACAGCCTGGACCCCATTTTTGTTTGGGGTGCCCTGCTGGCAAGATTCCTAAATCCCTGAGTCTATCTCCCCTTCCTCCTTAATCCTTCGTTGTCCAGGGTCAATTCAGTGCTTCCATTGGGGGGTGGTCCCCTCTGGTGGTTCCTTCCAGCCCAGGAAGTTGACTCTAGAGGAGTATATGGGGGCGGACCAGGGAAGGGGGCAGCAGAGTTACCCCTGCTCCCGCCCCATCCAGCTGTGAGACCCTGGGTCCCGGAAGGGCAACTTGGAGTTGGGGGTCTCTCCCAGGACATGGGCTCCCAACAAACGTGAGGGTGGTGGAGTGGAGGTGGCCCAGCGGCAGGGGCAGGGGGTCCTCTCTGATCGGAAAGCTGTTGGCCGTGGCTTTGGGGCTGGGCTGGCAGCATGCAATAGAAGGCCTACAGCCCATCCCCCAGGGGATGTGGGACCTTGTCCTGCCTCTTGGGCTCTTTGAAAGAGCTGTTTGTGCAATTGGGGGTGGGGGGGCTGGGGGCCATTTGTGGAGTGAGACAGCTGACTTTCTCTCTGCTGCCGCAGGACAGATCTTGCCTCTTCCTCAGTCCTTTGTGATGCACAGGGCATCCCGCAGCTCAGAGAGGGCAGAACCCTGTGAGCCGGGGCTCCCCACTGCTCCCCAGGACGGAGACTTCAATGAGGGGCTGGGTGTGGTCTTGCAGACCTTTGTCCAGCCCTGAGCGTCCCAGCGGGGCCTGGGACACTGAGCTCCCACCCTACCCCACCCCTCCCCAGAAGGCCAGTACTCGCCCAGGTGGGGGCGCTTAGAACGAGTGGGACAGCCTGTCCTTCCCTCCCCAGCCCCCCGCCCATTTTGAATGTAGAGAGCCTGGGTGGTACTTGCCTCTTGCTGTGGCATGGGGCCAGGAGAGGATTCCCCCACCCCTGGCACGGCCACTTGCCATGCCCAGCCGAGCCCTGACATCCCTCCAGGGGGATGGTCCCATGGCTGACTCCCCACCCGCAGGGGGAGGCGCTGTGCCCGTGGGGGGTGGCTTAGCTTCGCTTCCGAAGCAGCCGGCCTGGCCTCCACATCTCAGCACAAGAACGCTGCCTTTGCACAGAATGAGCATCGAGCTTTGTTCAGACAACGTGAATGTATTTGGGAGGGTTGGGGGTGCGGGCTGATTCCAAGCACATGCCTTTTCCGAGTGTGTGTGTGCTGGGAGGGCTAGAGCGGGTGCAGAGCGCGGTTTATTTTTGTACTGATCTTGGTAAGAGACTGTATAGCATCTATTTATTTAGATGATTTATCTGGTAAATGAGGCAAAAAAATTATTAAAGATACATTAAAGATGATTTTGAAAAAAGCTCTTGCACTCGAGCCTTCGCTTTTGACAGTGTCACAGCCGGGCCTGGGGAGGAGCGCCAGCCAGCCCCCAGGGTGGCAGCCTGGGACAGAGGTCCCAGGTCCACCAGTTACCGACCATAATCTTAGGCCACAGCCCATTTCCAGAGCCCTCCAGATGTACAGTGAGATGAATTGGGCAGGAGGTGTGGGGAAGTGGAAGCCAGCATGTAGATGGGCGGCGCCCGCCGTGGGGGTCCCCGCAGGGTATCATCCGAGGCCCAGTGGTGCTTCTGATGTCTTCACCTTTTCTCTGCTTCCTGCCAAGTGTGTTCTATTCTAGAACCCAGGGGGTGGTCAGTATCCCGGGTCTCAGTAATTGCAGGCTCTGGAAGCCAGGCCTGCCTCAAGCTAACGCTCCTCTGCTGTGTAGCCACGCTGAGCACAGCTGTCTGAGCCCAGAGGGTGGTGGTCCGGGCCAAAATGAGTGACAGCTGGGAGAGTCCTCTAAGCTTCTCTGCATTTAGGTTCGCCCCGGGCTCAGGGCAGAGGCTGGACAGGGGCGCACACAGGGTTGGTGACAGGAGGTAAAGAATCAGCTCACGCCCCAGCCCTCCCCGCAGCCACCCAGGCCGGGAGTGGTGATGGCCACAGGCAGGGACATGTCCGTGAAGGAGGGAGAACAGAGAGGCTGGAGGTCGACTTAGGTTGGAGACTTGTCAAGACTTGGGCAGTGGTTTGGTGGGACGGTGAGGGAGGTGTCCTGATTATGCCCGGGTCTTGTTTGGACCTCGGAGTGAATGGTGGTTCTTCATCTGGACGGAGGCTGAAGGAGAAGCAGGTTTGGAGGTACCTCGGTCACCCCCAGAAGCAGAGCCCAAGACAGCGGTTTTCTCTGGGGAGTGATCCCAGGAGCAGGAGTGGGGTAGCACGGGTCGGGGAAGGAAGAAAAGCACGGGAAGGTACATTGCTGAGGTCACCATTATGGGCAGCTGTGTCATTCCACTTGAGATGACCCGACAAGTACAGCCACGTCTCCCAGAGTTGTCCATTTGGTGGCCCAAAAACCAGAAATATATCTGCTCCTGGTTGCAGGAAGTCCGTGGGAGGTGGGGGGGAGGCGGGGACACAACAGAACCCGCGGCAGATGAGTCACCTGGACGGCACAGGGGAGGAGTGGGGAGTGAGGCTTATAAGCTACCAGTGGCTAAACATCAAAAAGGGGCTTCAGACCGCTCGTCACAGTGTCTCCATCCGGAGTGGGCTGTCGCTGGGCCTTGGCCCCACAGGGCCGTTGTGGCAGGGTGCAGGGGCCGGTGGCAGGGGTCCTGGTCAGGCGGGTAACACCCAAGTCGGGGGCGGGTACTCTCCTGGACCGTTTATTGCCCCACTCAGCCTGCAAGCTCCCAAGCCCCCCCCCCTTACGCGTACCCCTCGTTCCTGCTTGGGGATGTCAGCGGCTCCATAGCACTGGGGGCGGGTGAGTGATTTCCTCCTGGGCCTGGGAGGACTTCCCTGCTTGGTCTGTGCTGGGGTCAGGAAAGGAGGCGGAGGTGAATCTTGAGAAGAAAAAGTGTAATCTGGAGAGGTTCCTGCCCCGGGCAGGGCCTTCCCACGCTCACTGGGCAAGAGGCCTTGCTTTCCCCAGTCACAGTGACCGGCTGCACATTGCCAGCCCCAGTGGCCAGAAGACTCCTCAAACCCCTCATCCCAAATGTTTTCATCCCAGGGCAATGGCTACTGTTCCTTCTCTGTCAGTCCCCAACGTGGCGTAAGAGGCCCGTCCAGGCAACATGCGGTGCCCTCTGCTCCTCTCAAGGCTAAATATTGGGCCCAGTGGTCTGCGAGATGTGCCCCATGTGGAAAAAAATACGGAAATAATTCTATTTTCCCAAACAAAAAGCCTCCGAGAGGCTCTCTGGAGTTCGCAGCATAGCCTGAACCCATAGCGGCCGAACTGGCTGCGATTTTCTTCTTCCGGGCTTTCCCACTGAGCCCACACCGTCCCCAGGGTTCTGTGATGTCCCCGCCTCCCCCTGCCTCCCCAGATTCCTATACAAGAGCCCTAACCTCCGGTACCTCAGAATACGACTCTATTTGGAGGCAGGTTCTTTTACAGAGATAATGAAGTGAGAGCAAGGTCAGAGGATGGGCCCCGATCCAACGTGACTGATGTCCTAATAAAATGAGAAGTTGGGGCCCAGAGAAGTACAGGAGGACATGAGGGGGGACGACTGTCTCCAAGCCAGCCTGGAGCAGGTCCTTCCCTCACAGCCTCAAGGAACCAACCTTGCCGACACCTTGACGGAGGGCTTCCAGCCTCCAGAGCCATGAGCAAATAGACTTCTGTTGCTTGGGGCCATCTGACCTCCCCCTCCTCATTTGTGGCAGCCCCCGTGAGCTGGTACCGCATCCGGGGGAGTAGAGTCGGAGGCGAGGCTTGGGTGTGGATGCTTTATTTGGGAGGTGGTCCTTCTAGGAAGCAGGAGTGAGGGCTGGGAGCTATTGAGGTCGATGCTATGGGCAACGGGGACTTGATTCCACGTGGACTTTCTGAGAAGCATTCAAGCCTCCTCCAGAAGGCCCGAGGCAGACCTGCTTACCCACGGGGATGTGTCCCTCAGCATCCAGGATGCTCGGAGCGTCGAGTCACTCCTATTTCCAAGCTGTGTTTGGGCAGAGGAGGAGAGAGGTCCCACCCTGGATCAGAGGAGCAGGGGCATCGGAGCGGGGCGGAAGCTGGACGCTGAGGGACCAGCGCTGGAGAGGCTGCGTGGAGAACCAGCTACGGTGGAGAAATGAGAGGAGGACCACGTCCGCGGACGGTGGGGGCAAGAGAGGGAGGCCGCCCTTGCTGGGACGCCGCTGGGGTGGCCCGCAGCTGTCCTGTCTTTTGAAGGTCTCCCAACGGTCCTTGTTAATCTGAGTGCAAAGGGGAAGAGACAGCCGGGTCCCAGGCCAGCCCACAGTCCTGCATCTCACAACAGGGCCTTCGGCTGGCTCCCGGTACCCCCTTCTTAGACGGAATCAGATGCCGTCTGAGCCTGGTGTGATCCTCCCGGCCCTGCGCTCCTGGGTTTCATCTCTCCTGCCCTCAGCCAGTGGCTTCCAGTGGTTTCTTCCGCCTCTCTCCGCACTGCGTGCATTCAGGCCTTGGGAGGGCGCGAGTGGGATGTGGACCCGGCCCACTCCCATACAGGAAGGTGTCTTGCCGAGGAAGCCATGTGGCCCAGGGAGTCTCAGGGCGGCCAGGAAGGGCAGGCAAAAGTCTGGTTGAACGACTAAGCCAGCGATCAGGCTGACCCTGGAGCCGTCCACCTGCCCACCCTCGGTTACTAGGGCTGTGCTTTGCCCACGAGAAAGAGTGAGAGTTCTTCATCCACTCGGTTCTTCATGCCCTTTCCCATCTTCTTCTATCTGTCCAACCGTCCAGCCAACACCACCCGCGTTTCTGGCTCAAGAGGGCAAAGCCGAGCCAAGCCTTTACCTCTCGCTCCTCCTAAAATCCCAGTAGGATGACAACTGAGCAACCAATCAACAAAATGAAAACGAAAACAAGAAATTATGGCTAGCAGAACTAGAAACCTGGAAAGGCAAGGCCATTCAACACAGGACAAAGGCTGAAGAATTTCCAGAAGCTATAAAGGTGGCCGAGGGCAGAGTAGCAGAGGGAACATCAGAGCACACCAGCAGAAGGTAAAGCGCATATCCAGAAGGACAGAGAAGGAGGAGGTGGCTGGCTTCGACCGAGTCGAGTTTCTCAAATAGACCTCGAGAACATTCCACACTCTGGCTGTCGTGACCTGTTTGTGTAGGGCCTTATGATGCTCAAACAGAGAAGTCAGCTAGGCCAGGCGCTCCCCAAAAATGACTGGCCAGGGGGGCTCCTACGGTGGGGGGCATCCCCAGTGTGCTTCTGATGAGGACATCAGGGTCAGGGAGCACAGCAGGGAGGAGGGTGGTTCCAACAGCTGAGAAAACCCCCTTTACCCCGTCTTTGGCTTTGTACCTACTTCTCGTTGAAGGGCCTGGGTGCACGGACTCTCCCGAGTCCTGCCTTCCCCCAGCCAGCACCTTGCTGCAGCTGACCCCGGCACTTACCGTAGTCATACGCCAGGGCCGCCAGAACTGAGTGCTGCGCTTCAACAACACATAAATTCTCTCCCGGTCCTGGAGGCTAGAAGGCCGAGATCAAGGTGCTGGCGGGGTTGTTTCTTCTGAGGCCTCGCTCCTGGGGATGCGGATGGCCACTCTCCTTGTATTCTCCTGGTCTTCCTGCCATGTGTGTCTGTGTCCTAATCTCCTCTTTTTCTTCTTCTTCTTCTTTTTTTTCTTCAAGATTTTATTTATTTGAGAGAGAGAGCAAAAGAGAGAGCACAGGCAGGCAGAGGGTGAGGGAGAAGCAGGCTCCCCACTGAGCAGGGAGCCTGACACAGGGCTCGATCCCAGGACCCGGGGATCATGACTGGACCTGAAGGCAGATGCTTAACCCACTTAGCCATCCTGGTGCCCTGGTAATCTCCTCTTATAAGGACACAGATCCTATTGGATTAGGGTTCACCCCCTGACACCATTAACTTCAACCCCTCTTTAAAGGCTCTGTCTCCAAATGCAGTCGCATTCTGAGGTCCTGGCAATTGGGACTTTAGTATAGGAACTTTTCAAGGCCTGGCTCGCTCAGTGGATAGAGCCTGTGGCTCTTGAACTTGTTCTCAGGGTCGTGAGTTCCAGTCCCACACTGGGCGTGGAGCCTACGCCCCCCCCCCCCAAAAAAAAAACAAAGAAAAAAAAAGGAATTTTTCAGGGGACACGGTTGAGTCGTAACTCTTAACCACCAATGCCCAACTCGCCTTCCTGCGTACAGAATTCTTCATTCGTTTGGGAGGAGAGGAAGCAACAACTGACCCAGCGAAATGCCGCTCCCCACCGCTAGGGGTGCTATAGGACCAATGATGGGCGAGGGAGCAATTTACAAGCCCGCCCCTGAATTGTGGCTCATCCAATGTTTCCTCTCGATGAGATTCAGGTCATGCATCTTCCGCGGGGACATCACCAAGGTGATGCTGTGTTCTCATGACACCTCGGGACGTTGCACACGATGTCTGTTTGCCCCATTGTTCATCATGTCCTCTGGATCGTTTGATTAATGGGGTGTCCACTATCTCCTTTTCCTGTTGAAATGAGGAACTATTTCCCGAAGATTTTTTGAAACTATGTAACTATCCCATTCTTCACATTTTCAATGTAATTATGTATTTATATTAGTACGGATTCATGGTCTTCTATTTCATTCAATGGGCTATCTTTCATTATATTATTACTTACTTGAATGCTCAGAATTTCTCAGATTTGGCTAGCGGAAGGCCCTGTAAACTAGTTTAACTCTTCTAGCTTTAGGGTATGTTTAATATTCAGTATCCTTAAAGTTTTAAAATACTTCATAGGGCAAACCCTCTTCCCTCCCAGCATTGTTACTCTTTTTCGGAATTCTCTTGGCTGTTCTTACAGATTTTCTCTTTTCATATTGAGACTAAAACTGACAGGCCCAATTACAGAAACAGATTCAAAGGAAATTTTGGTTAGGATTGCTGTGAATTTATAGAAGAAAAGGAAAAAAGAATAATTTCTGTAAAGATATTACATTTTTCCTCATTTCATGTAGCTTCGATTTTTATGTCCTTTATTCGCATTTTAAAATTATGTCCATAGGGGCGCCTGAGTAGCTCAGTGGGTTACGTGTCTGCCTTCCGCTCAGGTCATGATCCCAGGGTCCTGGGATGGAGCTTTGCACTGGGCTCCTTGCTTCTCGGGAAACTGCTTCTTCCCTCTCCCACTCCCCCTACTTGTGTTCCCTCTCTCGCTGTGTATCCCTCTGTCAAATAAATAAAATCTTAAAAAAAAAAATAAAATTGTATTTATAAAGTGTACATCTTTCTTCTTAGGGCTTTTCCTATGCATTTCATAATTTTCGTGACTGTCAAGCATAGCATCACTCCACTAACCCCACGTAAATACTTATAAATTGGGGATCATTAGTTCACAAGAATGCTATTTCTTTTTTTTAAAAGATTTTATTTATTTATTTGACAGAGATCACAAGTAGGCAGAGAGGCAGGCAGAGAGAGAGAGAGAGGAAGGGAAGCAGGCTCCCCGCTGAGCAGAGAGCCCGATGCGGGGCTCGATCCCAGGACCTGGGATCATGACCTGAGCCTAAGGCAGAGGCCTTAACCACTGAGCCACGCAGGCACCCCAAGAACTCTATTTCTATATACACTGTATTCATTTCCAGGGCGCCATGACCAAGTACGAAGCAGCAAAAATGTATTCTCTGGTTCTGGAGGCTAGAAGTCTGATATCACGGTGTCCGCTGGCCGTGCTTTCCCTGAAGGTTCTAGGGGAGGATCTTTCTTGCATCTTCTACAGGTGGTACCTTTCCCCTTCCGGTGTTGCTGGCAATCCTTGGTGTTCCCTGGCTTGTGGATCCAAACTCTCCTTCGGTCTTCATAGGCCCTTCTCCCTGCAAGCCTGTGTCTGGGTCTCCCCTCCTCTCGTAAGGACACGAGTTGTATTCGATTAAAAGCCCACCCTACTTCAGTGTGACCTCATCTTAGATCATTACATCTGCAATGGCCTTAGTTCCAAATAAGGTCACATTCTGAGGTTCTGGAAAAGGACATGCATTTCGGAGGGGATGCGATCCTGCTCAGCACACACACCTTTCACATTTATTTTTAGATACTTTCTCACTTACGTGACAGAGACTCATTGTCCCACTCTATTCTCTTTTGCCAGTGTATAACCCTTGACTTCCCCCAAGTTATATGACCATCCCCAAGAAAGGCTACATTTCCCAGAGCCCTTTGCTGCCAGATGGGGCCGAATGACTAAGTCTTAGACAATGAGATGTGACAATAAAGGCCAAATGACAACTTCTGGGACTCTTCCGAGGAGACAGCCAGCTGGGTCCTCTGCCCCTTTCTTCTCCACTCCCCCATCCGAGCTGGCAGAACGCAGATGTTATGACTGCGCGACATTTTGGGGACACGAGGACAAAGACCGCACACATCCCGAGAACGAGAATGGAAAGCTGGAAGCAGCTTGGGCCATCCTCATTCAGCAGCTCATATCTGGACTTTTTCTGTTTGGGATAAACGTCCCTCTGGGGCTTCCGCCTTGCACAAACCCAGGGGGCGCCTTCCCTCGGCAGAGGACGTGAACAGAGACCTAGGAGCTTGGTGGTGAACAGACCATGCTCAGAGGTCCCTGTTCCTAGCTAGTTTCAGCCCCTGGTTTGGGGGCTTCCTGTTACTTTCAGGGAGTCTCAGTTTAACTAATACAATTTTGATAGTTCTTTAATATCCAGGTTTCGGTGCCTGGAGGGCAGCACTCAATTTTATTGGTACTTAGTAGCATTGAACAATTTATGAAAGCAATAGAACTCTGGAAATCAATTTCCTTGAACATTTAAACATTATTATTAATGTGATTAATTACAGTTCCTCAAAACCTAGATGGCAATTACAAGTCTAGTGTGATTGATTCTTTTGACCCCTCCAGACATCTTAAATAATAGGCCAAACAGACACAAAAATTTCAGGCCCGTCGGGAGGGCAGATTCTGAGTCATCTAGACTGATTTCCTTACTGAGAGGCACACTTGAAGGAGATTTAAACTGAAACCTTCTATCATGAGGCTCAGTCTCTTTTTGTTTTTGTTTTGCAATATTTATTTGTGGCATTGGGGACTATTAAGTTTTCCTTTGTCATACAGATTTTTAATTTTGGAAACTTGGCATCTTTCTCCAAACTTCTGCATTTTCTAAGTTTGTGTGGCAATTGGGGGTCTCTTAATATGTCACAGGAATTTTAGGATGGTTTTTCCCATTTCTGCAAAAAATGCTATTGAGATTTCGCTGGGGATTGCCCTGAATTTGTAGATCACCTTGGGTACTGTGGACATTTTAACAATGTTAAGTTTTCCAAGCCATGAACATGAGACACCTTTCCTGGTATTCGTGTCCTTGATTCCGTCCAGTAATGTTTTGTAATTGGCCATTTACAGGCCTGTGCCTGCTTGGTTAAGCTTAGTCCTAAGTATTTTCTTCTTTTTGATTAAATGAGATTGTTTCTTATTTAGTTATTTATTTGAGGGGGAGAGTGGAGCAGAGGCAGAGGGAGAATCTGAAGTAGACTCCCTGCTGAACGTGGAGCCTGACACAGGGCTGGATCTCATGACCCTGAAATTATGACCTGAGCCGAAATCAAAAGCTGGATGCTTCACTGACTGTGCCACCCACGTGCCCCAAAGGGGACTGTTTTCTTAATTTCCTTCTCAGACTGTTCATTATTAGGGCATAGTAGTACAACTGACTTTTGTATGAACTGGAGTTAATACTTTTTTTTAAGATTTTATTTATTTATTTGACAGAGAGAAATCACAAGTAGGCAGAGAGGCAGGCAGGGGGGGGGAGTAGGCTCCCTGCTGAGCAGAGAGCCCAATTCAGGGCTCAATCCCAGGACCCTGAGATCAAGACTTGAGCTGAAGGCAGAGGCTTAACCCACTGAGACACCTAGGTACCCCTTTTTAAAAGATTTTCTTTATTTATTTGACAGAGAGAGGGATCACAAGTAGGCAGAGAGGCGGGCAGAGAGAGGCGGGGAAGCGGGCTCCCTGCTGAGCAGAGAGCTCAGTTGGGGACTCAGTCCCACCCCAGGACTTTAAATCATGACCTGAGCAGAAGGCAGCCGCTTAAACCACTGAGCCACCCAGGTGCCTCCTTTTTTCTTGTTTTAATCAGCTGGTGTTGGGGCCTTATTGCTTCAATGGAGAACACCAAATAACACTGTTCCAACTGGTTTTATTCAGTTCAGTGAGCAACTGCATGCCCTCAACAGTTTCATCTTATTTATTTAGACGATACTGAGCAGGAACAGAGTCCTGGGATGACAACACGACCCAACTGTTCTGGATTCCACAGGGAATTCTCAAACACATTTTTTTTTTCTTGGTGCAGTAGGATAAAAAGGCCTTTGTATTCATTTTTTTATGGGGACCAGTCCTGATTTCCCTTTTAGAAAGGAACCCAACTTTTATGGTCTTAAAAATTACGTTTATTTTTTCAGTTATAAAAATACATACCCACTTATTAAAAAAAAAAAAAAAAGAAACAAACAAACAAACAAACAAAAGAACGAAGGAGGAAAGGAAGGTTTTCCGGACTCGGACTCGGGGGAGGCTCAGGTGTGCCCGTGGAACTCACAAGTTGCTGCTAAAATCAGCAGTTTGTGAAGCACTGAGTTGCTCCAGGAACTCAGGGGATTGATGGTTCTCAAATGTGCAAATTTCTGAAGTTAGTCTCTAAATTATTCTGGGGGTGCTAAGAGAGTAAGAGAACAGAAGCGTCATTGGCAGGCAGCGGTGCGGGGAGCAAGCCAAGGCGGGGGGGCAGGAGGTCAAAGAGGGACAGGGAGGCCTCGAGGGAACCAGAGAATGGACAAGATCCTAAGAAAATGGAGACAAAGAAGGAACTGGGAGCCGCTGTTGGGGCGCGGGGAAGGGTGTTGGGAGAAGAGAAAGCTGTGGGGGGACAGTGGGGACAGAGAGCAAAGACAGGAGGGACAGAGACAAGGGGACCTTAAAGCTGGGAAGAGGGGTGGTGGGGCGGGGGGGGGGTGCAGGTTCCCTGCAGCAGGGACAGCTTCTCACCTCAAGGATCCTCCGAAGCCGACGAGTTATGCTTTCACTGTACTGTTCCAGCTTGTGCCAGGGCTGGAAAGGCTCGCCCTGGTGGTCCACAAAATTGCTCCAACAGTCCTCAAACTCTGAGACGAAGCAGGAAGGCAGTCAGCCCTCAGGGGCAGGGGAGCGTGCGCCTTGCAATTCCAGGGACCCCTCGTTCCTTTGCCTTTCCTGGTGGCGTCAGAGCTTGGGCCTCAGCTGGGCCACCCTTCAGGCCGGCCACACACCACCGCACACCCCCACCCCCACGCCCCAGTGACTTTTCCCTCTTGGAGCTGCAGACCCTTCCATCCCCGACAGCTCAGCCCTATCCCTACCCTGGAGTCTCATGACGGCCACGGAGATCCCGGATCTATGCAGAAGCCTCAGCCCCTCCTGATGCTTCCAGCGCCAGTGGAAATACAGGCGGGAGGCAAAGAGCCGCAGGCGGATGTGGGGATGGTCTTGGACAAACACAGCCAGTTCCTCCGCACAGCTGGGGCAGGGGCTCCACGTCAGGTAGCAGGTGATTTCAAATCTCTGGGACCGGTCCAGCTGCAGTGCCCTGATATTGTCAATAAACCGGATTTCTGCATGGCGCTTTTTCTAGGAAGGGTCCCAGACAGAGAGAAGAGAGGTTTGGTTACAACGCAGAGGCCAGAGGTCACATAGTGAGGGCACCACTGGGGATAAGGGGCTCTGCCCTGTGAACTTGCCTAGGACAGGGAAAGAACCTTCCTACCTTCCTTCTCTCACTCCTCCATTAATTCAGCACCCCCCGAAGCACCCGCAGCTTGATCTGAATCAGACCCAACCCCCTACCCCGGGAGGAGATGGGTTGGCAGACAGACACCCCACGGCCCAATTCCCAAATGCTCAGCAGACCTGCCTTTTGGACATCGGGATGTTGGAACACGGTTCCCAAGGAGCAGGTCAGAATGGGAGGGAGGCAGGACGGGGCAGGTGGGCAGGTGGGCGCAAAAGCAAAAGGCAGGTTCTTAAGAGGGAGTTCTTGGACGTGGGGTTGAGCGGTCTGTCCTTGGAAGACCGCTTGGCTTCTCAGAAGCAGCGAATGAACTGACATCCAGAGGACAAGAAAAGATTGTATTCTCCATGAGGGCAGGAAGAGCGTTCTGCTGGAGAGAACAGCTTCTGTGGAGGCCCAGGGATGGGAAAACCATGGAAAGGTCCCAGGAAGCAGGACAGAGACCTGGGAAAGCCTCAGTATTCACCCTTAAGACCCCGCTAAACGGCCCACCCCTGTCCAGACAGCCCCTCCCCCAGCCCGCACCTTGTTTTGAAGGCGCTTTATGAGACCCTCATGTGGTTTCAGCTGGTAGCACAGGTAGGTCTTCCTCCGGTTGAAGGGCCTCGGGGCCCGGGGCTGGTTGCCAAACTGATGGTAGAATATTTCTCGTCGTAGTGGATTCATTGTGCTTCTGCGAGAGAGGAAGAAAACCAAAGATGCTCAGAGTGTCTTCGGGTGTTAGTCCAGGCTCTGCCACTTCCTGAGCCCAACTCCGTGGGTCCCCTGAGGGCCCCTGGGGTGGGGAGGGAGGAGGAAGAGGGTGAGCTCTCCCAGCCACACCCGGATCCACTTCCTGGGTGCCCCACAGGGCCTGCCATGCCCACTGCAGCCACATACCTCCGGCTGGCTGGCCACCCCCACCCCCACCAAGAACTTGACATCATAGGTCCTTCTGTGGTTCACCCATATTTGTCCTGTGCCCCAGACATCTCTGTTCAGGTCCCACAGACATCTCAACCCCGATGTCCAATGCCACAGCCCTCTCTTTGTGGAGGGATGGGCTGCCCTGGTACTTCTTCTAACTGTGCTCTTTGCTTAGGTGTGGGTGTCCCAATCTTGACTGTCTGTACAAAGCGCAGAGAGGCTGGTGGACAGGAAACACTGTTGTCACCAGGGAGTGTAATGCCGAGTGCGTTGTACGCCCTCCACTGAAGACCACCAGAGACACGAGTCAAAGCCAAACAGCCAGGGTCGTTTATTGCGAGTTCAAACCCGGACCTCTGCGCCCTCTTTGCCGGGGACGCTGAGGTGTCATGCAGAGTCAGTGCAGGGTTTTTATAAGCAGGTACAAACAAGTTTTGGGTGGGGTACAAACAAATTTAAAAATTAAAAAAAATTTTTTTTTTAAATTTAAAAAATCATACCTGATTGGTGTTGGGAGCCGGCACGCGCCATTAAGCAAGCATTCAAACAGAAGCGAAAGTAGCCAGTTAGCCCACGCGGTGAGCAAGCACTTTTACAGAAGCAGAAGTAGCCGGTTGATAACACTTTGGGGCGCAAACAACTTTCGGGTGAAGTAAACAACTTTCGGGTGGAGTAAAGTTTGTCCAAGCCTTTCAGGAGTATTGTGACAGTGACTTTGGCTGACGGACTCACAGAGCTTGTCTTACCCCCAGTTGTGATTATACTCTAGAGAACATTGCAGTTTGTTTATCAGCAGCACAGTGGCCTGGCTCACACGGGCATGTGTGCACGGGATTCTTTTCCATAAATGCTCTCAACGCAGCAAAGACACAAACAGGTGGACGGAACTACAGCCTTCCTGCCCGCCACGGGGAGGTGCATGAGAGCTCCGTCCGTCCTGAGTGTGGAGGTTACTGACCAAGCAGATGCCAAACAGTCCGAAGGGGCGAGGGAAGCTTGACGGGGCCCCAGCCCATTCGCCCGCTGGACCCTTCACTCCAAGCTAATGTGAACTGGCCAACTGCGGAGTCTGGCTCAGGCGACCACAGATGCTTGGAACCAGACACAGGAATCAAGCCAAGGGTGCCATGCCTTGGGGCACAGACTATGGGATACCCTGCTCCTACAAGGCCAGAAATGCCTCCCCTATACTTACAGCCAACTCACTGAAACATGGATTCTACCAACAAAAGACCACTTCTGGGGGCACCTGGGTGGCTCAGTGGGTTAAACCTCTGCCTTCAGTTCAGGTCATGATCTCAGGGTCCTGGGATCGAGTCCTGCATCGGGCTCTCTACTAAGCAGAGAGCCTGCGTCCCCCACCCTCTCTGCCTGCCTCTCTGCCTACTTGTGATTTCTCTCTCTCTGTGTCAGATAAATAAATAAAATCTTAAAAAAAAAAAAAGACCATTTCTGTCATCTGTTATGCTAATTAATAAAGCCACTAATGTCATCAACGGAAACCCATCTCTGCTCCCCCTTACGCTCATCAGTAAAGCTTCAGGTGCATTTTGGTGACTGTCATTGAAAAAGCCATCTCTGGATTGTGGCCTTGGATTACCTGCCAGTGACCTCCCCCGAAACCGGTACTCTCTGGGCACCCGGCTGCCCTCAGCATGAAGCTTAGAACGGAAACCTCCACTCATAGGGCACTTAGGACAACCAACTGCTCCCTGGCTTCCCAGTTTTGACAATGAATTTCCCATGCCCCAGGAAGCTCCCCAGTCCCTGGCAAACCAGACACTCAAGGCTGACATATTTCCAAGTTTAGACAAGTGCATTGTCTTAATAGCACGAAGCTTGACCTTGAACAGCTAAAATAGAGGGATGATAGACACAACTTGTAAGAAGCATTTGAAGACTAATTTAATTTTTCACACTTGGTAGCATCTTCATGGGAAACAATTTATCTTCTTATCTTGGAGATGATTTTTCCCTCCACAGAGCAGAAATGAAACCAGCCACAGAATTAAGTCTGCAGAAAGGCGTGTCGCCCTGCCATTAAAAAGATTGCTGGGGAAATCACCCAAGGCAATTTAGAGGGTGCTTTGCTTAAGATGATGAACATTGTCCAGCGGACATGGTCTACAGTGGTCATCCTAGCTACCAGGTGCTTGGTTTCTGCTTCTGCTAACAAAGCCAGCATCACTGATACGAACTGCTGAGCTGGTCTTCAGACCTGGACAGCGGAAGAGTAGGGCTGCTGACCACAGTCTGGGTGAAACCACACCGTTGGTACCAGAAAGACAAGTTCATCAACCTTGAAGTTTATCTCATCCCTGATCAATCAGAAGAACTCATGAGCCGGGACCCCTAACTCTGAATTTTAGCCCTTCAATGCCTTTACCTGCAAACCATTGGGGAGTTCAGGACCTCCCAACACGAGCTCCTGCCTCTCCTGGGTGGCCCCACACCAGCAACTAGCCTGTCTCTTCAGCACAGAAACCCCATGGCATTTCTTTCTTGGCTCCCTGAACAGCAGGCAGATGAACTCTTGTTCCCATCAGTTACAGAAATTAGAGCGTTCTTTGCAAAACTGTGCAAGTTAAAATAGCATGAATAAATACGCTTTGATCGTTTACTCCAGCGATTGTCTCAATCACCCTTGAATCTGAAGTCTATCACTAAGCTTAAATGAAGTGTTTTAGGAAGACCCAGGGGTCACACCTAGGGAAGAGCCCCTCCCCCCTGCACCCAGGCAGACAGGATGCTGGAGGCAGTGAGATCTGGGTGGAGGTGGGGGGATGGGCACCTGCCCAGGTCGTACCCACAGGCCAGAGGCAGGGAACAGACCCTGCATCCTGGGACAGGTAGAATGAAGGACGAGGTGTCAGAGAGGGAGCAAAGTCGGGCTGGGAGCCGGAAGGAGGCAGAGAGCCTAGCGAGCAGGTCCCTTCTGGTCCCTGCAGCCCTGCCCCAGGCTTCTTGGCAGGCTTGCCTCTTTCGGGCCCAGGCCCTGCGCTCTCCAGCTCCATTTCCCTCTCACAAGGCGCTCTTGGCCTTGGGAAAGCCCCTTCTCTGAGAGTGTCCTCCCCCAACAGTCCTCTTTCCTGCCCGGCTAAAGCTGGGGTGGGAGGTCCTGGCTTGACTGTTTCTTTGGGCTTCCACCCACCTTCTTTCCTCCGGACTTACCTCTGCTGCTGCCTCTCCTGATGGGCTTGTCCCCGCCCTGCCCTTTGTCTGGGGCACTAGGGCTCCATTCTTCTCACTGGCCTTGTTTTAGGAAAGCCCCCATCTGGAGTGACCTTCCCGGCTGGCTGGCTGGCTGGCTGCCCAGCTGCCTCCCCTTTCCCCTGGGGCCCCACCTCCTTCCTGCTTTGGTTTCAGGGGTGGGAGGGCCCTCGGGTGGCTGCACTTCCTTGGGCTCCGACCCAGCTTCTCTCCTTCTCTGAGACAGAGCTGCCCTCCGGGGGAGACAGGCCCCACTGTGCAGCAGGACCCGGGTTTCGGCAAAGAGAAAGAGAAAGTAGGATGTCAGAGGGGTTGGGACAGCCTGGCTGAGGAAATCAGGAAGGAGGTTGGCTCCTGCGGCGGGAGGGGGCAGGCTCTCTGAGGAGTGGGGGGAGCCCTTTCCTCATGACCCCTGTGTTACCCTTAGAAGTCATTCAGTATCTTGTCAGGACTCTGGGCATCTGGAAAGTGAGGTCTATGGCTCAGATCTTCATCTCCAACCCTGGAGAAAGCAGGTGTGTTGAGCAGATCCTCTACCATAGCCCCCAGAAGCTTTAGGAGGGGCCTATCATTATCCGGACATCTTCAGTGAAGTTCCAGCACAGAGAGGTTAAGCTACTCTCTGGAGCCACACAGCAAACAAACCACAGAGCTGGACTCCTTCCAGGGGTACTGGCCTGGCTCCTCCCACTTCCTCCATGTTCCAGGACTGGGAATTGGAGGCTGGGGCGCAAGAAGAGGGATCTTGCTGCCCCCACAAGGCCTCCTAGGTCAGGGATCAGGGACCTGGACGTGAAGTGTGCGTCCTACAAGCTATCCACTTGCCTTTCACATGTCCACCAAGACCCCCAGATGGAAAAACTGGGATAAGTTGAATACTAGAGAGGTCCTAGAATTGCCACCTGTCACCCACAGTCCAGACCGCAGACACACAAAGTCCCTAGAGAACTTCTACCATCTGGTGGCCCCCAACCACACACACCTGGTTTTGCCCTACAGGCTGTGGGACTGCCCTGAGGGGGGAATAGGAGCACAGGAAAGAGATGGAGGGTCTGAGGGAATGGCATTCCCTCTACTCTGATCTGTTCTCATGTCTCCGGCTTCCAACGTCTGGAAGAAGCTTCCAGAATGACCTGGGTCCGGGACTTTCCGAGTGATCGGATCTGTGTACTCAGGGGTTGGTCAAATTGACAGCTAAGATTCCTCTGGCCCAAGAAGCAGGAAGCACGGGGGAAGGCTGAATGCTCGCTGGCCATCGGAGCTGGGCAGAGAACAGGGGAAGCCAGAGCAGGATGGTAGCAGTTTCGGAGGGAATGTCCTGAAAGCCCCCACAGATCTCTAAGACTGGCCTTCTGCTTGGTTCTTTTCTCCAGAAGAAGGGGATATTCTGAGCTAGACACTTTGGCCTGTTTTGAGGTTGTAGGCAGTCAAGAGGGGTGTCTCCCCACGTGCCTCCTGCGTGGGCAGCAGGACAGACTGAGGGGGACATCCTGAGCTCTTCTGTGTTGTGCCCTTAGCCCCCAGGCAGCAGGACAGACAGGGTGGCTTGGGGAAGGACAGGGGTCTGTGGCCACCAACAACTCACACCTAGCTGGCCAAGATCAGAGAGAGAAACGTGCCCCGGTCCAGGCCAACCTGTGGGGCCCTGCCACCGACTCCTCTCCCCTCGCCCCTGCCAGTGTGTCCAGGGGTCTTCGGCTCTGTGGGCAAAGAACTAGATGATCCTGTCTCACCTCTACTGCTCGTGTTTCCCTGTCTCCCTGACTTGATTCTCGGCCACCTGCCACTTTTGATCCTGCTTTTTTGAAAAGTTCTGATGACCTCAGTCCTCCTATACCCCATCCTACATTAAAAAAAATTATTTAAGTGTAAACTGAATAATTAATTTCTTGCTCACTTTCCATGGCTGTCTCCAGGCTGCAACCTGCTTGAAGCTTCCCCTCTGGCAGCAATGTGGGAAGGGGACAAGAGACATGGGAGTGAGGGCAGGTGCAGTGATGACCTGGAGAGAAGTGGTGGCGCTGGGGAGGAGGGGTCCAGGGAAGTGAGGGCTGGCAAGGGAAGCAGGGGAGGCAGGGGCAGCTCGGGCATAACCCAGGAGATAGACCCGCAGAATAAGGATCCTGCTTTTGCCATACACCTTCAGCTCCAAAAGGCCCTCGGCCATTGTCTGGGCTGAACCGTGTGCCCCCCCCCCCCAATCCATCAGCTAAAGTCTCAACCCTGGTGCCTCAGAGCACGACGACCTTGGAGGTACAGATTTTTAAAAGAAGGTTGTTAAAACGAGACCCGTTAGGATGGGCCCGAATCCAGTCTGCCTGATATTGTTAGGAGAAGGGGAGACAGGGACAGGCTGAGCGACAGCAGGGGCGCCCCTGCCCTGAGCACAGAGGACAGACTGCAGACGCCCTCACCCAGCAGCTCACCGTCCGCAAGGACCCTGGTTCTCTGAGAAGTCACATCCTCAGGAAGGATGCTTCCTACAGCTTCCGAGTTTCACACTTAGACGTACTCATGCCCCATTACTTTCAGTTTATTAACGATTTGGTTAATGCGGTGAGATGGTGTGCAGGAGGGAAGGGGGGGGGCTGAGGGACTGGGGAGGGAGGGGCAGACGGCTGGAGCCCAGGAGAAGGAGCAGCAGCGTCAGGGGGAGACCAGGAGGCTGAGCACGCCCTCACCCAAGAATATTCTCGAGCTCTTCGGCCAGCAAATCATTATCTCTTAATAGATCCCAACTCTGGAAGCGCATCCCCTTGTGGTCCACAAAGGTTTCCCAACAGTATTCATAATCTGAGGGAAAGAGGGACGAGGGCTGTCAGGTGGGCCCCGGGGGGCCTTCTTCTCATGACCCTCCCGTGACCTCCCTGCCAGGCGCCACCAGTCCTGCCTCAGTTTCCCAGGCTCTCCTCCCACGCACTCTCCCTAGGGACATTGTAGTCCTCCAGCACCCCCTGGCCGAGTCCTACTCCCTCCCACAGTCCCGTCTCCCCAGCTCTTTCAGCTCTCACCTTCAAAGGACATGATGTCCAGATGGACCCCTGCACACCACAGCTTGTGGAGCCCGTCCTGGAAATCTGGGTCCCAGAAGTAGTAGAGGCGGGCGGTATAGATGCTCAGCGTGACGTTCCTGTATTCCTCCAGGAACTCAATCACATCCTCGGCACAGTTGGGACAGGGGCTCCACGATAAGAACCAGGTGACACGGTAATGCTCTTCAGGGGGCAGATTCTGGTCACGGAACCAAGAGAGGAAGCAGGCTTCTGCGTGGCAGGGAGCCTGGGGATAGACCTGGGAGAGGCGGAGAAGAGAAGGGGATCCTCTTGGCTGGCGAAGCGGGCGGTGGGTCCGGCTGGTTGCCGTGGGAGGAAGGGTGAGCGGGCAGGAGCCCAGGGGTGCGGCGTCCATTGATGTATCCTTCCTTTCCATCGCTCGCTGCACTGTCAGTTTTGACTGGGCCGTTCCTTCCACATCAGTCATCAATTCCAACATCCACTCTTCATCCATCCACCCAACCATCCACCCCTCCTTCCATCCTACAGGCATCCTACTGGCCCCAGGCCAGGCCCACTGGGGTCCAGGCTGGTTCCATGGGTGCTGTTTGCTGGGGAGGGCCGCACAGCCATGCTGCCCCGCAGGGGGGCCTCTAGCCCCAGGTGTCTCCAGAACACTTGACACGTGGCTTGTCTGAATTGAGATGTGGGGCAAGTGGAAATACTCGTCTTGTTCCAATGACAGTAAAAATGATGAATGTAAAGGACCTCGTGAGGAATTTTTGGATGATTTATAACCTGAAATAATCTCTTAGATCTATTTCCCAATGCATTACCAATACTAAGCCTATCAATTTCTCTTAAGTCCTTGAACACTGGTACTAGTAGACCTCAAATGACATATGTGACCCTGATGTTTCTCTGGGCGAGTACTGGGGTACCCCTGACCCAGCCCACAAAGGCTCTCTCCTGCAAAGAGGCTTTGAAAATCCTGCAGTGTGAGGAGAGAGGAGAGGGCAGGGGTGTGGTGTGGTGGCAGGTCTCTCGGGAGGGACAGGTGGTTAGGGGCCAGGGCAGGGGGTGGGGGTGGCCTGGCTCCAGCACCTGCTGAAGCTGGTCAGGGTGCAGTGGCAGCCTTCTAGGGAACAGGTCTGGGAGCAGACCTGGGGCGGGCAGACAGACAAGGGGTGCGGGCACTCCCCTGAGGGACCAGAGGTCCAGACGGGTCCAGATGGGTCCAGACGGGTGCGAGGTGCGACGGGGGAGGACCCGACCGGCAGAACCATCACTAGGGCAGAAAATGCTCCGGTGTCCAATGGCCCTGACATTCTAAGGATGCTCTTTCGTCCAAGATTGCTAGAGGCCGAGCTCCATGAGAAGACTTGGAGACGGATGCCGGCGGACACTCTGAACAAGGCTCACGGGCTAAGTCAAACCTATCCTGTCTCCAGTTCCAGGAGGGTCAAGCAAGGAGCTCGTGGGCCAAAATGGTAGGAAGATGTCGGGGAAGGAGGAAGGAGCAAGCCCCGCGGAGAGCCCCTGTGCGACATCTCATTCCATTCTATCCCACCTTCCCAGCTGACTCAGCTCCTGCTTGTCAAGGGCCTTACCTTGTTCTGAAAGATGCCCAGGTCATACCAGGAGTCCTCCTCCCCCTCTCCTTCCACTTGGAAACAGAGGTAGCAGAGTTTCCGCCCGTAAGCATAGCACAGGCTTGGGAAGTGGAAGAGGAAGGTTCCAGGACTTATCGTCTCCAGCGGGTCTCTGGGGGCAAAAGAAAACAGAAAATGCAGAGAGTGGTCCCTGGAGTTATCCCAGGGCGGCGTGGGGGTGGAATTGGGGGAGTGGGGGGTGAGGTGGGTGCGGCTCCCAGCCCAGCTCCCCACTCTGGGGTCCTGAGCATTGCCTTCTGCTTTTCCAGGATGGATGGGGCAAGGGGGTGAGGAGGCGGCTACTGCCAGGGACAGCAGGGACAGGGACCGTCCTGCTCCTTCCAGCCACACTGATTTTCCTGCTCATGCATTCCCCAACCCTTTAGAAAAATTGCAAAGGTAAATAGGAACCCCCCCCCCTCCCCAGAGGGGAGTTTTTTTCTTTTTTAGTTTTATTTTTATTTGACAGACGGATTACAAGTAGGTAGAGAGAAAGAGGGGAGGAAGCATTCTCCCTGCTGAGCAGAGAGCCTGATGTGGGGCTCGATCCCAGGACCCTGAGATCAGGACCCGAGCCGAAGGCAGAGGCTTTAACCCACTCAGCCACCCAGGAGCCCCGAGAACAGCTTTTCTAATTCTGCAATGCAATTCCTTCCTGATTTTTTAACCAATGCATTTTTTTTTTAATTGTATCAGGTTAATGGATACCTTCAGACGTCCAGGTTACTATTCTAAGTGCTTTAAATATCTAGTCTCACAGAGTCCTCCTCAGATCCCCAGGGAGTCACCCCACCTGTAGAGGGAAGGAGGAAGGAGCAGGAGGTGGAGTGGCCTGGCCCCGCCCAGGGCTGGTGAGTGATGGGCTTGTGGTGGGTCCCCAGGCAGGCTCTTTCCAGCAAGAACCTCCCATGACAGTGGTGGCAGCAGGATGCTGTCCTCCATGTGCCTTTTCCTCCATTTCTATTTAAAGATGTGTGTTTCTCCTGACTGTGGCATCTTCCCCCCAGCTGCGTGAAGTGAAGCTGGGCTGGGGGTAAGGTTGAGAACTAACTGCATTTAAGTGTCTGCCCGTGATTGGGAGAGCCCCGCAACAGGTGACGTCACCCCTTGCCTCTAAGAGCTAAGCTCCCATCGTGTTTATAACGGTGTACGTTTTCTGGAAAAATCCATCAAAGTGATTCAAACTAAATCCACCCACTGCTCCGCCCATCCTTTAGTTAAACTCTGAGTGTGAACAGAGCACAGAAACTTCCAGAAGAAAGCCTACACAGGTCGGGAGGGGTAGGCCCCACAGACTTTCAGACCCTGAGGCTGGTCTGGAGGACCAAGCGGCTGGGTAGAGGCACAGGAGGGGCATGTTCAGAAGCAGTAGTGGGAGCATCCCCAGAAAAGGGTGAGGACCTGGCAGGAGTGGGTCCTGCAGAGAAGAAGCTCAGACAGGGAGAGCAGGGAAGAGGGACTGCAGGAGTAGGAGGCCAGGGACAGAGGCAGACGTGGGCAGGGCTACCAGGAAGGGGGAGCTGCTGCGGAAGGGGGTGGGAGAGCCGCAGACAGGGAGACTGGTGGCCGGTACCTTGGGTCGTGGTGCCAGGGGTCCATTCCTCTCACCAGCCTTGCTTTAGGAAAGCTCCCAGATCTGATACCTCCCAGGCCACTGCTGGGGATGCCCCACCTCCTTCCTGCTTTGGCCTAGGGGGGTGGGGTGGCATGGGGTGGGGTGGGGTGGGAGGGCCCTCGGGTGGCTGCACTTCCTTGGGCAGAGACCCAACATCTCTCTTTCTCTGAGACAGAGCTGCGCCCGGGTGGAGCCCCACCATGCAACAGGACCCGCGTTATTGCAAAGAGAAAGAGAAAGTAGGATGTCAGAGGGGGTTGGGACAGCCTGGCTGGGGAACGCAGGAAGGAGGCCTTCCGGCCAGCTCCCAGAGAGGCAGGCTCTCTGGGGAGTGGAGTCACCTCATCACCCCTGAGCCGCCAAGTCTGGGCCCAGGGGCTGCTCTCCACTTGTCTGATGAATGCATGGAAGAGAAAAGGAGTGTGGATATGGCCTTAGGACTCTGGTGTTTTCTCCTGACTCCCCAGCAGGGAGGGCTCAGGTGTGCTTTGAGCTCCTAATTCTGCAGTGGGTCCCCTGCCTAAGGTCCTTCAGCCTTCATCTGACAGAGAGGGACAGATGGAGAGGGAAGCCACGGGAGAAGAAGGCACAGCTTTAGTTTCTCTGCCTCTTCCCGGGACACTAATCCTCTCATGGGGTCCCACCTTCATGGTAGGATCTAACCCTAATCACCCCAAAGACACCCCTGCTCCAAATACCACCACACTGCGGTGTAGGGCTTCAACATAGGAATTTAGGGGACCCACACCTTCAGCCCATAACAGCTGTGACTGATGGGATTCCTTTCGTTGGCTCAGGGACAGGATGGCTGACCTTGTCACACTGCCCCATGAGGGGTGAGTGTTGGCTTATACCGGGAGCTGAATCTCCAGGCTGTGTGGCTGCATTTCTGGAGATCGGAGGTCATGTTCCCTGCTAGGTCAGGGGAGGCCCAGAATGTTACTGATGGTAGCTGGGCCAGGGCTGCCCCTAGGGGGATGGGGATTTCCTGGTGGGAATAAAAGAAGCAAAGCCCTGCTGGCTGGGAAGTAGATGCAGAGCGGGTGCAAATTAGAGGAGCTGTCCCTGGAGCTGGTATCTCAGGTGGAGACTGTGGGCGTCCACACCCTCTGGCCTGAGGATAATCCTGACAAAGGAGTGATAGGCACCGGGTCCCTCCTGCTGCCTCCCCAGCCTGGGCTCTTTGGCTGGGCAGGTTCCCTTGGCTGTTACTTTACCCTTTATTATAAGGCCCAGCCTTGAAAAGGGGCATTTCCACGCTGTCATGGACGTACTTCCCCTTGGGTACTGTCCCGCCTCTGCTAGAAAGAGAGAGAGCAAAAGAGGGAGAGAAATTTGGGGAAACATAGACATCTTTGTGGCCGTGAGGTCCTATCCATTAACATGGTATATACCTCAATTTATATAGGTCTTCTTTTTATGTTTTCAGTGATTCTTGCACTTTTTCATAAAGGTGTCACATATTTTGTTAGGTTCACGTCTAGTAAACCTTTTTTTTTTTTTTTTTAAGATTTTATTTATTTATTTGACAGAGAGAGATCTCAGGTAGGCAGAGAGAGAGAGAGAGGAGGAAGCAGGCTCCCTGCGAGCAGAAACCCAGATGGGGGGCTCGATCCCAGGACCCTGGGATCATGATCTGAGCCGAAGGCAGAGGCTTCAACCCACTGAGCCACCCTGGTCCCCTCCAGTAAACCTTTTGGGAGCTATTGTAACCTTCATCTCCCTTCATACTTTTTATTTTTGCTGTTGCTAGTATCTGGGAACACTCTTAATTTTCCTATACTGAAGTTGTATTTACCTACCTCACTGAGAACTTGCTTACTATTTCTAGTAGTTTCTGTTCTTTTGCAATCCCGAGAGCCCTTGTGCTTTATTGTGGCTCCTGGGACATTGACTTGGACAACAGCACAGTGTTGAACAGTGCCAATCATAAGGGGGACTCTTCTATTCTTCCATTTTAAGGGAAATTCTTCTAAGAGGGAAATAGAACATTTTAAGTCCCAGGGCACCTGAGTGGCTCAGTCAGTTAAGTGTCTGCCTTCAGCTCAGGTCACGATCCCTGGGTGCTCTGACTGAGTTCTGCATCAGGCTCTAGGGAGTCTTCCTCTCTCTCTGTCCCCCCACCCCACTCTTTCTCTCTCTCTCTCTCTCAAATAAAAATAAATAAAATCATCAAAAAGAAAAGAAAATGGTAACCCCCATGTTCTTTATCTTTTCTTTTTAATAATTTTTTTTTAGTATAGTTGAAGTCCTATACTCTTTAAATCTTTTTTGGTTTGAGTATTTGTTTACTACCAGTTTAATTATGATTTTTGCATCTATGTTTATAAATAAATATTGTTATTATTTAAATTTATATGTACTATATGTAATATACATATAAAATCACAAGCACAGTACGAAGGTGCGTACGCGAGTTGTCTTTCCGCAATGCCGGCTTTATTCACTCATAAAGCAAGGTTAACGTAATTGTAAAGCAAGTTCAGGATTCAAAACTCAATGGCATTTCATATGCATTTAACTTGACTCCATATGTGTCACACCAAGCAAAGCACAAGACAAGGTTACACAACACACAAGATACAAGGGTTAAGAAGTTAATGAACCAAACTCGAAGCCGGTCTGCGGGAACACAGTTGAGATGAGGTCTCCATCCAGTCCAGGTCAGCTCTTGGCACTTGCTGCTTACTATGGTTAAGCAGTGGAGGATCTGTGTTACGTTCAGAGATCGATTGGGCAGAGACTTTGGCCATAGTTGCCTTTTTGATGCAGCCAGTTGTAGAAGGATCTGCATCTGAAGAGATGGACAGTTCATGACAGTTCGTTTTAAAACTCCTTTGGAGTTTAATCAGCCTTTGCCCTTTGGTCTGTTGGTTATCGGTGCTGGGTGCTGTCAACCTGTGCTGGTTTCGGGGATATTTGTTCTTATCTGCAGTGCCTTTGGCTGCCTACATCACTGCTTGACATGAGTCACGGCTTGACCCAAGCGACTTCATCTTGCTCTCTACAGAGCTGTCTTGCTCTATATTCCCAGAGGTGGGATTGCTAGATCATATGGA
Source organism: Mustela nivalis (assembly GCF_964662115.1). NCBI lineage: Eukaryota > Metazoa > Chordata > Mammalia > Carnivora > Mustelidae > Mustela > Mustela nivalis. The sequence continues at coordinate 8,819,066 of NC_139026.1, forward strand.
ACGCACAAGGACTTCTTACGGGACTCTGACTTTATGCCATTGTAGGGGCAGGTTAAGCAGTGTCGGTAAGGTGTTCTCTTCACGTCTGGTGTGTAGCAGACATGAAGCCCATGGGACCAGCACTTTGGGATGGGACGGTGGATGTAGAGTGTGAGAGAGCAAAGACAAACTAGAACCTAAAGGATGAGCTGTAGAGCTCGAGAGGATGGGCAGAAACCCATTTCCTTGTTCTTGGTCCTGACTTTAGTGGTCTGGGTGTCCTGTGGGGTCCTGTTAAAAACAAACCTCCACTGAGTAAATTTGAAGATCTAATTGGCTTCATTAAATGCTTCATCCCCCCTAGCAAGTAGAGATGCTCTGAGGCATTGTACCACTGAGGGTTTTCACAGGTAGAGTATCGAACAAGGAAGTTGGTAGCAAAACAAAAAAAGGGTTGTTTCAGGCCCGGACATCTTCTTTTTGTGGGGGAGGGCTTTTATCAAGCGGGTGACTTGATAAAAGTAGGGCTTTTATCAAGCAGATGACTTCACTAGTGTTGATTACAAAATTTCAGATTGACTGTTAAGAGGTCACATTTTTAGGATGGATTGAGCCTGCAATGGAATCGTGGCTTCTTGTCATGGGGAGCAACCGACTCTATTTTGTGCTTGTTTTTTGTTTCTTAACACTTCCTTTGCCACAGAGCTAGCAAACTCGCCTCGCTCCAGGGTGGGAGAACCCCAAGAAGGATGCGGGGACGTTTGTTACAGCTGTGGTTTCACACTAAAGAGGTGAGTCAATTCAGCACCTCAACACAGGAGCCTGTTAGGAAAGCCTGCTTCTTCAGAGCGTCCCACTCCATTGGCCAGACTAACCACTCTCGTGGCCGACCCTTATCTAACACTACTGTAAGGAGAATTAGGGTAAATGTAGTTCAGCCTGGCCAAGTCCATGCATCAGAGCTGCTGCAGGGAGGCAGAACCCTGAGAATGCATTTGGGATTACCTGGAACCTACAGAATTGACAATTCAACAATATAGAGCCTTCTGAGCCATGAACATGGTATAGCTTTCCTTTTTTTTTTTTTTTTTTTTAACGTCTTCTTTGCTTTTTATTAGTAACGTTTTGTAGCTTTCAGTGTATGGATCTAAGACACTTTCGCAAGATGATGTTTAGTGTTGTTTTCAGAGACAGATTTCTATTAATAATAGCAAACCCTCCTATCATGTTTATCATAGGTCCGGTACTCTTCATAATACATGTAGATATAAATATAAAGAAATTCATTTAAGCCTCACAAACACCTAGGTGAAAGTTCTCTTATTATTCCAATTTATATGCCTATAATTTGGCTAAGGAACTTGCCAGATGTCATAATCCAGTAAGTGGTAGGGGCAGGATTGGAACTCAGGCAGCTGGCTTCCAGAATCTCTCCTCCCGCCACTACTCTATACTGCTGGGTAACAGCTGCTGGTGTTCACACAATGGCACAGAAAATCAAGACTGATGCTCTGTGAATGTAAGACTTGAATCTTCAAATCTGTTGAACTAGTTCTATGCATTAATTTTATAACACAGCAAGATCTCTCTCCCTCAATCGCTGTGGTGGCAGGGAGGGACATCTTCATCTCTATCTTACATTATTCTAAATTTCTGAAGATTTACAGATTTTTTTTCGAATGAGGCTGTGAAACATTATCAGTGAGCAGGGAAGCCACTAGAAGGCTGGTAGAGCCCCCTATTAGCAAAATAAAGAGAAGGAAAAAGGTGGATAGGATTTCCCTTGAAAAGAATCTAAAGCAAAGACCTCACATTTAACTCCTCCCTGGTAGTCAGGGAGTATACAGAAGGATCAACACCAGAGCCCCTATCTGATTGGAAAATATCAAAGAGACTAACTGAATGCGTCCATGAGGGGTATTCTGGGGAAGGAGGAGAGCTCTGGCGAAGCTCAGCTTGGATGGCTTCAGTTCCTCTTACACCCCTTACTTTATGGCCTCCTGAGCTCTGTCACAGTCTCCTGCCTGCAGCCAGGGCCCATGACAACAGAGCTGATAAAGGAAGTGTCTTGTGCTCATTGAATGGAATATTCTGCAGCTGGGAGAACTGAAGATCTACAACCACGAGAAACAGATCACCCCTCAAGGGTTGGGCGGCATGGGCAGGAGGCACGGAAGAAGAGAATTTCTTCTTACTCAACCCATTACAAGATGCTTGGGTGTTTTACTAGATGCCAACCCTATTAAATTTTTTTTTCAAAATATATACAAGGATGGGTTCCTAATGAGTTTTCTTGTGGTGGTAAGTAATACACCCCATGACGATTTTAAGGAGTCCTCTTTTTAGGGTCCCCAACTGAAAGGCAACCAGAGTTGCGGAGCCAAGGATAGAATGGGCAGTGGGATGCGACAGAGCCTCCATCCATGGTGTCCATAGGTGCATGCTTTTTCCCAAGATGGACTGAGCTGGGCATCTGAGGGCAAGTGGGCTGTGGCTGTCACTCCAGTAGCACCTGGACATCAGTGTGAGGGAGCAAAGGACGCTGTTTCCTCCTTTAAAAGAGCAAGGATGCAAAGACGTACTCCGAATTCTAATGAGGAGCCCAGAAAGACACCCGGACAAAGGGACACAGTAGGGCATCATCTGTCTACAGTGAGCCAGGGATGTAGCTCAGGGTCCAAGTTGGCATCTCAAAGAAGGGCTTTTTCAGGCCACGGTCATGCAAGGTGACTCATGCCAGGACATCTTGGAGAGGAAAGTCCCAGAGGGTCAAAGACAAAACTAAAGGCCTTAGTTCATGCTGGATCTAAGAGAGATAAAGAAAAGTCATGTCTAATAGTCAGAGGGGAGGCCTCAAGGGAAGGAGAGAGGCCACCATGACGGGCAAGAGGAGAAACTGGAGTGGGAGAGAAGAACCAGGGTCAGAGAGGAAGATAAAACACTCCGGGCAAATGGAGAGAAGCAACGGATCCACGAGAAAAAAGATGGAAGGAGGCAGGGAGAGAGGGAGGGAGATACAGAGGAAGGCAGGGAGGGCCACAGGAACAAGTGACTGACCAGGGACCGTGAGCTCAGCTGACGTGAGCACAGGGACTAGAAAGAGGCAGCTGAGCCTGGGGGGAAGGAAAACCGACAGAAAGGAGCATCTCCCCCAAAGGGAGGAAGGGCCACTGAGTGGACAAATGGGAAGGAGCAGGGGGATGGGCCCAAGTCGTCCCGTCCCTGGACCCTTCCTGCACCGTGGGGCAGGCCAGGCCGGGGCTCGGGGGTCTCCCTCGAGTGCCTGAGTCCTCCCGGCATCCTGTGAGCTCTGTGGTGGGAGAGGAGACAGGTACCTTCCCTGCAGGGAGCAGAAGCCGCCCTGCCACACAAACCCCCTGTCTGCGTCCTCGCCCCCACAGGGACTCTGTAATTCTCTCCAGGGTCACCTACCCCAGGACCCTGCCCTCACACTCACCACAGGCCAGAATCCTCCCCCTGGGGGCTGGCTGGGCACTCCCCAGCATCCCTGCGTGACCGCTGAGCCCCGAAAGACAAACCCCACCGTGCCACCCCCCTCGCCGGGTCCCAGCCCCTGTCCGTCTGCGGGGATGACCCGAGTAGGGTCCTGGCTGCAAAGTCCTCAGGCACGGGTGTCTGTGCTCAAGTTAGGAACGTAGGCCTTCAGGGCACATTCGGAACCAGGATCTGGGAAATGGCCCATGGGACCCGGCATCCCCTGTGTGCTCCCAGCTACCCCAGAATGTTCTCCAAGCACGTGTGCCCTATTTCCACATGGCGAGATTCCCGCCCACAGGGAAGGCAAGTCTGGCTCAGTCCTTCCCTGTGTCCCCCAGCCACTGAACAGGACCCAGGAGCCCCGCCTCAGGGACCCACCACAGCGGGGACCCGGGGATTTAAGGCCGGGCCAGGCAGCGTCCTGCCCTCAAGGAGATCGCGGTCTGAGGCAGACAGGGGAGGACCCGGGGCCCCACTTCTCCATCCCGCTGACCCCCTCTATCCATGGCTTTTCTCTGTTGGAGTTGGGGACACGGTCACCCTGAGAACCAGGGGCTGCCTCCTGCCTTCCTCAGGCCCCCTAAGTGTGATGACTGTCCCCAGGGCCCCCACCTCAGGTCACTGATCTTCTGTCCACGTGGCCACTGGGCTTCTTCCCTGCCCATGGCCTCTGACCCCACGGGTCCCAACCCAAACCCCTTCTCTGTTAGGGGACAGCTTAGGTGGCCAACATAGGACTGTCTAACAGGGTGACGCTGCTTACCCCATGTGGAAGGTGGCCTTCCTCCACGGTGATGTGAGCTCAGTGTCACAGGGATTTTGTTTCAGAAGAGAGGCCAGGACCTGGTTTGGGGCTGATCTGCTCCCAGGCACAGGGGGGTCCTGCTCCTCCCCTACCAGGACCCCCAGATGCAGCAGGGCCAGGGGCGGAAGGGGGTCCCCAGGGCCTCTTCAGACTCCAGTGGGGGAGGGGCTCCAAGCAGCATGTCACAGGGACGTCTGTCCAAGTGGACAGAAGCGACAGCATCCAGTTCCTGGGGATTTCCTCTGGCCTTCTGCCCACAATGCCTGAGCATCGCTATCACTCAGCGCCGAGGCTTCCTTGAGAACACTGCACGCTGGGACCGACCTACCTGTGCTCCTGGGGCACTTGTGGGATCCAGTGAACCGGGGCTCCTCCCCGTGCAAAACATCGTGTGTCCTTTTGAATATCGATGCTGTACCCCCAGTATTTGAGGAGTGAGCATTCCTTTTATGACAGGTTTCAGACTTGGGGCAGCGAATATGACAGGCCGGGGGCAGAAAGGGGCCGGCAGATGCGGACACAGTCTGGGCTCCAGTGCAGGGCAGCGGACCCCGTGGGACAGAGGCCAACCCCGCTCCCAGGCCTGTGCCCGTCTTCCTCCCTGACTGTTGGCCCCTCCTCAGTCTGAGCTGGAATTCAGGGGTGACTGGTTTTCAGAACCTTACCGTGGGCAAAAAAGGGGGAAGACTGGGGGGGGGGGGCAGTTCAGCTGTCTTAGGTCTCTCTCTCAATTCTGGACATGGCCACTGGGTGGCCTCCCACAGCCCCAAACCTCAAGTGTGTGGGTTCCTCACCAATATTTAGACTCCTCCTTTCTATTCTTTCTTAGCGCAGCTGTCATTTCCAATCAGTGCCCCTCACAAGGATCGGTTGGCAGGGGGGAGGTTTCTGATTTCTAGAACCCTCCCAGGAAGTCAGGCTTAGCTGATTCTTCTCCCAACAGAGGGAGTTGGTGTGATCCCGCTGAAGGGCCCCCCACGAAGGGAGAGGTATCTGCCTGTGGCTCTCCGGACTCGGGACTCGTTTCCAGAGAAAACTTTTGGTAGAAGATCCTTGACATTGGCGTTCAGATCTCTGCATTTGAAATCAATTCGTCACTTCTCTATACGCGGAAAACTCTTCTGACAGCGATGACTGTGATCTTAACCCGTATATTTGAACTTAAGGTAGATTTTCCAGGACAAGTAAATCTACTCAGATTTTTTCTTTCAAGACGACTTCTTCTGGGCTCATGGCCTTTTGCTGGTTTCCGTGCCGTGGATCGATCTGGAGGGCGGTGGAGAGCAGCTCTGCATGGCTTGGGAGGAAGTGTTTTATTCTGCTGGTCACAGAGGCCTCCCCTGCGTGGTCTTTGGTGAGACTGAAGTCCATCGTTCAGGCTTCCTGCTGAGGGAGGAGACCGGGGACTTGCATGGCACAGGCGGGCAGTGAGACAGGTGGGCGGGGGCAACAGAGAAGGGGTCTGGCAGCCCCAGAGATGAGGAAGGGAGGGGGCCCCAGGGGATGAGGGAGCAGAGGAATCTCTCCAAGGGGGCAGGAGGGGTGGCATGGCCCCAGGAGGGAGCAGGTAACCCAGTGGAGGCTGTGAGAGGGGCAGGGAGAGGCCAGGCAGTGGAGCGGAGGGAGGAGGGCAGGGGAGGTGGCAGGGAGGGGGGAGGCACCTCACCTGGAGAATGCGATGCAGGGTCTCAGAGAATTTCTGACTCTCCTTGTAAAGACCCGGCCAGGGCTGGAAACTTCTTCCCTGGTGGAGCACGAAGGTGTCCCAGCAGTGCTCAAACTCTGCAGGGGGGCCGGGGAGGGACATGAGCCATGCTCCGGGGAGGGCTGGGCACCACCTCAAGTCTGAATCTCAATGACAGGCTGTGTCCCTCCTAGCTGCACCCCTGCTCTCTCCCCTCTGGGGGACTCCCTGAACCCACCAACCCCGGGACTCTGTCTTCAGGCTGGAACCTCAGCCAGCCTGGCCTCCCTTCTTCCTGCAAACCCCAGTCTCCCTGGCATGCCCACCCACCATTCCCCCCTGCCCTTCTGCACACACCTGTCCTGCGCTGACCTCTCTCTTCTCAGCGACCCTGCTGTCCTCTGCTGTCCAGGCACCTTAGCCTCCCCTCCACAGCCAGCACACAGGGACCACCCCAGGGACACTACTCTTGTCCTCCCACATAGCACCCTCCCCCCACCACCCCTGTGCCCTGCAGGAGGCCCACACTGACCCCTGGCGGTCATGATGGCGATGCTGGCCCCAGCCCTCTTCAGGATGCGCAGCCCCTGCTCATACTGTCCCACGCTGTAGATGCGGGAGGCATAGAGGATCAGGCTCACGTGGCTATTGTCCCCCAGAAACTCAGCCATACGCTGGGCACAATCAGCACAGGGGCTCCAGGAGAGAAAGCAGGTGACCCTGTACTGGTGTTCCGGGTCCAGGTTCCAGGACTGGATCTGCTCTAGCAGGAAGGACTCCGCATGGCGGGAGAGCGTGGGGTCCGGGTCACTCTGGGCGCACAAGAGGCAGGAAAGGCTTCTGTCATTGGTGGTGAACACGGGGGAGGGGGCACCAGGGAGAGGCAGGGAGGTCCTGGCCTCAGGCACAAGATGCAGGGGGAGCCCTTCTCAGCAGGAGCCGAATGGGATCTCCCTGCAGTGTTCCAGGCTCCAGGCTCCCCCCCACTGGCTGACAGGCCCACTAGGGCATGTTCCCAGGGTCCGGTGAGCAACGGAGCACCTTGCGTCTGCCTCTGTCGCTCGGGCTCTGCATCCTGCTCTACCTGCCGGGCCTTCTTCAGATTCTTGAGATTTCACTCATCATGGGATTTGCCTCAAGTTTGACTTTGAAAAGATTGCGTTACATTACGTTTCAGCTTGACCACGGAGTTTCTATGTTTGTGCCCAAGGAAGGGGCTTCAGGACCCTCACCTAGCGGGGCCGTGCAGACAGCAGCAGAAGAGCCCCCGGAAAGGGAAAGGGGGACCAGGGGAGCTCCGAGTTCCCTGGCCTGGTGCCCTGGCAGTGGAGGCTTCCTCCAGGCAGGGATCCAGCCCTGTCTTCACCCACCGCCACCGAACCCCACTCCCACCTTGGCACCAGCGCTCCTGCAAGCTTCTGCCCTGGCCCTCAGCCTGTGCTGAGCCCACGGGTGACACAGAAGGGCTCACTCTGCAGGGAGGAATGGGGAAGGGGCACCCAGCCGACAGGCGCCTGGGCATGGGGTGAAAGTCATTGTCGGGGCTCACAGAGCTGTGGAGATGGGTGCAACCTGTCCAGGGAGCGATTGCCAGCCCGGGACCCGGAGCAAGTCAGGTCAGCGGCGCAAACTCAAAGATCTGCGCAGAGTGGATGGGGACTTGGGGACCGAGGGGGGCTCCCTGGGCGATGCTGGAGTGGGGAGCAGTGCCCTGGGCAGGATCTCCAGCAGTGGGCAGGGGTCCTGCCAGGGCCCCTGCTGGTGAGCAAGGGGAGCGTCGAGAGCCAACGGATCTCAGGGTCTATGGCCGGCAGCCGCCCCAGGCAGGGGCCAGGGAAAAAGCTGACCCCTTGTCCAGAAGCTTTTTCGCCTGTCCTAACCCTTCCTCAGAGGCACAGCAGTTGGGGTGGGCGTGGAAGGAGGGTCATTCGAGACAAGAGGAGGTGGTGCCCGTCCCTGGGACAGTGTGACTGCTTTCTGACGTGTGGCTCCAAGTCAGAAACCACAGCAGAAACAGTCCCCACCTGACACTAGGCTGAGGGGGGGCCGTTGTGGGGACCGAAGGGGAAATATTGATGAGACCTGCTCAGGTCCAGCCAGAACGTTCTACCGCGAACGTCCCAGGATGGGGAGGCCGTGTGAGCTGGGGTCTGGCTGGACTGGTCACCTTATTGCTCAGGACGCCCTTGTCCTGGCCCGGAGGAATCCCGGATCCCGGACCGGGATGCTCGACCTCGTAGCACAGGTAGGTCCTGGACAGCCAGATTGCATTGTGGAAGTTGTCGATGAAGGTGTCCTCGTCCAACCTGTGGACAAAAGGTTTGGGGAGTGCCTGACGATGTTGGCACAGAATAGAGATTTTACATTAAAAGTGAAGCTACTCAGGGTGCTTGGGTGGCACAATGGGTTAAGCCTCTATCTTCGGCTCAAGTCATGATCCCAGGGTCCTGGGCTTGAGCCCCGCATCGGGCTCTCTGATCAGCAGGGAGCCTGCTTCCACCCCTCTCTGCCTGCCTCTTTGCCCACTTGTGATCTCTCTGTCAAATAAATAAATAAAATGATATTTTTTAAAAAACAGTGAAGATACTTGGGGCTGCCTGGGTGGCTCAGTGGGTTAAGCCTCTGCCTTTAGCTCAGGTCATGATCTCAGGGTCCTGGGATCAAGTCCCGCATTGGGCTCTCTGCTCAGTGGGGAGTCTGCTTCCTCCTCCCTCTCTCTCTCTCCCTCTCTGTGTACTTGTGATCTCTCTCTCTGTCAAATAAATAAAATCTTAAAAAAATAAAAACAGTGAAGATACTCAATCTTTAAACAACTCAACTGTTTCTTATGGGCTCCTTGTTTGCCATTTGCTGGTGCCCCATGCCCTTTCCCCCAGCACCCCACATTCTGGCCAGACCCACAGAGGATGGGCTTCCACTGGCATTGCTGGATCCACCCACACTCCCTCTGGGACACCTTCTGGGAGCTCCTGGGGGGCCTGCCCACTGCTCTGTCAGGGGACCCCCAGGAGTCGCCCAGAGCTCTCAAACCCTCTGCTGGGTCCTCTCCCTCTGCCCGTGGTAGGCTCTCATCCCATCTCCTGGCCTCGCCGTCCATCCTTGTCCCCAAGGAGCTACTCCCCTGCATGGAGGGACATCCCGGCCCTTTCCCCTTTGGTTCAAGGTTGGCCCACTCCGAGTGCGCACCAGGCCCACACATACAAGTGCAGGACCACTGCCAAAAAGTGGACCCAGGAGCCTCATCTTAAATAGCCGTGGGATTTTCCCTAAGGATGAAAATACCAAAGCCCTTTGCAGGCCCAAAATCTTAAAGCTGAAAGGGACCTCCTGGCCCTCTGCTCAGAGGGATCCCCTGACAGGAAGCATAGACTCCCAAAGGCATTGGAGGGAGCCAAGGATGGGGACCTTCAGGGACCATTCCCCAGGAGCCCAGGCGAGGCCGGTTGGACAAGCAGACTGGGCATCGGCAGACGGGGCTCGGTGGGCACGGCACGGGCCAGCAGGAACAGGCAAGGAAAAGCAGGGACCCCCAGGGCTCCAGGAGGAGACCTCGAGGGAGTGGCATGTCCCCATCGGGCATTCCCGAGGAGTAGCTCAGGAGCAGAGGGCATGCAAGGGGAGGTTACCTGTCCCAGGCCTCTGCGCCTGCATCCATGTCTCGGTCCCTTCACCACGTCTGGCTCTGTGTCTGCGGCTTCTCTGCCTCGTCACGCCTATGCCGTGCTCTCAGGGTGCTAGTGAAGGACCCAGGCGCCTTATAAGCCATCAGAGCTCCTGGAAGTGGCTGAGCTGGCATGACTGGGACACACCCCATCCTAGACTCGGGCTACTCATGCCACCCTCATGGGTGTTGAAATAGGAGGCACTTCTTGGCCAGCGGTCCCATCCCTAAGTCCTCAGGGTCAAGTTAGGTTTTGGTTTCTCTGCTCTGACAAAGGCCCTACCTGGAAGCCTCGAGGAGTGACCGAGGGCAGATGGGGTCCAGGGAGAGTCGGGTCCCTCTGGGCAGCAGGGCCCAGCATGGCAGGAAGTGAGAGGACAGGTGTCCGGGCCTGGAGGAAGGTCCTGGCCCAGGACACAGTGCCCCAGAGGGAAGGCTCCTGGGGAGCCCCACCCTGGGTCGCCCTCAGCAGCCAGCAGGGGCAGGGCCTGGCCCAGGCTCCCCTGGACCAGCTGGGGGAGACCCCTGCACACACTTGCACACAACAGGGGCGGGAGAGGGCAGGAGCATCTGGTCTGAGAGCCTCAGCAGAGCCTTCAGCCCTGCACCTGCCAAGGGAGGATGACAAACCCGGCTGAGCTGCCCTCAGGAGCCCAGCACCCAGTGGAGGATGGCAAACTGGCCGTGGGGCACTTGTACCCCGTTACCTGCAGGGGAAAGAGAGGCTCCCAGAGGGAATGGGACGTGGCCAGGACCGCACAAGTGTGGAAGGATGCAGCGCTGTTGGGGGGATAGAGACCTCCAAAAGGGCAGTTCTCTTGCTCTGGGGTTGCCCTCAGGACCACGAGGAATGAGGGGGAATTTGCATTCCCGCCCTGAGCAGGTCCCGGAGTCCCAGCTGGCCTTGCGTCCCCTTGGTCGGCCCCTCTGTCCCACCGAGTCCCCCATTCTGGCTTCCCCTAGAACCCACAGTCCTGGCCCAGGGCCGCCCCTCCCTGGGGGATGTGTCTGTCCTGGGGTTACCTGGGACAACTGGGGCCTGACTCACAGCCTCTGCCTGCACCGAGAGCCGCCGGGCTCGTCCCCCTCCCAGGCCGGATCTCATCCTGACGCTGGGAACCTCGACACCGTGTCCCCTCCTTCTCGGGCGGGCATCCCTGGTCCCGGAGAGATGGGAGGCTGCCCTCCCCGTACCTGCACTGAGGTTCCTCCCCTGTCCTCCATCCTCTAGACCCAGTCCCCTCTAGTCTTGATACGTTGCCCAGGGGGGGTGGTCTCCGGCACTCTCGCCCAGGACTCATACTTCCCAGGTCCTAGCCTCTGCACACAGCAGACCCGCACACCCAGCCGTCTCCGGCCCTCCTGACCTGGAGCCCTCATCCCTACCTGGACTGGTGCTGCAGAGGCCAGACGTGGGCCCCTGAGGATTTCCCCGAGCCAGTCCCTAGCTCTCACCTTCCGTGGTGGGGTGGATGGGGGGATGCGGCCCTGAGGAGACCAGGCTTTCCTCCAGGACCCCCCGAAGTCTCTCCCGGCCCTCACCCGCTGGGGTGATCTCTGATGGTTCCCGCACACACTAGGTTTCCTTGGAGGGACCCCTGTGCACTAAGGCCCGTGCTGGGGGCAGACGGTGTCTCTAGGAAGTCAGGGTCCTGCTGCATAAGCCCCTGCCCTGGGAGACCCTCAGAGGACAGCCCCCCCGCCCATCTACCCCTGCCTTCCCAGGGAGCAGCAGCAGCTAGAGCACCGGTGTCTTTCTGGGCTGAGCCTGCATCACTGGCTCTCCTGACCAAAGGTGCCCCTTCAACCATGCTGCCACGTTTGGCGGGGAGACCAGTGGGGGCCCCGTGGCAGGGAGGGCACGTTGATCCTGCCTTCCCGGGGACAGACTCCCTACTAGGCTTGCTCCTCTGGCAGCAGCTCTGAGGCCTCCAGTTCTGGAAAATCCCGTGGTACCCCATCCTTCCGGGATCCCCTGACCCCAGCCTGTCCTGACCCCTCACCCCACGTTGGGTGCTGCCCGCTGCCACCTGGCTGCCTGCTCAGAGACAGACAAGACCGGCCCCATGCGTCTCCATGTGGGGAAGTCGCCTTTGCAGTAAGCGACCAGAACACGGGCAGAAAGAGGATCTTCGTGGGGAACCAGGTTTTGTTCTTCTCCCGAAGCTTCTGTCTTGAGTCACCTGTCTGAGTCTGGGCGATGAGGGCCAGGAGCTAGAGGGGACACTGCGTGGGAGTGGGTGGACCTCCCCTCTCGGTTCTCATGCCCCTGGTCCTTCCAGAAGGACCCCCGCCTCGGCATCCTCCCACCACCTCCCTAAACCCCCGGAGCTGGACTCCTGCCACAGCTTAGGCGCAGGGACTAGTGTGGTCCCGGGCCCGAGCTCCCCGAGGCCAGGGGAGACCATGCGTTGGTAAAGGCCACAGCGGAGCCTGGTGATGAACTCTGGGTCCAGGAGTCGCGCTCGACACCCCGGATGTGGCCATGACCTAAAAACATGCAGGCAGCTTTTTGGTCCCCAAGGCCAGAATCAAGAGCAGGGCAATCATGTCCTGGGGACATGACCACCCTCCTCCCGCAAGTGTGCCTCTGGACCACTGAGTGAACCTATGAAACGATCCCTACAGGAATCCTGCTGAAATTCTCCCTCAAAGCGCGCCAGGGTCCCAGAAGGGAAGGGAGGACCTGGGTCCCTTGTGAGAGCAGATGTGTGCTCACCCCAAACCGCGGGCAGGGGCAGGCCATGCCAGGACTTCTACTGTTCCCCTGTCAGGAAAACTGAGAACAGGGCGGTCTGTCCCGGGGGAGCTCAGACTGGGATCTGAGACATGGACTGAAGCCAGAGGGCCCTGGGGAGGGTGCACGCACCCCTGCTCAGCCTGAGTCTGTCTGGGACTCAGGGCATGGAGGGTCCCATTCGTGTCTCGACCGCAGGCCAGGCTGCTCTGGCTGAGGTCCCAACCCTGTCCCCTCGTGGATGGCCCCCAAACCCTATAGCCAGGGGCGAGGACAGACTGCCCATGCCCTGCCCAGAATGGACTAGCATTCCCCGGATGTGTCATGTCCTCTTTCTAGCTCCTCTGGGTCGTCCCTGGCTCATGGGCAATGTTCTGGGACTGGAGTCCGGGGATGACAGGGTCCTGGGGCGACAGGGCCCTGGGGTAGGAGACAGGTCTTCCTGGAACCTACCCTCTGAAGACACTGGCTGTGGGGACCTTCCTCCTGTGGAGACTCTGTCCTCTACCGGGATTGCCCCCTCTGCCCTGAGTGAATGCATTGTGGATTTTTTGGTGATTTGCTTCTAGCAACAGAAGTGAGGATGATGTCAGAGCCCAGAAAACAAAACCAGAAGAGTGATTTCATGTGTTTCTTCCAACAACTACCCTTTTAATAAAAACCTTACAGCGTTTTTCTTTTGGTACTCTGTCCTGACCATACCTAATTTTTTTTTTTCCCTGATGATTTCCCTTCACACCTTCTACAACTTTCTTTTGCATTCAGGTTTTGTCCCAAGCCATTTCCTTTAAAACAACCATATCATTTAGGACAAAACTATCTTTTATCTTAATCAAAATGTATTCCCATTCCTCATCTTTCTTACGTATCTCCTACTTTTTACATGTAGGGTTGTTTCCCTTACTTCCATCAGTCTTAGTTACAGTTAGGAAAATTTTCTATTTTTAGAAACATTTAGTCTCTAGTGATGGCTAAATATTAACCACTTGTGATCAGTTACAACAGAATTCTGTAAATGGCAAATTTAGCAATCAATTAAGCGTAAAACATGTTTACCAGCAGATTTAAATATTTTTAGTTCCTTTTCAGTAAGAAGTCAAAAGTACAAATCTACATCAAGTACTCAATGCTTTAGCATTTTATCCCATTTGGTTAAGACATAGATGTTCATAATTTAATTTCATTTGTCATTCAACCAAAACTTTAAACTTTCAGGTTACCAAAGACGTTTAAAGTTATTTTAACAATTACCCATTAAAGCATTGAGACAGACAACTAACCATCAGTTCAGTTATTTCTTTGCTAACAGATTTTAACAAATAACATGAGCTTATTGACCTTCAGTTAACTTGAGTAACGTTTCACATTTACTGCTGTAACCTTAAAGACATGTCTATCTTAATTAAACCAACAAACTTAACTTAGTTCAAATACTGATTTACATCTCACCTGGACCCACTCCACTTTTAATGTTTACCAGAGACACGGGTGGGAAGACCTGGAGTAGGGGGAGGTAGGTCCAGGGGCCGCTCTTCTTGCTCCTTGGCAGTGCAGAGGGAAGGAGCTGTGGTGTGGGAAGCACTGAGGATGGTCTAGAGGCCAGTTAAGCAGGCCGCACCCACGTTGATGCAGAAACAGAAGGGGGGGACAGAAGAACAAAGTGATGCCAGAAGGTAGAAAAAGGGTTGCCAGCCTGAGAGCCCATCAGCCCCAACAGAGGAGCATGTCATGCCTTCCCACCAGTGGGGGGTGGGGGGGTGGGGGGGTGGGGGTTGGGTAGCTAGGCAGTTCACATCGGGCCAGAGAAGACAGGGAACTTCCCCACAACAAAGGGAGTTTCAGCAGTCACTTGGGAAGATTCCTTCAAGTCTCTGTCTTGAGACATTAGCAAAAGTAAGGGAGAAGCCCCACATCTATTCGGAGTAATGGAGAGATAAAAGTCAGAGTCCCCTTACTCTCTGCTAGCTCCATTTCTTCAAACACAGCAAACAACAGAGCAGATAACAAAAAGACAAGACAAAGACAACTGCAGACACAGCGGCCCTTCTTCGACCAGATATCAAGTCTAAGGGTGTGCAAGATATAATCCCAACTCAAAAACACAAACTGCTCCTGGTGGGGATTTTCTCGGTCCCCTGACTGCCTAGGGGGACTCGAACCCCCTGGCAGGTACCCTGATCACCTAGGGGGACTCGAACCTCCTGGCGATCTATCCGTGGAGGGATGGGGCATCCCTGCATCCACTCCGGCCCTGGGGATCAATGCTACATCCAGCTTCTCCCCGGTGGGCTATACCCCTGGAGCTCCACAACCAGACAGACAGACTAGAGCCTGCAAATACAATCTTGAGATCTTACCTCTGGAGGCTTTTCCCAGAAATTCTGATGCTGACTCAGTTCTCGTCGTTTGATCCCGGACGAGCCCCCAGAATGCTGGGGTCCATTATCAAAGAAATGAGACTGAGACAAAGTGAAAGTTATGCAAAGCCTTATTTTATGCCAAGCATTAGAAGTTAGACTGAATGGCCAGGGGAACGAGACTGAGACAAAGTGAAAGAGCTTTATTCCATGCCAAGCATTAGAAGTCAGAGTGACCAGCCAGGGCCACCTCTGAGGAGAGCAACCTCATCCCGATCTTGCAGGCTGGTTTTATAGGGCATAACCACAGACCCAAGGTACATGACTCCTATTGTTAAGGCGTTTACTCCTGGACTCGATACCTGGAACCGATACCAGGAACTACTGGGGCATTTATTCCCGGAACGAATTTTGTGGATATAAACAACAATGGCTACCTAGGCAATATGGAGTCACTCTGGCTAAGCAGGCCCTAATAGTTAAACAGGTTTTATCATTAAATTGGCCCAGCAGAGGGTCTGAGGGAATGGCATTCCCTCTACTCTGATCTGTTCTCATGTCCCCGGCTTCCAACTTCTGGAAGAAGCTTCCAGAATGAGCTGGGTCTGGGTCCTTCCAAGAGAGTGACCGGATTTGTGTACGCAGCTCTTGGTCAAATTGACAGTTAAGATGCCTCTTGCCCAAGAAGCAGGAAGCGTGGGAGGAAGGCTGGTTGCTCGTTGGCCATCGGAGCTGGGCAGAGAACAGGGTGAGCCAGAGCAGGATGGTAGCAGTTTCGGAGGGAATGTCCTGAAAGCCCCCACAGATCTCTAAGACTGGCCTTCTGCTTGGTTCTTTTCTCCAGAAGAAGGGGATATTCTGAGCTAGACGCTTTGGCCTGTTTTGACATCATAGGCAGTCAAGAGGGGTGTCCTCCCATGTGCCTCCTGCATGGGCAGCAGGACAGACTGCGGGGGACATCCCGAGCTCTTCTGTGGCCCCTAGGCAGCAGGACAGGCAGGGTGCCTCGGGGAGGGACACAGCTAGCCAGCCAAGATCAGAGAGAGAAACAGCTGGTCTGAATGGGACCCGAGACGTTCTCCACAATGATTTTAAGGATGTCTTCCAGACGGAACACCTGCCCTCTTGCTTTTCCTGCCTCCACGTGCCTGGAATCCCACCATCTCAGGTTGATCTCTTCGTCCTTTTCACCGTGCCCCGGTCCAGGCCAACCTGTGGGGCCCTGCCACCGACTCCTCCCCCCTCGCCCCTGCCAGTGTGTTCATGGAGTCTTCGGCTCTGTGGGCAAAGAAGCAGATGGTCCCTGTCTCACCTCTACTGCTCGTGTTTCCCTGTCTCCCTGACTTGATTCTCGGCCACCTGCCACTTTTGATTCTGCTTTTTTGGAAAAGTTCTGATGACCTCAGTCCTCCTATACCCCATCCTACATTAAAAAAAAATTATTTAAGTGTAAACTGAGTAATTAATTTCTTGCTCACTTTCCATGGCTGTCTCCAGGCTGCAACCTGCTTGAAGCTTCCCCTCTGGCAGCAATGTGGGAAGGGGACAAGAGACATGGGAGTGAGGGCAGGTGCAGTGATGACCTGGAGAGAAGTGGTGGCGCTGGGGAGGAGGGGTCCAGGGAAGTGAGGGCTGGCAAGGGAGGCAGGGGAGGCAGGGGCAGCTCGGGCATAACCCAGGAGATAGACCCGCAGAATAAGGATCTTGCTTTTGCCATACACCTTCAGCTCCAAAAGGCCCTCGGCCATTGTCTGGGCTGAACCGTGTGCCCCCCCCCCCAAATCCATCAGCTAAAGTCTCAACCCTGGTGCCTCAGAGCACGACGACCTTGGAGGTACAGATTTTTAAAAGATGGTTGTTAATGCGAGGCCCATTAGGATGGACCCGAATCCAGTCTGCCTGATATTGTTAGGAGAAGGGGAGACAGGGACAGGCTGAGCGACAGCAGGGGCGCCCCTGCCCTGAGCACAGAGGACAGACTGAGACGCCCTCACCCAGCAGCTCACCGTCCGCAAGGACCCTGGTTCTCTGAGAAGTCACATCCTCAGGAAGGATGCTTCTCACAGCTTCCGAGTTTCACACTTAGACGTACTCATGCCCCATTACTTTCAGTTTATTAACGATTTGGTTAATGCGGTGAGATGGTGTGCAGGAGGGAAGGGGGGGGGGGCTGAGGGGCTGGGGAGGGAGGGGCAGGCGGCTGGAGCCCAGGAGAAGGAGCAGCAGCGTCAGGGAGAGACCAGGAGGCTGAGCACGCCCTCACCCAAGAATATTCTCGAGCTCTTCGGCCAGCAAATCATTATCTCTTAATAGATCCCAACTCTGGAAGCGCATCCCCTTGTGGTCCACAAAGGTTTCCCAACAGCATTCATAATCTGAGGGAAAGAGGGACGAGGGCTGTCAGGTGGGCCCCGGGGGGCCTTCTTCTCATGACCCTCCCGTGACCTCCCTGCCAGGCGCCACCAGTCCTGCCTCAGTTTCCCAGGCTCTCCTCCCACGCACTCTCCCTAGGGACATTGTAGTCCTCCAGCACCCCCTGGCCGAGTCCTACTCCCTCCCACAGTCCCGTCTCCCCAGCTCTTTCAGCTCTCACCTTCAAAGGACATGATGTCCAGATGGACCCCTGCACACCACAGCTTGTAGAGCCCGTCCTGGAAATCTGGGTCCCAGAAGTAGTAGAGGCGGGCGGTATAGATGCTCAGCGTGACGTTCCTGTATTCCTCCAGGAACTCAATCACATCCTCGGCGCAGGTGGGACAGGGGCTCCACGATAAGAACCAGGTGACACGGTAATGCTCTTCAGGGGGCAGATTCTGGTCACGGATCCAAGAGAGAAGCAGGCTTCTGCGTGGCAGGGAGCCTGGGGATAGACCTGGGAGAGCGGAGAAGAGAAGGGGATCCTCTTGGCTGGCGAAGCGGGCGGTGGGTCCGGCTGGTTGCCGTGGGAGGAAGGGTGAGCGGGCAGGAGCCCAGGGGCGCGGCGTCCATCGACATATCCTTCCTTTCCATCGCTCGCTGCACTGTCAGTTTTGACTGGGCCGTTCCTTCCACATCAGTCATCAATTCCAACATCCACTCTTCATCCATCCACCCAACCATCGATCCATCCATCCATCCTACAGGCATCCTACTGGCCCCAGGCCAGGCCCACTGGGGTCCAGGCTGGTTCCATGGGTGCTGTTTGCTGGGGAGGGCCGCACAGCCATGCTGCCCCACCGGGGGGCCTCTAGCCCCAGGTGTCTCCAGAACACTTGACACGTGGCTTGTCTGAATTGAGATGTGGGGCAAGTGGAAATACCCGTCTCGTTCCATGACAGTAAAAATGATGAATGTAAAGGACCTCGTGAGGAATTTTTGGATGATTTATAACCTGAAATAATCTCTTAGATCTATTTCCCAATGCATTACCAATACTAAGCCTATCAATTTCTCTTAAGTCCTTGAACACTGGTACTAGTAGACTTCAAATGACATATGTGACCCTGATGTTTCTCTGGGCGAGTACTGGGGTACCCCTGACCCAGCCCACAAAGGCTCTCTCCTGCAAAGAGGCTTTGAAAAGCCTGCACTATGAGGAGAGAAGAGAGGGCAGGGGTGTGGTGTGGTGGCAGGTCTCTCGGGAGGGACAGGTGGTTAGGGGCCAGGGCAGGGGGTGGGGGTGGCCTGGCTCCAGCACCTGCTGAAGCTGGTCAGGGTGCAGTGGCAGCCTTCCAGGGAACAGGTCTGGGAGCAGACCTGGGGCGGGCAGACAGACAAGGGGTGCGGGCACTCCCCTGAGGGACCAGAGGTCCAGACGGGTCCAGATGGGTCCAAACGGGTGTGTGGTGCGGCGGGGGAGGACCCGACCGGCAGAACCATCACTAGGGCAGAAAATGCTCCGGTGTCCAATGGCCCTGACTTTCTAAGGATGCTCTTTTGTCCAAGATTGCTAGAGGCCGAACTCCATGAGAATACTTGGAGACGGATGCCGGCGGACACTCTGAACAAGGCTCACGGGCTAAGTCAAACCTATCCAGTCTCCAGTTCCAGGAGGGTCAAGCAAGGAGCTCGTGGGCCAAAATGGTAGGAAGAAGTCGGGGAAGGAGGAAGGAGCAAGCCCCGCGGAGAGCCCCTGTGCGACATCTCATTCCATTCTATCCCACCTTCCCAGCTGACTCAGCTCCTGCTTGTCAAGGGCCTTACCTTGTTCTGAAAGACCCCCAGGTCATACCAGGAGTCCTCCTCCCCCTCTCCTTCCACTTGGAAACAGAGGTAGCAGAGTTTCAGCCCTGAAACACAGGCTTGGGAAGTGGAAGAAGAAGATCAAGGACTAATCTTCTCCAGGGGGTCTCTGGGGGCAAAAGAAAACAGAAAATGCAGGGATGCCTGGGTGGCTCAGTTGGTTAAGCAGCTGCCTTCGGCTCAGGTCATGATAACAGCGTCCCTGGATCGAGTCCCACATCGGGCTCCTTGCTCAGCGGGGAGCCTGCTTCTCCCTCTGCCTCTGCTGCCACTCTGTCTGCCTGTGCTTGCTCTCTTCCCCCTCCCCCCGATAAATAAATAAAATCTTAAAAAAAAAAAAAAAGAAAGAAAGAAAATGCAGAGAGTGGTCCCTGGAGTTATCCCAGGGCGGGGTGGGGGTGGAATTGGGGGAGTGGGGGGTGAGGTGGGTGGGGCTCCCAGCCCAGCTCCCCACTCTGGGGTCCTGAGCATTGCCTTCTGCTTTTCCAGGCTGGATGGGGCAAGGGGGTGAGGAGGCGGCTACTGCCAGGGACAGCAGGGACAGGGACCGTCCTGCTCCTTCCAGCCACGCTGATTTTCCTGCTCATGCATTCCCCAACCCTTTAGAAAAATTGCAAAGAGAAATAGGAACCCCACATCCCCAGAGAACAGCTTTTCTAATTCTGCAATGCAATTCCTTCCTGATTTTTTAACCAATGCATTTTTTTTTAAATTGTATCAGGTTAATGGATACCTTCTGACATCCAGGTTACTATTCTAAGTGCTTTAAATATCTGGACTCACAGAGTCCTCCTCAGATCCCCAGGGAGTCACCCCACCTGTAGAGGGAAGGAAGAAGGGGCAGGAGGTGGAGTAGTCTGGCCCCGCCCAGGGCTAGTGAGTGATGGGCTTGTGGTGGGTCCCCAGGCAGGCTCTTTCCAGCAAGGACCTCCCATGACAGTGGTGGCAGCAGGATGCTGTCCTCCATGTGCCTTTTCCTCTATTTCAATTTAAATATGTGCGTTTCTCCTGACTGTGGCATCTTCCCCCCAGCTGTGTGAAGCTGGGCTGGGGTAAGTTGAAAACTGGCTGCATTTACTTACTTGTCTGCCTGTGATTGGGAGAGCCCCGCAACAGGTGACGTCACCCCTTGCCTCCAAAATCTATTGTTCCCATCGTGTTTATAACAGTGTACATATTCTGGAAAAATCCATCAGAGTGATTCAAACTAAATCCACCCACTGCTCCACCCATCCTTTAGTTAAACAGAGCACAGAAACTTCCAGAAGAAGGCCCGGGAGGGGCAGTCCCCACAGACTTTCAGACCCTGAGGCTGGTCTGGAGGACCAAGCGGCTGGGTAGAGGCACAGGAGGGGCATGTTCAGAAGCAGTAGTGGGAGCATCCCCAGAAAAGGGTGAGGACCCGGCAGGAGTGGGTCCTGCAGAGAAGAAGCTCAGAGAGGGAGAGCAGGGAAGTGGGACTGTGGGGAGGAGGAGGCCAGGGACAGAGGCAGACGTGGGCAGGGCTACCAGGAAGGGGGTGCTGCTGCGGAAGGGGGTGGGAGAGCCAGAGACAGGGAGACTGGTGGCCGGTACCTTGGGTCGTGGTGCCAGGGGTCCATTCCTCTCACCAGCCTTGCCTTAGGAAAGCTCCCAGATCTGATACCTCCCAGGCCACTGCTGGGGATGCCCCACCTCCTTCCTTCCAGCTTTGGGCTGCCAGGGTAGGGTGGAGGGGGTGGAGGGTGGGGAGGTGGGGTAGGGTGGGAGGGCCCGTGGGTGGATGCACTTCCTTGGGCACAGACCCA
This sequence comes from Mustela nivalis, assembly GCF_964662115.1. NCBI lineage: Eukaryota > Metazoa > Chordata > Mammalia > Carnivora > Mustelidae > Mustela > Mustela nivalis. The sequence goes on from NC_139026.1 coordinate 8,839,795, forward strand.
GCAACTCTCCTTCTCTGAGACAGAGCTGCGCCCGGGTGGAGCCCCACCATGCAACAGGACCCGCGTTATTGCAAAGAGAAGAGAAAGAGAAAGTAGGATGTCAGAGGGGGTTGGGACAACCTCTGGGGGAACGCAGGAAGGAGGCCTTCCGGCCAGCTCCCAGAGAGGTAGGCTCTCTGGGGAGTGGAGTCACCTCATCACCCCTGAGCCGCCAAGTCTGGGCCCAGGGGCTGCTCTCCACTTGTCTGATGAATGCATGGAAGAGAAAAGGAGTGTGGATATGGCCTTAGGACTCTGGTGTTTTCTCCTGACTCCCCAGCAGGGAGGGCTCAGGTGTGCTTTGAGCTCCTAATTCTGCAGTGGGTCCCCTGCCTAAGGTCCTTCAGCCTTCATCTGACAGAGAGGGACAGATGGAGAGGGAAGCCACGGGAGAAGAAGGCACAGCTTTAGTTTCTCTGCCTCTTCCCGGGACACTAATCCTCTCATGGGGTCCCACCTTCATGGTATGATCTAACCCTAATCACCCCAAAGACACCCCTGCTCCAAATACCACCACACTGCGGTGTAGGGCTTCAACATAGGAATTTAGGGGACCCACACCTTCAGCCCATAACAGCTGTGACTGATGGGATTCCTTTCGTTGGCTCAGGGACAGGATGGCTGACCTTGTCACACTGCCCCATGAGGGGTGAGTGTTGGCTTATACCGGGAGCTGAATCTCCAGGCTGTGTGGCTGCATTTCTGGAGATCGGAGGTCATGTTCCCTGCTAGGTCAGGGGAGGCCCAGAATGTTACTGATGGTAGCTGGGCCAGGGCTGCCCCTAGGGGGTTGGGGATTTCCTGGTGGGAATAAAAGAAGCAAAGCCCTGCTGGCTGGGAAGTAGATGCAGAGCGGGTGCAAATTAGAGGAGCTGTCCCTGGAGCTGGTATCTCAGGTGGAGACTGTGGGCGTCCACACCCTCTGGCCTGAGGGTAATCCTGACAAAGGAGTGATGGGCACCGGGTCCCTCCTGCTGCCTCCCCAGCCTGGGCTCTTTGGCTGGGCAGGTTCCCTGGGCTGTTACTTTACCCTTTATTATAAGGCCCAGCCTTGACAGGGAGCATTACCACGCTGTCATGGACGTACTTCCCCTTGGGTACTGTCCCGCCTCTGCTAGAAAGAGAGAGAGCAAAAGAGGGAGAGAAATTTGGGGAAACATAGACATCTTTGTGGCCGTGAGGTCCTATCCATTAACATGGTATATACCTCAATTTATATAGGTCTTCTTTTTATGTTTTCAGTGATTCTTGCACTTTTTCATAAAGGTGTCACATATTTTGTTAGGTTCACGTCTAGTAAACCTTTTTTTTTTTTTAAGATTTTATTTATTTATTTGACAGAGAGAGATCTCAGGTAGGCAGAGAGAGAGAGAGGAGGAAGCAGGCTCCCTGCGAGCAGAGACCCAGATGCGGGGCTCAATCCCAGGACCCTGGGATCATGATCTGAGCCGAAGGCAGAGGCTTCAACCCACTGAGCCACCCTGGTCCCCTCCAGTAAACCTTTTGGGAGCTATTGTAACCTTCATCTCCCTTCATACTTTTTATTTTTGCTGTTGCTAGTATCTGGGAACACTCTTATTTTTCCTATACTGAAGTTGTATTTACCTACCTCACTGAGAACTTTCTTACTATTTCTAGTAGTTTCTGTTCTTTTGCAATCCCGAGAGCCCTTGTGCTTTATTGTGGCTCCTGGGACATTGACTTGGACAACAGCACAGTGTTGAACAGTGCCAATCATAAGGGGGACTCTTCTATTCTTCCATTTTAAGGGAAATTCTTCTAAGAGGGAAATAGAACATTTTAAGTCCCAGGGCACCTGAGTGGCTCAGTCAGTTAAGTGTCTGCCTTCAGCTCAGGTCACGATCCCTGGGTGCTCTGACTGAGTTCTGCATCAGGCTCTAGGGAGTCTTCCTCTCTCTCTGTCCCCCCACCCCACTCTTTCTCTCTCTCTCTCTCTCAAATAAAAATAAATAAAATCATCAAAAAGAAAAGAAAATGGTAACCCCCATGTTCTTTATCTTTTCTTTTTAATAATTTTTTTTTAGTATAGTTGAAGTCCTATACTCTTTAAATCTTTCTTGGTTTGAGTATTTGTTTACTACCAGTTTAATTATGATTTTTGCATCTATGTTTATAAATAAATATGGCTATTATTTAAATTTATATGTACTATATGTAATATACATATAAAATCACAAGCACAGTACGAAGGTGCGTACGCGAGTTGTCTTTCCGCAATGCCGGCTTTATTCAGTCATAAAGCAAGGTTAACGTAATTGTAAAGCAAGTTCAGGATTCAAAACTCAATGGCATTTCATATGCATTTAACTTGACTCCATACGTGTCACACCAAGCAAAGCACAAGACAAGGTTACACAACACACAAGATACAAGGGTTAAGAAGTTAATGAACCAAACTCGAAGCCGGTCTGCGGGAACACAGTTGAGATGAGTTCTCCATCCAGTCCAGGTCAGCTCTTGGCACTTGCTGCTTACTATGGTTAAGCAGTGGAGGATCTGTGTTACGTTCAGAGATCGATTGGGCAGAGACTTTGGCCATAGTTGCCTTTTTGATGCAGCCAGTTGTAGAAGGATCTGCATCTGAAGAGATGGACAGTTCATGACAGTTCGTTTTAAAACTCCTTTGGAGTTTAATCAGCCTTTGCCCTTTGGTCTGTTGGTTATCGGTGCTGGGTGCTGTCAACCTGTGCTGGTTTCGGGGATATTTGTTCTTATCTGCAGTGCCTTTGGCTGCCTACATCACTGCTTGACATGAGTCACGGCTTGACCCAAGCGACTTCATCTTGCTCTCTACAGAGCTGTCTTGCTCTATATTCCCAGAGGTGGGATTGCTAGATCATATGGAACGCACAAGGACTTCTTACGGGACTCTGACTTTATGCCATTGTAGGGGCAGGTTAAGCAGTGTCGGTAAGGTGTTCTCTTCACGTCTGGTGTGTAGCAGACATGAAGCCCCTGGGACAAGCACTTTGGGATGGGACGGTGGATGTAGAGTGTGAGAGAGCAAAGACAAACTAGAACCTAAAGGATGAGCTGTAGAGCTCGAGAGGATGGGCAGAAACCCATTTCCTTGTTCTTGGTCCTGACTTTAGTGGTCTGGGTGTCCTGTGGGGTCCTGTTAAAAACAAACCTCCACTGAGTAAATTTGAAGATCTAATTGGCTTCATTAAATGCTTCATCCCCCCTAGCAAGTAGAGATGCTCTGAGGCATTGTACCACTGAGGGTTTTCACAGGTAGAGTATCGAACAAGGAAGTTGGTAGCAAAACAAAAAAAGGGTTGTTTCAGGCCCGGACATCTTCTTTTTGTGGGGGAGGGCTTTTATCAAGCGGGTGACTTGATAAAAGTAGGGCTTTTATCAAGCAGATGACTTCACTAGTGTTGATTACAAAATTTCAGATTGACTGTTAAGAGGTCACATTTTTAGGATGGATTGAGCCTGCAATGGAATCGTGGCTTCTTGTCATGGGGAGCAACCGACTCTATTTTGTGCTTGTTTTTTGTTTCTTAACACTTCCTTTGCCACAGAGCTAGCAAACTCGCCTCGCTCCAGGGTGGGAGAACCCCAAGAAGGATGCGGGGACGTTTGTTACAGCTGTGGTTTCACACTAAAGAGGTGAGTCAATTCAGCACCTCAACACAGGAGCCTGTTAGGAAAGCCTGCTTCTTCAGAGCGTCCCACTCCATTGGCCAGACTAACCACTCTCATGGCCCACCCTTATCTAACACTACTGTAAGGAGAATTAGGGTAAATGTAGTTCAGCCTGGCCAAGTCCATGCATCAGCGCTGCTGCAGGGAGGCAAAAACATGAGAATGCATTTGGGATTACCCGGAACCTACAGAATTGACAATTCAACAATATAGAGCCTTCTGAGCCATGAACATGGTATAGCTTTCCGTTTTTTTTTTTTTTTTTAACGTCTTCTTTGCTTTTTATTAGTTCCGTTTTGTAGCTTTCAGTGTATGGATCTAAGACACTTTCGCAAGATGATGTTTAGTGTTGTTTTCAGAGACAGATTTCTATTAATAATAGCAAACCCTCCTATCATGTTTATCATAGGTCCGGTACTCTTCATAATACATGTAGATATAAATATAAAGAAATTCATTTAAGCCTCACAAACACCTAGGTGAAAGTTCTCTTATTATTCCAATTTATATGCCTATAATTTGGCTAAGGAACTTGCCAGATGTCATAATCCAGTAAGTGGTAGGGGCAGGATTGGAACTCAGGCAGCTGGCTTCCAGAATCTCTCCTCCCGCCACTACTCTATACTGCTGGGTAACAGCTGCTGGTGTTCACACAATGGCACAGAAAATCAAGACTGATGCTCTGTGAATGTAAGACTTGAATCTTCAGGTCTGTTGAACTAGTTCTATGCATTAATTTTATAACACAGCAAGATCTCTCTCCCTCAATCGCTGTGGTGGCAGGGAGGGACATCTTCATCTCTATCTTACATTATTCTAAATTTCTGAAGATTTACAGATTTTTTTTCGAATGAGGCTGTGAAACATTATCAGTGAGCAGGGAAGCCACTAGAAGGCTGGTAGAGCCCCCTATTAGCAAAATAAAGAGAAGGAAAAAGGTGGATAGGATTTCCCTTGAAAAGAATCTAAAGCAAAGACCTCACATTTAACTCCTCCCTGGTAGTCAGGGAGTATACAGAAGGACCAACACCAGAGCCCCTATCTGATTGGAAAATATCAAAGAGACTAACTGAATGCGTCCATGAGGGGTATTCTGGGGAAGGAGCAGAGCTCTGGCGAAGCTCAGCTTGGATGGCTTCAGTTCCTCTTACACCCCTTACTTTATGGCCTCCTGAGCTCTGTCACAGTCTCCTGCCTGCAGCCAGGGCCCATGACAACAGAGCTGATAAAGGAAGTGTCTTGTGCTCATTGAATGGAATATTCTGCAGCTGGGAGAACTGAAGATCTACAACCACGAGAAACAGGTCACCCCTCAAGGGTTGGGCGGCATGGGCAGGAGGCACGGAAGAAGAGAATTTCTTCTTACTCAACCCATTACAAGATGCTTGGGTGTTTTACTAGATGCCAACCCTATTAATTTTTTTTTTCAAAATATATACAAGGATGGGTTCCTAATGAGTTTTCTTGTGGTGGTAAGTAATACACCCCATGACGATTTTAAGGAGTCCTCTTTTTAGGGTCCCCAACTGAAAGGCAACCAGAGTTGCGGAGCCAAGGACAGAATGGGCAGTGGGATGCGACAGAGCCTCCATCCATGGTGTCCATAGGTGCATGCTTTTTCCCAAGATGGACTGAGCTGGGCATCTGAGGGCAAGTGGGCTGTGGCTGTCACTCCAGTAGCACCTGGACATCAGTGTGAGGGAGCAAAGGACGCTGTTTCCTCCTTTAAAAGAGCAAGGATGCAAAGACGTACTCCGAATTCTAATGAGGAGCCCAGAAAGACACCCGGACAAAGGGACACAGTAGGGCATCATCTGTCTACAGTGAGCCAGGGATGTAGCTCAGGGTCCAAGGTGGCATCTCAAAGAAGGGCTTTTTCAGGCCACGGTCATGCAAGGTGACTCATGCCAGGACATCTTGGAGAGGAAAGTCCCAGAGGGTCAAAGACAAAACTAAAGGCCTTAGTTCATGCTGGATCTAAGAGAGATAAAGAAAAGTCATGTCTAATAGTCAGAGGGGAGGCCTCAAGGGAAGGAGAGAGGCCACCATGACGGGCAAGAGGAGAAACTGGAGTGGGAGAGAAGAACCAGGGTCAGAGAGGAAGATAAAACACTCCGGGCAAATGGAGAGAAGCAACGGATCCACGAGAAAAAAGATGGAAGGAGGCAGGGAGAGAGGGAGGGAGATACCGAGGAAGGCAGGGAGGGCCACAGGAACAAGTGACTGACCAGGGACAGTGAGCTCAGCTGAAGTGAGCACAGGGACTAGAAAGAGGCAGCTGAGCCTGGGGGGAAGGAAAACCGACAGAAAGGAGCATCTCCCCCAAAGGGAGGAAGGGCCACTGAGTGGACAAATGGGAAGGAGCAGGGGGATGGGCCCAAGTCGTCCCGTCCCTGGACCCTTCCTGCACCGTGGGGCAGGCCAGGCCGGGGCTCGGGGGTCTCCCTCGGGTGCCTGAGTCCTCCCGGCATCCTGTGAGCTCTGTGGTGGGAGAGGAGACAGGTACCTTCCCTGCAGGGAGCAGAAGCCGCCCTGCCACACAAACCCCCTGTCTGCGTCCTCGCCCCCACAGGGACTCTGTAATTCTCTCCAGGGTCACCTACCCCAGGACCCTGCCCTCACACTCACCACAGGCCAGAATCCTCCCCCTGGGGGCTGGCTGGGCACTCCCCAGCATCCCTGCGTGACCGCTGAGCCCCGAAAGACAAACCCCACCGTGCCACCCCCCTCGCCGAGTCTCAGCCCCTGTCCGTCTGCGGGGATGACCCGAGTAGGGTCCTGGCTGCAAAGTCCTCAGGCACGGGTGTCTGTGCTCAAGTTAGGAACGTAGGCCTTCAGGGCACATTCGGAACCAGGATCTGGGAAATGGCCCATGGGACCCGGCATCCCCTGTGTGCTCCCAGCTACCCCAGAATGTTCTCCAAGCACGTGTGCCCTATTTCCACATGGCGAGATTCCCGCCCACAGGGAAGGCAAGTCTGGCTCAGTCCTTCCCTGTGTCCCCCAGCCACTGAACAGGACCCAGGAGCCCCGCCTCAGGGACCCACCACAGCGGGGACCCGGGGATTTAAGGCCGGGCCAGGCAGCGTCCTGCCCTCAAGGAGATCGCGGTCTGAGGCAGACAGGGGAGGACCCGGGGCCCCACTTCTCCATCCCGCTGACCCCCTCTATCCATGGCTTTTCTCTGTTGGAGTTGGGGACACGGTCACCCTGAGAACCAGGGGCTGCTTCCTGCCTTCCTCAGGCCCCCTAAGTGTGATGACTGTCCCCAGGGCCCCCACCTCAGGTCACTGATCTTCTGTCCACGTGGCCACTGGGCTTCTTCCCTGCCCATGGCCTCTGACCCCACGGGTCCCAACCCAAACCCCTTCTCTGTTAGGGGACAGCTTAGGTGGCCAACATAGGATATCTAACAGGGTGACGCTGCTGACCCCATGTGGAAGGTGGCCTTCCTCCACGGTGATGTGAGCTCAGTGTCACAGGGATTTTGTTTCAGAAGAGAGGCCAGGACCTGGTTTGGGGCTGATCTGCTCCCAGGCACAGGGGGGTCCTGCTCCTCCCCTACCAGGACCCCCAGATGCAGCAGGGCCAGGGGCGGAGGGGGGTCCCCAGGGGCCTCTCTCAGCCTCCAGTGGGGGAGGGGCTCCAAGCAGCATGTCACAGGGACGTCTGTCCAAGTGGACAGAAGCGACAGCATCCAGTTCCTGGGGATTTCCTCTGGCCTTCTGCCCACAATGCCTGAGCATCGCTATCACTCAGCGCCGAGGCTTCCTTGAGAACACTGCACGCTGGGACAGACCTACCTGTGCTCCTGGGGCACTTGTGGGATCCAGTGAACCGGGGCTCCTCCCCGTGCAAAACATCGTGTGTCCTTTTGAATATCATTGCTGTCCCCCCAGTATTTGAGGAGTGAGCATTCCTTTTATGACAGGTTTCAGACTTGGGGCAGCGAGTATGACAGGCTGGGGGCAGAAAGGGGCCGGCAGATGCGGACACAGTCTGGGCTCCAGTGCAGGGCAGCAGACCCCGTGGGACAGAGGCCAACCCCGCTCCCAGGCCTGTGCCCGTCTTCCTCCCTGACTGTTGGCCCCTCCTCAGTCTGAGCTGGAATTCAGGGGTGACTGGTTTTCAGAACCTTACCGTGGGCAAAAAAGGGGGAAGACGGGGGGGGGGGGGCCCAGTTCGGCTGTCTTAGGTCTCTTTCTCAATTCTGGACATGGCCACTGGGTGGCCTCCCACAGCCCCAAACCTCAAGTGTGTGGGTTCCTCACCAATATTTAGACTCCTCCTTTCTATTCTTTCTTAGCGCAGCTGTCATTTCCAATCAGTGCCCCTCACAAGGATCGGTTGGCAGGGGGGAGGTTTCTGATTTCTAGAACCCTCCCAGGAAGTCAGGCTTAGCTGATTCTTCTCCCAACAGAGGGAGTTGGTGTGATCCCGCTGAAGGGCCCCCCACGAAGGGAGAGGTATCTGCCTGTGGCTCTCCGGACTCGGGACACGTTTCCAGAGAAAACTTTTGGTAGAAGATCCTTGACATTGGCGTTCAGATCTCTGCATTTGAAATCAATTCGTCACTTCTCTATACGCGGAAAACTCTTCTGACAGCGATGACTGTGATCTTAACCCGTATATTTGAACTTAAGGTAGATTTTCCAGGACAAGTAAATCTACTCAGATTTTTTCTTTCAAGACGACTTCTTCTGGGCTCATGGCCTTTTGCTGGTTTCCGTGCCGTGGATCGATCTGGAGGGTGGTGGAGAGCAGCTCTGCATGGCTTGGGAGGAAGTGTTTTATTCTGCTGGTCACAGAGGCCTCCCCTGCGTGGTCTTTGGTGAGACTGAAGTCCATCGTTCAGGCTTCCTGCTGAGGGAGGAGACCGGGGACTTGCATGGCACAGGCGGGCAGTGAGACAGGTGGGCGGGGGCAACAGAGAAGGGGTCTGGCAGCCCCAGAGATGAGGAAGGGAGGGGGCCCCAGGGGATGAGGGAGCAGAGGAATCTCTCCAAGGGGGCAGGAGGGGTGGCATGGCCCTAGGAGGGAGCAGGTAACCCAGTGGAGGCTGTGAGAGGGGCAGGGAGAGGCCAGGCAGTGGATTGGAGGGAGGAGGGCAGGGGAGGTGGCAGGGAGGGGGGAGGCACCTCACCTGGAGAATGCGATGCAGGGTCTCAGAGAATTTCTGACTCTCCTTGTAAAGACCCGGCCAGGGCTGGAAACTTCTTCCCTGGTGGAGCACGAAGGTGTCCCAGCAGTGCTCAAACTCTGCAGGGGGGCCGGAGAGGGATGTGAGCCCTGCTCCGGGGAGGGCTGGGCACCACCTCAAGTCTGAATCTCAATGACAGGCTGTGTCCCTCCTAGCTGCACCCCTGCTCTCTCCCCTCTGGGGGACTCCCTGAACCCCCCAACCCCGGGACTCTGTCTTCAGGCTGGAACCTCAGCCAGCCTGGCCTCCCTTCTTCCTGCAAACCCCAGTCTCCCTGGCATGCCCACCCACCATTCCCCCCTGCCCTTCTGCACACACCTGTCCTGCGCTGACCTCTCTCTTCTCAGCGACCCTGCTGTCCTCTGCTGTCCAGGCACCTTAGCCTCCCCTCCACAGCCAGCACACAGGGACCACCCTAGGGACACTACTCTTGTCCTCCCACATAGCACCCTCCCCCCACCACCCCTGTGCCCTGCAGGAGGCCCACACTGACCCCTGGCGGTCATGATGGCGATGCTGGCCCCAGCCCTCTTCAGGGTGCGCAGCCCCTGCTCATACTGTCCCACGCTGTAGATGCGGGAGGCATAGAGGTTCAGGCTCACGTGGCTATTGTCCCCCAGAAACTCAGCCATACGCTGGGCACAATCAGCACAGGGGCTCCAGGAGAGAAAGCAGGTGACCCTGTACTGGTGTTCCGGGTCCAGGTTCCAGGACTGGATCTGCTCTAGCAGGAAGGACTCCGCATGGCGGGAGAGCGTGGGGTCCGGGTCACTCTGGGCGCACAAGAGGCAGGAAAGGCTTCTGTCATTGGTGGTGAACACGGGGGAGGGGGCACCAGGGAGAGGCAGGGAGGTCCTGGCCTCAGGCACAAGATGCAGGGGGAGCCCTTCTCAGCAGGAGCCGAATGGGATCTCCCTGCAGTGTTCCAGGCTCCAGGCTCCCCCCCACTGGCTGACAGGCCCACTAGGGCATGTTCCCAGGGTCCGGTGAGCAACGGAGCACCTTGCGTCTGCCTCTGTCGCTCGGGCTCTGCATCCTGCTCTACCTGCCGGGCCTTCTTCAGATTCTTGAGATTTCACTCATCATGGGATTTGCCTCAAGTTTGACTTTGAAAAGATTGCGTTACATTACGTTTCAGCTTGACCACGGAGTTTCTATGTTTGTGCCCAAGGAAGGGGCTTCAGGACCCTCACCTAGCGGGGCCGTGCAGACAGCAGCAGAAGAGCCCCCGGAAAGGGAAAGGGGGACCAGGGGAGCTCCGAGTTCCCTGGCCTGGTGCCCTGGCAGTGGAGGCTTCCTCCAGGCAGGGATCCAGCCCTGTCTTCACCCACCGCCACCGAGCCCCACTCCCACCTTGGCACCAGCGCTCCTGCAAGCTTCTGCCCTGGCCCTCAGCCTGTGCTGAGCCCACGGGTGACACAGAAGGGCTCACTCTGCAGGGAGGAATGGGGAAGGGGCACCCAGCCGACAGGCGCCTGGGCATGGGGTGAAAGTCATTGTCGGGGCTCACAGAGCTGTGGAGATGGGCGCAACCTGTCCAGGGAGCGATTGCCAGCCCGGGACCCGGAGCAAGTCAGGTCAGTGGCGCAAACTCAAAGATCTGGGCAGAGTGGATGGGGACTTGGGGACCGAGGGGGGCTCCCTGGGCGATGCTGGAGTGGGGAGCAGTGCCCTGGGCAGGATCTCCAGCAGTGGGCAGGGGTCCTGCCAGGGCCCCTGCTGGTGAGCAGGGGGAGCATCGAGAGCCAACGGATCTCAGGGTCTGTGGCCGGCAGCCACCCCAGGCAGGAGCCAGGGAAAAAGCTGACCCCTTGTCCAGAAGCCTTTTCGCCTGTCCTAACCCTTCCTCAGAGGCACAGCAGTTGCGGTGGGGGGTGGAAGGTAGGTCATTCGGTGACAAGAGGAGGTGGTGCCCGTCCCTGGGACAGTGTGACTGCTTTCTGACGTGTGGCTCCAAGTCAGAAACCACAGCAGAAACAGTCCCCACCTGACACTAGGCTGAGGGGTGGCCGTTGTGGGGACCGAAGGGGAAATATTGATGAGACCTGCTCAGGTCCAGCCAGAACGTTCTACCGCGAACGTCCCAGGATGGGGAGGCCGTGTGAGCTGGGGTCCGGCTGGACTGGTCACCTTATTGCACAGGACGCCCTTGTCCTGGCCCGGAGGAATCCCGGATCCCGGACCGGGATGCTCGACCTCGTAGCACAGGTAGGTCCTGGACAGCCAGATTGCATTGTGGAAGTTGTCGATGAAGGTGTCCTCGTCCAACCTGTGGACAAAAGGTTTGGGGAGTGCCTGATGATGTTGGCACAGAATAGAGATTTTACATTAAAAGTGAAGCTACTCAGGGTGCTTGGGTGGCACAATGGGTTAAGCCTCTGCCTTCGGCTCAAGTCATGATCCCAGGGTCCTGGGCTTGTGCCCCGCATCGGGCTCTCTGCACAGCAGGGAGCCTGCTTCCACCCCTCTCTGCCTGCCTCTTTGCCCACTTGTGATCTCTCTGTCAAATAAATAAATAAAATGATATTTTTTAAAAAACAGTGAAGATACTTGGGGCTGCCTGGGTGGCTCAGTGGGTTAAGCCTCTGCCTTTAGCTCAGGTCATGATCTCAGGGTCCTGGGATCAAGTCCCGCATTGGGCTCTCTGCTCAGTGGGGAGTCTGCTTCCTCCTCCCTCTCTCTCTCTCCCTCTCTGTGTACTTGTGATCTCTCTCTCTGTCAAATAAATAAAATCTTAAAAAAATAAAAACAGTGAAGATACTCAATCTTTAAACAACTCAACTGTTTCTTATGGGCTCCTTGTTTGCCATTTGCTGGTGCCCCATGCCCTTTCCCCCAGCACCCCACATTCTGGCCAGACCCACAGAGGATGGGCTTCCACTGGCATTGCTGGATCCACCCACACTCCCTCTGGGACACCTTCTGGGAGCTCCTGGGGGGCCTGCCCACTGCTCTGTCAGGGGACCCCCAGGAGTCGCCCAGAGCGCTCAGACCCTCTGCTGGGTCCTCTCCCTCTGCCCGTGGTAGGCTCTCATCCCATCTCCTGGCCTCGCCGTCCATCCTTGTCCCCAAGGAGCTACTCCCCTGCATGGAGGGGCATCCCGGCCCTTTCCCCTTTGGTTCAAGGTTGGCCCACTCCGAGTGCGCACCAGGCCCACACATACAAGTGCAGGACCACTGCCAAAAAGTGGACCCAGTAGCCTCATCTTAAATAGCCGTGGGATTTTCCCTAAGGATGAAAATACCAAAGCCCTTTGCAGGCCCAAAATCTTAAAGCTGAAAGGGACCTTCTGACCCTCTGCTCAGAGGGATCCCCTGACAGGAAGCATAGACTCGCAAGGGCATTGGAGGGAGCCAAGGATGGGGACCTTCAGGGACCATTCCCCAGGAGCCCAGGCGAGGCCGGTTGGACAAGCAGACTGGGCATCGGCAGACGGGCCTCGGTGGGCGCGGCACGGGCCAGCAGGAACAGGCAAGGAAAAGCAGGGACCCCCAGGGCTCCAGGAGGAGACCTCGAGGGAGTGGCATGTCCCCATCGGGCAGCCCCGAGGAGTAGCTCAGGAGCAGAGGGCATGCAAGGGGAGGTTACCTGTCCCAGGCCTCTGCGCCGGCATCCATGTCTCGGTCCCTTCACCACGTCTGGCTCTGTGTCTGCGGCTTCTCTGCCTCGTCACGCCTATGCCGTGCTCTCAGGGTGCTAGTGAAGGACCCAGGCGCCTTATAAGCCATCAGAGCTCCTGGAAGTGGCTGAGCTGGCATGACTGGGACACACCCCGTCCTAGACTCGGGCTACTCATGCCACCCTCATGGGTGTTGAAATAGGAGGCACTTCTTGGCCAGCGGTCCCATCCCTAAGTCCTCAGGGTCAAGTTAGGTTTTGGTTTCTCTGCTCTGACAAAGGCCCTACCTGGAAGCCTCGAGGAGTGACCGAGGGCAGATGGGGTCCAGGGAGAGTCAGGTCCCTCTGGGCAGCAGGGCCCAGCATGGCAGGAAGTGAGAGGACAGGTGTCCAGGCCTGGAGGAAGGTCCTGGCCCAGGACACAGTGCCCCAGAGGGAAGGCTCCTGGGGAGCCCCACCCTGGGTCGCCCTCAGCAGCCAGCAGGGGCAGGGCCTGGCCCAGGCTCCCCTGGACCAGCTGGGGGAGACTCCTGCACACACTTGCACACAACAGGGGCGGGAGAGGGCAGGAGCATCTGGTCTGAGAGCCTCAGCAGAGCCTTCAGCCCTGCACCTGCCAAGGGAGGATGACAAACCCGGCTGAGCTGCCCTCAGGAGCCCAGCACCCAGTGGAGGTTGGCAAACTGGCCGTGGGGCACTTGTACCCCGTTACCTGCAGGGGAAAGAGAGGCTCCCAGAGGGAATGGGACGTGGCCAGGACCGCACAAGTGTGGAAGGATGCAGCGCTGTTGGGGGGATAGAGACCTCCAAAAGGGCAGTTCTCTTGCTCTGGGGTTGCCCTCAGGACCACGAGGAATAGGGGGAATTTGCATTCCCGCCCTGAGCAGGTCCCGGAGTCCCAGCTGGCCTTGCGTCCCCTTGGTCGGCCCCTCTGTCCCACCGAGTCCCCCATTCTGGCTTCCCCTAGAACCCACAGTCCTGGCCCAGGGCCGCCCCTCCCTGGGGGATGTGTCTGTCCTGGGGTTACCTGGGCCAACTGGGGCCTGACTCACAGCCTCTGCCTGCACCGAGAGCTGCCGGGCTCGTCCCCCTCCCAGGCCGAATCTCATCCTGACGCTGGGAACCTCGACACCGTGTCCCCTCCTTCTCGGGCGGGCATCCCTGGTCCCGGAGAGATGGGAGGCTGCCCTCCCCGTACCTGCACTGAGGTTCCTCCCCTGTCCTCCATCCTCTAGACCCAGTCCCCTCTAGTCTTGATACGTTGCCCAGGGGGGGTGGTCTCCGGCACTCTCGCCCAGGACTCATACTTCCCAGGTCCTAGCCTCTGCACACAGCAGACCCGCACACCCAGCCGTCTCCGGCCCTCCTGACCTGGAGCCCTCATCCCTACCTGGACTGGGGCTGCAGAGGCCAGACGTGGGCCCCTGAGGATTTCCCCGAGCCAGTCCCTAGCTCTCACCTTCCGTGGTGGGGTGGATGGGGGGATGCGGCCCTGAGGAGACCAGGCTTTCCTCGAGAACCCCCCGAAGTCTCTCCCGGCCCTCACCCGCTGGGGTGATCTCTGATGGTTCCCGCACACACTAGGTTTCCTTGGAGGGACCCCTGTGCACTAAGGCCCGTGCTGGGGGCAGACGGTGTCTCTAGGAAGTCAGGGTCCTGCTGCATAAGCCCCTGCCCTGGGAGACCCTCAGAGGACAGCCCCCCCGCCCATCTACCCCTGCCTTCCCAGGGAGCAGCAGCAGCTAGAGCACCGGTGTCTTTCTGGGCTGAGCCTGCATCACTGGCTCTCCTGACCAAAGGTGCCCCTTCAACCATGCTGCCACGTTTGGCGGGGAGACCAGTGGGGGCCCCGTGGCAGGGAGGGCACGTTGATCCTGCCTCCCCGGGGGCAGACTCCCTACTAGGCTTGCTCCTCTGGCAGCAGCTCTGAGGCCTCCAGTTCTGGAAAATCCCCCTGGTACCCCATCCTTCCCGGATCCCCTGACCCCAGCCTGTCCTGACCCCCCACCCCACGTTGGGTGCTGCCCGCTGCCACCTGGCTGCCTGCTCAGAGACAGACAAGACCGGCCCCATGCGTCTCCATGTGGGGAAGTCGCCTTTGCAGTAAGCGACCAGAACACGGGCAGAAAGAGGATCTTCGTGGGGAACCAGGTTTTGTTCTTCTCCCGAAGCTTCTGTCTTGAGTCACCTGTCTGAGTCTGGGCGATGAGGGCCAGGAGCTAGAGGGGACACTGCGTGGGAGTGGGTGGACCTCCCCTCTCGGTTCTCATGCCCCTGGTCCTTCCAGAAGGACCCCCGCCTCGGCATCCTCCCACCACCTCCCTAAACCCCCGGAGCTGGACTCCTGCCACAGCTTAGGCGCAGGGACTAGTGTGGTCCCGGGCCCGAGCTCCCCGAGGCCAGGGGAGACCATGCGTTGGTAAAGGCCACAGCGGAGCCTGGTGATGAACTCTGGGTCCAGGAGTCGCGCTCGACACCCCGGATGTGGCCATGACCTAAAAACATGCAGGCAGCTTTTTGGTCCCCAAGGCCAGAATCAAGAGCAGGGCAATCATGTCCTGGGGACATGACCACCCTCCTCCCGCAAGTGTGCCTCTGGACCACTGAGTGAATCTATGAAACGATCCCTACAGGAATCCTGCTGAAATTCTCCCTCAAAGCGCGCCAGGGTCCCAGAAGGGAAGGGAGGACCTGGGTCCCTTGTGAGAGCAGATGTGTGCTCACCCCAAACCGCGGGCAGGGGCAGGCCATGCCAGGACTTCTACTGTTCCCCTGTCAGGAAAACTGAGAACAGGGCGGTCTGTCCCGGGGGAGCTCAGACTGGGATCTGAGACATGGACTGAAGCCAGAGGGCCCTGGGGAGGGTGCACGCACCCCTGCTCAGCCTGAGTCTGTCTGGGACTCAGGGCATGGAGGGTCCCATTCGTGTCTCGACCGCAGGCCAGGCTGCTCTGGCTGAGGTCCCAACCCTGTCCCCTCGTGGATGGCCCCCAAACCCTATAGCCAGGGGCGAGGACAGACTGCCCATGCCCTGCCCAGAATGGACTAGCATTCCCCGGATGTGTCATGTCCTCTTTCTAGCTCCTCTGGGTCGTCCCTGGCTCATGGGCAATGTTCTGGGACTGGAGTCCGGGGATGACAGGGTCCTGGGGCGACAGGGCCCTGGGGTAGGAGACAGGTCTTCCTGGAACCTACCCTCTGAAGACACTGGCTGTGGGGACCTTCCTCCTGTGGAGACTCTGTCCTCTACCGGGATTGCCCCCTCTGCCCTGAGTGAATGCATTGTGGATTTTTTGGTGATTTGCTTCTAGCAACAGAAGTGAGGATGATGTCAGAGCCCAGAAAACAAAACCAGAAGAGTGATTTCATGTGTTTCTTCCAACAACTACCCTTTTAATAAAAACCTTACAGCGTTTTTCTTTTGGTACTCTGTCCTGACCATACCTAATTTTTTTTTTTCCCTGATGATTTCCCTTCACACCTTCTACAACTTTCTTTTGCATTCAGGTTTTGTCCCAAGCCATTTCCTTTAAAACAACCATATCATTTAGGACAAAACTATCTTTTATCTTAATCAAAATGTATTCCCATTCCTCATCTTTCTTACGTATCTCCTACTTTTTACATGTAGGGTTGTTTCCCTTACTTCCATCAGTCTTAGTTACAGTTAGGAAAATTTTCTATTTTTAGAAACATTTAGTCTCTAGTGATGGCTAAATATTAACCACTTGTGATCAGTTACAACAGAATTCTGTAAATGGCAAATTTAGCAATCAATTAAGCGTAAAACATGTTTACCAGCAGATTTAAATATTTTTAGTTCCTTTTCAGTAAGAAGTCAAAAGTACAAATCTACATCAAGTACTCAATGCTTTAGCATTTTATCCCATTTGGTTAAGACATAGATGTTCATAATTTAATTTCATTTGTCATTCAACCAAAACTTTAAACTTTCAGGTTACCAAAGACGTTTAAAGTTATTTTAACAATTACCCATTAAAGCATTGAGACAGACAACTAACCATCAGTTCAGTTATTTCTTTGCTAACAGATTTTAACAAATGACATGAGCTTATTGACCTTCAGTTAACTTGAGTAACGTTTCACATTTACTGCTGTAACCTTAAAGACATGTCTATCTTAATTAAACCAACAAACTTAACTTAGTTCAAATACTGATTTACATCTCACCTGGACCCACTCCACTTTTAATGTTTACCAGAGACACGGGTGGGAAGACCTGGAGTAGGGGGAGGTAGGTCCAGGGGCCGCTCTTCTTGCTCCTTGGCAGTGCAGAGGGAAGGAGCTGTGGTGTGGGAAGCACTGAGGATGGTCTAGAGGCCAGTTAAGCAGGCCGCACCCACGTTGATGCAGAAACAGAAGGGGGGGACAGAAGAACAAAGTGATGCCAGAAGGTAGAAAAAGGGTTGCCAGCCTGAGAGCCCATCAGCCCCAACAGAGGAGCATGTCATGCCTTCCCACCAGTGGGGGGTGGGGGGGTGGGGGGGTGGGGGTTGGGTAGCTAGGCAGTTCACATCGGGCCAGAGAAGACAGGGAACTTCCCCACAACAAAGGGAGTTTCAGCAGTCACTTGGGAAGATTCCTTCAAGTCTCTGTCTTGAGACATTAGCAAAAGTAAGGGAGAAGCCCCACATCTATTCGGAGTAATGGAGAGATAAAAGTCAGAGTCCCCTTACTCTCTGCTAGCTCCATTTCTTCAAACACAGCAAACAACAGAGCAGATAACAAAAAGACAAGACAAAGACAACTGCAGACACAGCGGCCCTTCTTCGACCAGATATCAAGTCTAAGGGTGTGCAAGATATAATCCCAACTCAAAAACACAAACTGCTCCTGGTGGGGATTTTCTCGGTCCCCTGACTGCCTAGGGGGACTCGAACCCCCTGGCAGGTACCCTGATCACCTAGGGGGACTCGAACCTCCTGGCGATCTATCCGTGGAGGGATGGGGCATCCCTGCATCCACTCCGGCCCTGGGGATCAATGCTACATCCAGCTTCTCCCCGGTGGGCTATACCCCTGGAGCTCCACAACCAGACAGACAGACTAGAGCCTGCAAATACAATCTTGAGATCTTACCTCTGGAGGCTTTTCCCAGAAATTCTGATGCTGACTCAGTTCTCGTCGTTTGATCCCGGACGAGCCCCCAGAATGCTGGGGTCCATTATCAAAGAAATGAGACTGAGACAAAGTGAAAGTTATGCAAAGCCTTATTTTATGCCAAGCATTAGAAGTTAGACTGAATGGCCAGGGGAACGAGACTGAGACAAAGTGAAAGAGCTTTATTCCATGCCAAGCATTAGAAGTCAGAGTGACCAGCCAGGGCCACCTCTGAGGAGAGCAACCTCATCCCGATCTTGCAGGCTGGTTTTATAGGGCATAACCACAGACCCAAGGTACATGACTCCTATTGTTAAGGCGTTTACTCCTGGACTCGATACCTGGAACCGATACCAGGAACTACTGGGGCATTTATTCCCGGAACGAATTTTGTGGATATAAACAACAATGGCTACCTAGGCAATATGGAGTCACTCTGGCTAAGCAGGCCCTAATAGTTAAACAGGTTTTATCATTAAATTGGCCCAGCAGAGGGTCTGAGGGAATGGCATTCCCTCTACTCTGATCTGTTCTCATGTCCCCGGCTTCCAACTTCTGGAAGAAGCTTCCAGAATGAGCTGGGTCTGGGTCCTTCCAAGAGAGTGACCGGATTTGTGTACGCAGCTCTTGGTCAAATTGACAGTTAAGATGCCTCTTGCCCAAGAAGCAGGAAGCGTGGGAGGAAGGCTGGTTGCTCGTTGGCCATCGGAGCTGGGCAGAGAACAGGGTGAGCCAGAGCAGGATGGTAGCAGTTTCGGAGGGAATGTCCTGAAAGCCCCCACAGATCTCTAAGACTGGCCTTCTGCTTGGTTCTTTTCTCCAGAAGAAGGGGATATTCTGAGCTAGACGCTTTGGCCTGTTTTGACATCATAGGCAGTCAAGAGGGGTGTCCTCCCATGTGCCTCCTGCATGGGCAGCAGGACAGACTGCGGGGGACATCCCGAGCTCTTCTGTGGCCCCTAGGCAGCAGGACAGGCAGGGTGCCTCGGGGAGGGACACAGCTAGCCAGCCAAGATCAGAGAGAGAAACAGCTGGTCTGAATGGGACCCGAGACGTTCTCCACAATGATTTTAAGGATGTCTTCCAGACGGAACACCTGCCCTCTTGCTTTTCCTGCCTCCACGTGCCTGGAATCCCACCATCTCAGGTTGATCTCTTCGTCCTTTTCACCGTGCCCCGGTCCAGGCCAACCTGTGGGGCCCTGCCACCGACTCCTCCCCCCTCGCCCCTGCCAGTGTGTTCATGGAGTCTTCGGCTCTGTGGGCAAAGAAGCAGATGGTCCCTGTCTCACCTCTACTGCTCGTGTTTCCCTGTCTCCCTGACTTGATTCTCGGCCACCTGCCACTTTTGATTCTGCTTTTTTGGAAAAGTTCTGATGACCTCAGTCCTCCTATACCCCATCCTACATTAAAAAAAAATTATTTAAGTGTAAACTGAGTAATTAATTTCTTGCTCACTTTCCATGGCTGTCTCCAGGCTGCAACCTGCTTGAAGCTTCCCCTCTGGCAGCAATGTGGGAAGGGGACAAGAGACATGGGAGTGAGGGCAGGTGCAGTGATGACCTGGAGAGAAGTGGTGGCGCTGGGGAGGAGGGGTCCAGGGAAGTGAGGGCTGGCAAGGGAGGCAGGGGAGGCAGGGGCAGCTCGGGCATAACCCAGGAGATAGACCCGCAGAATAAGGATCTTGCTTTTGCCATACACCTTCAGCTCCAAAAGGCCCTCGGCCATTGTCTGGGCTGAACCGTGTGCCCCCCCCCCCAAATCCATCAGCTAAAGTCTCAACCCTGGTGCCTCAGAGCACGACGACCTTGGAGGTACAGATTTTTAAAAGATGGTTGTTAATGCGAGGCCCATTAGGATGGACCCGAATCCAGTCTGCCTGATATTGTTAGGAGAAGGGGAGACAGGGACAGGCTGAGCGACAGCAGGGGCGCCCCTGCCCTGAGCACAGAGGACAGACTGAGACGCCCTCACCCAGCAGCTCACCGTCCGCAAGGACCCTGGTTCTCTGAGAAGTCACATCCTCAGGAAGGATGCTTCTCACAGCTTCCGAGTTTCACACTTAGACGTACTCATGCCCCATTACTTTCAGTTTATTAACGATTTGGTTAATGCGGTGAGATGGTGTGCAGGAGGGAAGGGGGGGGGGGCTGAGGGGCTGGGGAGGGAGGGGCAGGCGGCTGGAGCCCAGGAGAAGGAGCAGCAGCGTCAGGGAGAGACCAGGAGGCTGAGCACGCCCTCACCCAAGAATATTCTCGAGCTCTTCGGCCAGCAAATCATTATCTCTTAATAGATCCCAACTCTGGAAGCGCATCCCCTTGTGGTCCACAAAGGTTTCCCAACAGCATTCATAATCTGAGGGAAAGAGGGACGAGGGCTGTCAGGTGGGCCCCGGGGGGCCTTCTTCTCATGACCCTCCCGTGACCTCCCTGCCAGGCGCCACCAGTCCTGCCTCAGTTTCCCAGGCTCTCCTCCCACGCACTCTCCCTAGGGACATTGTAGTCCTCCAGCACCCCCTGGCCGAGTCCTACTCCCTCCCACAGTCCCGTCTCCCCAGCTCTTTCAGCTCTCACCTTCAAAGGACATGATGTCCAGATGGACCCCTGCACACCACAGCTTGTAGAGCCCGTCCTGGAAATCTGGGTCCCAGAAGTAGTAGAGGCGGGCGGTATAGATGCTCAGCGTGACGTTCCTGTATTCCTCCAGGAACTCAATCACATCCTCGGCGCAGGTGGGACAGGGGCTCCACGATAAGAACCAGGTGACACGGTAATGCTCTTCAGGGGGCAGATTCTGGTCACGGATCCAAGAGAGAAGCAGGCTTCTGCGTGGCAGGGAGCCTGGGGATAGACCTGGGAGAGCGGAGAAGAGAAGGGGATCCTCTTGGCTGGCGAAGCGGGCGGTGGGTCCGGCTGGTTGCCGTGGGAGGAAGGGTGAGCGGGCAGGAGCCCAGGGGCGCGGCGTCCATCGACATATCCTTCCTTTCCATCGCTCGCTGCACTGTCAGTTTTGACTGGGCCGTTCCTTCCACATCAGTCATCAATTCCAACATCCACTCTTCATCCATCCACCCAACCATCGATCCATCCATCCATCCTACAGGCATCCTACTGGCCCCAGGCCAGGCCCACTGGGGTCCAGGCTGGTTCCATGGGTGCTGTTTGCTGGGGAGGGCCGCACAGCCATGCTGCCCCACCGGGGGGCCTCTAGCCCCAGGTGTCTCCAGAACACTTGACACGTGGCTTGTCTGAATTGAGATGTGGGGCAAGTGGAAATACCCGTCTCGTTCCATGACAGTAAAAATGATGAATGTAAAGGACCTCGTGAGGAATTTTTGGATGATTTATAACCTGAAATAATCTCTTAGATCTATTTCCCAATGCATTACCAATACTAAGCCTATCAATTTCTCTTAAGTCCTTGAACACTGGTACTAGTAGACTTCAAATGACATATGTGACCCTGATGTTTCTCTGGGCGAGTACTGGGGTACCCCTGACCCAGCCCACAAAGGCTCTCTCCTGCAAAGAGGCTTTGAAAAGCCTGCACTATGAGGAGAGAAGAGAGGGCAGGGGTGTGGTGTGGTGGCAGGTCTCTCGGGAGGGACAGGTGGTTAGGGGCCAGGGCAGGGGGTGGGGGTGGCCTGGCTCCAGCACCTGCTGAAGCTGGTCAGGGTGCAGTGGCAGCCTTCCAGGGAACAGGTCTGGGAGCAGACCTGGGGCGGGCAGACAGACAAGGGGTGCGGGCACTCCCCTGAGGGACCAGAGGTCCAGACGGGTCCAGATGGGTCCAAACGGGTGTGTGGTGCGGCGGGGGAGGACCCGACCGGCAGAACCATCACTAGGGCAGAAAATGCTCCGGTGTCCAATGGCCCTGACTTTCTAAGGATGCTCTTTTGTCCAAGATTGCTAGAGGCCGAACTCCATGAGAATACTTGGAGACGGATGCCGGCGGACACTCTGAACAAGGCTCACGGGCTAAGTCAAACCTATCCAGTCTCCAGTTCCAGGAGGGTCAAGCAAGGAGCTCGTGGGCCAAAATGGTAGGAAGAAGTCGGGGAAGGAGGAAGGAGCAAGCCCCGCGGAGAGCCCCTGTGCGACATCTCATTCCATTCTATCCCACCTTCCCAGCTGACTCAGCTCCTGCTTGTCAAGGGCCTTACCTTGTTCTGAAAGACCCCCAGGTCATACCAGGAGTCCTCCTCCCCCTCTCCTTCCACTTGGAAACAGAGGTAGCAGAGTTTCAGCCCTGAAACACAGGCTTGGGAAGTGGAAGAAGAAGATCAAGGACTAATCTTCTCCAGGGGGTCTCTGGGGGCAAAAGAAAACAGAAAATGCAGGGATGCCTGGGTGGCTCAGTTGGTTAAGCAGCTGCCTTCGGCTCAGGTCATGATAACAGCGTCCCTGGATCGAGTCCCACATCGGGCTCCTTGCTCAGCGGGGAGCCTGCTTCTCCCTCTGCCTCTGCTGCCACTCTGTCTGCCTGTGCTTGCTCTCTTCCCCCTCCCCCCGATAAATAAATAAAATCTTAAAAAAAAAAAAAAAGAAAGAAAGAAAATGCAGAGAGTGGTCCCTGGAGTTATCCCAGGGCGGGGTGGGGGTGGAATTGGGGGAGTGGGGGGTGAGGTGGGTGGGGCTCCCAGCCCAGCTCCCCACTCTGGGGTCCTGAGCATTGCCTTCTGCTTTTCCAGGCTGGATGGGGCAAGGGGGTGAGGAGGCGGCTACTGCCAGGGACAGCAGGGACAGGGACCGTCCTGCTCCTTCCAGCCACGCTGATTTTCCTGCTCATGCATTCCCCAACCCTTTAGAAAAATTGCAAAGAGAAATAGGAACCCCACATCCCCAGAGAACAGCTTTTCTAATTCTGCAATGCAATTCCTTCCTGATTTTTTAACCAATGCATTTTTTTTTAAATTGTATCAGGTTAATGGATACCTTCTGACATCCAGGTTACTATTCTAAGTGCTTTAAATATCTGGACTCACAGAGTCCTCCTCAGATCCCCAGGGAGTCACCCCACCTGTAGAGGGAAGGAAGAAGGGGCAGGAGGTGGAGTAGTCTGGCCCCGCCCAGGGCTAGTGAGTGATGGGCTTGTGGTGGGTCCCCAGGCAGGCTCTTTCCAGCAAGGACCTCCCATGACAGTGGTGGCAGCAGGATGCTGTCCTCCATGTGCCTTTTCCTCTATTTCAATTTAAATATGTGCGTTTCTCCTGACTGTGGCATCTTCCCCCCAGCTGTGTGAAGCTGGGCTGGGGTAAGTTGAAAACTGGCTGCATTTACTTACTTGTCTGCCTGTGATTGGGAGAGCCCCGCAACAGGTGACGTCACCCCTTGCCTCCAAAATCTATTGTTCCCATCGTGTTTATAACAGTGTACATATTCTGGAAAAATCCATCAGAGTGATTCAAACTAAATCCACCCACTGCTCCACCCATCCTTTAGTTAAACAGAGCACAGAAACTTCCAGAAGAAGGCCCGGGAGGGGCAGTCCCCACAGACTTTCAGACCCTGAGGCTGGTCTGGAGGACCAAGCGGCTGGGTAGAGGCACAGGAGGGGCATGTTCAGAAGCAGTAGTGGGAGCATCCCCAGAAAAGGGTGAGGACCCGGCAGGAGTGGGTCCTGCAGAGAAGAAGCTCAGAGAGGGAGAGCAGGGAAGTGGGACTGTGGGGAGGAGGAGGCCAGGGACAGAGGCAGACGTGGGCAGGGCTACCAGGAAGGGGGTGCTGCTGCGGAAGGGGGTGGGAGAGCCAGAGACAGGGAGACTGGTGGCCGGTACCTTGGGTCGTGGTGCCAGGGGTCCATTCCTCTCACCAGCCTTGCCTTAGGAAAGCTCCCAGATCTGATACCTCCCAGGCCACTGCTGGGGATGCCCCACCTCCTTCCTTCCAGCTTTGGGCTGCCAGGGTAGGGTGGAGGGGGTGGAGGGTGGGGAGGTGGGGTAGGGTGGGAGGGCCCGTGGGTGGATGCACTTCCTTGGGCACAGACCCAGCAACTCTCCTTCTCTGAGACAGAGCTGCGCCCGGGTGGAGCCCCACCATGCAACAGGACCCGCGTTATTGCAAAGAGAAGAGAAAGAGAAAGTAGGATGTCAGAGGGGGTTGGGACAACCTCTGGGGGAACGCAGGAAGGAGGCCTTCCGGCCAGCTCCCAGAGAGGTAGGCTCTCTGGGGAGTGGAGTCACCTCATCACCCCTGAGCCGCCAAGTCTGGGCCCAGGGGCTGCTCTCCACTTGTCTGATGAATGCATGGAAGAGAAAAGGAGTGTGGATATGGCCTTAGGACTCTGGTGTTTTCTCCTGACTCCCCAGCAGGGAGGGCTCAGGTGTGCTTTGAGCTCCTAATTCTGCAGTGGGTCCCCTGCCTAAGGTCCTTCAGCCTTCATCTGACAGAGAGGGACAGATGGAGAGGGAAGCCACGGGAGAAGAAGGCACAGCTTTAGTTTCTCTGCCTCTTCCCGGGACACTAATCCTCTCATGGGGTCCCACCTTCATGGTATGATCTAACCCTAATCACCCCAAAGACACCCCTGCTCCAAATACCACCACACTGCGGTGTAGGGCTTCAACATAGGAATTTAGGGGACCCACACCTTCAGCCCATAACAGCTGTGACTGATGGGATTCCTTTCGTTGGCTCAGGGACAGGATGGCTGACCTTGTCACACTGCCCCATGAGGGGTGAGTGTTGGCTTATACCGGGAGCTGAATCTCCAGGCTGTGTGGCTGCATTTCTGGAGATCGGAGGTCATGTTCCCTGCTAGGTCAGGGGAGGCCCAGAATGTTACTGATGGTAGCTGGGCCAGGGCTGCCCCTAGGGGGTTGGGGATTTCCTGGTGGGAATAAAAGAAGCAAAGCCCTGCTGGCTGGGAAGTAGATGCAGAGCGGGTGCAAATTAGAGGAGCTGTCCCTGGAGCTGGTATCTCAGGTGGAGACTGTGGGCGTCCACACCCTCTGGCCTGAGGGTAATCCTGACAAAGGAGTGATGGGCACCGGGTCCCTCCTGCTGCCTCCCCAGCCTGGGCTCTTTGGCTGGGCAGGTTCCCTGGGCTGTTACTTTACCCTTTATTATAAGGCCCAGCCTTGACAGGGAGCATTACCACGCTGTCATGGACGTACTTCCCCTTGGGTACTGTCCCGCCTCTGCTAGAAAGAGAGAGAGCAAAAGAGGGAGAGAAATTTGGGGAAACATAGACATCTTTGTGGCCGTGAGGTCCTATCCATTAACATGGTATATACCTCAATTTATATAGGTCTTCTTTTTATGTTTTCAGTGATTCTTGCACTTTTTCATAAAGGTGTCACATATTTTGTTAGGTTCACGTCTAGTAAACCTTTTTTTTTTTTTAAGATTTTATTTATTTATTTGACAGAGAGAGATCTCAGGTAGGCAGAGAGAGAGAGAGGAGGAAGCAGGCTCCCTGCGAGCAGAGACCCAGATGCGGGGCTCAATCCCAGGACCCTGGGATCATGATCTGAGCCGAAGGCAGAGGCTTCAACCCACTGAGCCACCCTGGTCCCCTCCAGTAAACCTTTTGGGAGCTATTGTAACCTTCATCTCCCTTCATACTTTTTATTTTTGCTGTTGCTAGTATCTGGGAACACTCTTATTTTTCCTATACTGAAGTTGTATTTACCTACCTCACTGAGAACTTTCTTACTATTTCTAGTAGTTTCTGTTCTTTTGCAATCCCGAGAGCCCTTGTGCTTTATTGTGGCTCCTGGGACATTGACTTGGACAACAGCACAGTGTTGAACAGTGCCAATCATAAGGGGGACTCTTCTATTCTTCCATTTTAAGGGAAATTCTTCTAAGAGGGAAATAGAACATTTTAAGTCCCAGGGCACCTGAGTGGCTCAGTCAGTTAAGTGTCTGCCTTCAGCTCAGGTCACGATCCCTGGGTGCTCTGACTGAGTTCTGCATCAGGCTCTAGGGAGTCTTCCTCTCTCTCTGTCCCCCCACCCCACTCTTTCTCTCTCTCTCTCTCTCAAATAAAAATAAATAAAATCATCAAAAAGAAAAGAAAATGGTAACCCCCATGTTCTTTATCTTTTCTTTTTAATAATTTTTTTTTAGTATAGTTGAAGTCCTATACTCTTTAAATCTTTCTTGGTTTGAGTATTTGTTTACTACCAGTTTAATTATGATTTTTGCATCTATGTTTATAAATAAATATGGCTATTATTTAAATTTATATGTACTATATGTAATATACATATAAAATCACAAGCACAGTACGAAGGTGCGTACGCGAGTTGTCTTTCCGCAATGCCGGCTTTATTCAGTCATAAAGCAAGGTTAACGTAATTGTAAAGCAAGTTCAGGATTCAAAACTCAATGGCATTTCATATGCATTTAACTTGACTCCATACGTGTCACACCAAGCAAAGCACAAGACAAGGTTACACAACACACAAGATACAAGGGTTAAGAAGTTAATGAACCAAACTCGAAGCCGGTCTGCGGGAACACAGTTGAGATGAGTTCTCCATCCAGTCCAGGTCAGCTCTTGGCACTTGCTGCTTACTATGGTTAAGCAGTGGAGGATCTGTGTTACGTTCAGAGATCGATTGGGCAGAGACTTTGGCCATAGTTGCCTTTTTGATGCAGCCAGTTGTAGAAGGATCTGCATCTGAAGAGATGGACAGTTCATGACAGTTCGTTTTAAAACTCCTTTGGAGTTTAATCAGCCTTTGCCCTTTGGTCTGTTGGTTATCGGTGCTGGGTGCTGTCAACCTGTGCTGGTTTCGGGGATATTTGTTCTTATCTGCAGTGCCTTTGGCTGCCTACATCACTGCTTGACATGAGTCACGGCTTGACCCAAGCGACTTCATCTTGCTCTCTACAGAGCTGTCTTGCTCTATATTCCCAGAGGTGGGATTGCTAGATCATATGGAACGCACAAGGACTTCTTACGGGACTCTGACTTTATGCCATTGTAGGGGCAGGTTAAGCAGTGTCGGTAAGGTGTTCTCTTCACGTCTGGTGTGTAGCAGACATGAAGCCCCTGGGACAAGCACTTTGGGATGGGACGGTGGATGTAGAGTGTGAGAGAGCAAAGACAAACTAGAACCTAAAGGATGAGCTGTAGAGCTCGAGAGGATGGGCAGAAACCCATTTCCTTGTTCTTGGTCCTGACTTTAGTGGTCTGGGTGTCCTGTGGGGTCCTGTTAAAAACAAACCTCCACTGAGTAAATTTGAAGATCTAATTGGCTTCATTAAATGCTTCATCCCCCCTAGCAAGTAGAGATGCTCTGAGGCATTGTACCACTGAGGGTTTTCACAGGTAGAGTATCGAACAAGGAAGTTGGTAGCAAAACAAAAAAAGGGTTGTTTCAGGCCCGGACATCTTCTTTTTGTGGGGGAGGGCTTTTATCAAGCGGGTGACTTGATAAAAGTAGGGCTTTTATCAAGCAGATGACTTCACTAGTGTTGATTACAAAATTTCAGATTGACTGTTAAGAGGTCACATTTTTAGGATGGATTGAGCCTGCAATGGAATCGTGGCTTCTTGTCATGGGGAGCAACCGACTCTATTTTGTGCTTGTTTTTTGTTTCTTAACACTTCCTTTGCCACAGAGCTAGCAAACTCGCCTCGCTCCAGGGTGGGAGAACCCCAAGAAGGATGCGGGGACGTTTGTTACAGCTGTGGTTTCACACTAAAGAGGTGAGTCAATTCAGCACCTCAACACAGGAGCCTGTTAGGAAAGCCTGCTTCTTCAGAGCGTCCCACTCCATTGGCCAGACTAACCACTCTCATGGCCCACCCTTATCTAACACTACTGTAAGGAGAATTAGGGTAAATGTAGTTCAGCCTGGCCAAGTCCATGCATCAGCGCTGCTGCAGGGAGGCAAAAACATGAGAATGCATTTGGGATTACCCGGAACCTACAGAATTGACAATTCAACAATATAGAGCCTTCTGAGCCATGAACATGGTATAGCTTTCCGTTTTTTTTTTTTTTTTTAACGTCTTCTTTGCTTTTTATTAGTTCCGTTTTGTAGCTTTCAGTGTATGGATCTAAGACACTTTCGCAAGATGATGTTTAGTGTTGTTTTCAGAGACAGATTTCTATTAATAATAGCAAACCCTCCTATCATGTTTATCATAGGTCCGGTACTCTTCATAATACATGTAGATATAAATATAAAGAAATTCATTTAAGCCTCACAAACACCTAGGTGAAAGTTCTCTTATTATTCCAATTTATATGCCTATAATTTGGCTAAGGAACTTGCCAGATGTCATAATCCAGTAAGTGGTAGGGGCAGGATTGGAACTCAGGCAGCTGGCTTCCAGAATCTCTCCTCCCGCCACTACTCTATACTGCTGGGTAACAGCTGCTGGTGTTCACACAATGGCACAGAAAATCAAGACTGATGCTCTGTGAATGTAAGACTTGAATCTTCAGGTCTGTTGAACTAGTTCTATGCATTAATTTTATAACACAGCAAGATCTCTCTCCCTCAATCGCTGTGGTGGCAGGGAGGGACATCTTCATCTCTATCTTACATTATTCTAAATTTCTGAAGATTTACAGATTTTTTTTCGAATGAGGCTGTGAAACATTATCAGTGAGCAGGGAAGCCACTAGAAGGCTGGTAGAGCCCCCTATTAGCAAAATAAAGAGAAGGAAAAAGGTGGATAGGATTTCCCTTGAAAAGAATCTAAAGCAAAGACCTCACATTTAACTCCTCCCTGGTAGTCAGGGAGTATACAGAAGGACCAACACCAGAGCCCCTATCTGATTGGAAAATATCAAAGAGACTAACTGAATGCGTCCATGAGGGGTATTCTGGGGAAGGAGCAGAGCTCTGGCGAAGCTCAGCTTGGATGGCTTCAGTTCCTCTTACACCCCTTACTTTATGGCCTCCTGAGCTCTGTCACAGTCTCCTGCCTGCAGCCAGGGCCCATGACAACAGAGCTGATAAAGGAAGTGTCTCGTGCTCATTGAATGGAATATTCTGCAGCTGGGAGAACTGAAGATCTACAACCACGAGAAACAGGTCACCCCTCAAGGGTTGGGCGGCATGGGCAGGAGGCACGGAAGAAGAGAATTTCTTCTTACTCAACCCATTACAAGATGCTTGGGTGTTTTACTAGATGCCAACCCTATTAATTTTTTTTTTCAAAATATATACAAGGATGGGTTCCTAATGAGTTTTCTTGTGGTGGTAAGTAATACACCCCATGACAATATTAAGGAGTCCTCCTTTTAGGGTCCCCAACTGAAAGGCAACCAGAGTTGCGGAGCCAAGGACAGAATGGGCAGTGGGATGTGACAGAGCCTCCATCCATGGTGTCCATAGGTGCATGCTTTTTCCCAAGATGGACTGAGCTGGGCATCTGAGGGCAAGTGGGCTGTGGCTGTCACTCCAGTAGCACCTGGACATCAATGTGAGGAGCAAAGGATGCTGTTTCCTCCTTTAAAAGAGCAAGGATGCAAAGACGTACTCCGAATTCTAATGAGGAGCCCAGAACGACACCCGGACAAAGGGACACAGTAGGGCATCATCTGTCTACAGTGAGCCAGGCATGTAGCTCAGGGTCCAAGGTGGCATCTCAAAGAAGGGCTTTTTCAGGCCATGGTCATGCAAGGTGACTCATGCCAGGACTTCTTGGAGAGGAAAGTTCCAGAGGGTCAAAGACAAAACTAAAGGCCTTAATTCATGCTGGATCTAAGAGAGATAAAGAAAAGTCATGTCTAATAGTCAGAGGGGAGGCTTCAAGGGAAGGAGAGGCAACCATGACGGGCAAGAGGAGAAACTGGCGTGGGAGAGAAGAACCAGGGTCAGAGAGGAAGATAAAACACTCCGGGCAAATGGAGAGAAGCAACGGATCCACGAGAAAAAAGATGGAAGGAGGCAGGGAGAGAGGGAGGGAGATACCGAGGAAGGCAGGGAGGGCCACAGGAACAAGTGACTGACCAGGGACAGTGAGCTCAGCTGACGTGAGCACAGGGACTAGAAAGAGGCAGCAGGAGCCTGGGGGGAAGGAAAACCGACAGAAAGGAGCATCTCCCCCAAAGGGAGGAAGGGCCACTGAGTGGACAAATGGGAAGGAGCAGGGGGATGGGCCCAGTCGTCCCGTCCCTGGACCCTTCCTGCACCGTGGGGCAGGCCAGGCCGGGGCTCGGGGGTCTCCCTAGGGTCCCTGAGTCCTCCCGGCATCCTGTGAGCTCTGTGGTGGGAGAGGAGACAGGTACCTTCCCTGCAGGGAGCAGAAGCCGCCCTGCCACACAAACCCCCTGTCTGCGTCCTCGCCCCCACAGGGACTCTGTAATTCTCTCCAGGGACCCTGCCCCCACACTCACCACAGGCCAGAATCCTCCCCCTGGGGGCTGGCTGAGCTCTCCCCAGCACCCTTGCCAGACCGCTGAGCCCCAAAAGCTCCACCCCACCGTGCCACCCCCCACGCCGGGTCCCAGCCCCTGTCCATCTGCGGCAATGACCCGAGGTAGGGTCCTGCCTGCAAAGTCCTCAGGCAGGGCTGTCTGTGCTCAAGTTAGGAACGTAGGCCTTCAGGGCACATTCGGAACCAGGACTCTGGGAAATGGCCCATGGGAACCGGCAGCCCCTGTGTGCTCCCAGCTACCCCAGAATGTTCTCCAAGCACGTGTGCCCCATTTCCACATGGCGAGATTCCCGCCCACAGGGAAGGCAAGTCTGGTGCACCACTTCCAGTGAAACTCCAGTGTCACTAAACAGCACCCAGGAGCCCCGCCTCAGGGACCCACCACGGCGGGACCCAGGGAGGCAAGGCCGGGCCAGGCAGCGTCCTGCCCTCAAGGAGTTCACAGTCTGAGGCAGACAGGGGAGGACCCGGGACCCCACCTCTCCATCCCACAGATCCCATTCTGTCTGCCCGTGGACCCCGCAATCTGGACTTGGCCCTGCAGCCGAGGGGACGACTCAGGACAGGGGACCCTTCCTCGTCTGTGCCCATCGCGCGCCGCCAGCACAGACTGTGTTGCACATGCTGGGAGGACAGGTATGGGGTTGGGAAGGGCCCCGCCAGCTGCACTTTCTCCCCGCCCATTGGGCGTGTCTTGGCCTGTCCCCGCCTGGTGCCTGGCTGTGGAGGATGTCCCTGGGAAGCCCGTTGGCCACCACTGGCCCGTTGCATGGCTGGAAACATAGGTAAGTCTTGTGACACCCGTGTCCTGTCTGAGAGAGAGAAAGTTTTCTAGGGGCATCTGGCGGGGGTGGGCAGGACAAAGGAAGGTGCGGAGGGTTTTCCGGGATTGAGGGTGGTGCTTTTTCCTCTCTGTGTCTCCAACCAGTGGGACCAGCCTGGGAAGCTTTGGTGGCATTTGCCAGTGGCCCCTGGGCTGCCCAGCCCTGAATTCAGCTGGTCCATAAGGGCACATCTCGTGCTTTTCTTTGTTGGAGTTGGGGACACGGTCACCCCTGAGACCCAGGGGCTGCCTCCTCACTTCCTCAGGCCCCCTATGTGTGATGACTGTCCCCAGGGCCCCCACCTCAGATCACTGATCCTCTGTCCACATGGCCCTGACAGGGGCGCACGGTGGTGAGGACGGACTGCGGACTTGCTCTGGGCCTCAGGAAGGCCTCGTGCACACCCACCCGCGGCCAGGCCTCCCCTCAGGGAGTGTGGACACCACGGAGAGCAAGGGGAGGGAGACCCTGGCCTGTGGGGGTCCTGCCCTGCTGTGTGTCTTGTGTGAGCCCCAACAGGGGACTCTGCCCCAGGTGCCCTGTGTCAGGAAGGGGCAGAGCTCAGCTGCTGAGCAGGGAAGCCCCTCCCTCTGGCTTCCTCCCCAGGGCAGCCCAGGGGTGAGGACTGGAGAACCTCCCACCGCCCCAAACCTCAGGTGTGCGGGTCCCTCCCCAGTATTTAGATTCCTTCTTTCTATTCTCTTGCAGCAAGGCTGTCATTTCAAATCAGTGTCCCTGACAATAGGATTGGTTGGCAGGGGGGACGGTTTCTGATTTCTAGAACCCTCCACCCCCAGCAAGTCATGCTTAGCAGATTCTTCTCCCAACAGAGGGAGTTGGTGTGATTCCGCTGAAGGGCCCCCCATGAAGGGAGAGGTATCTGCCTGTGGCTCTCTGGACTCGGGACACGTTTCCAGAGAAAACCTTTGGTCGAAGATCCTTGACATTGACGTTCAGATCTCGGCATTTGAAATCAATTCGTCACTTCTCTAAATGCGGAAAACTCTTCTGACAGCGATGAGTATGATCTTAACCCGTATATTTGAACTTAAGGTAGATTTTCCAGGACAAGTAAATCTACTCAGATTTTTCTTTCAAGAGGACTTCTTCTGGGCTCATGGCCTTTTGCTGGTTTCTGTGCCGTGGATCGATCTGGAGGGTGGTGGAGAGCAGCTCTGCATGGCTTGGGAGGAAGTGTTTTATTCTCCTGGTCACAGAGGCCTCCCCTGCGTGGTCTTTGGTGAGACTGAAGTCCATCCTTCAGGCTTCCTGCTGAGGGAGGAGACCGGGGACTTGCATGGCACAGGCGGGCAGTGAGACAGGTGGGCGGGGGCAACAGAGAAGGGGTCTGGCAGCCCCAGAGATGGGGAAGGGAGGGGGCCCCAGGGGGTGAGGGAGCAGAGGAATCTCTCCAAGGGGGCAGGAGGGGTGGCATAGCCCCAGGATGGAGCAGGTAACCCAGTGGAGGCTGTGAGAGGGGCAGGGAGAGGCCAGGCAGTGGAGCGGAGGGAGGAGGGCAGGGGAGGTGGCAGGGAGGGGGGAGGCACCTCACCTGGAGAATGCGATGCAGGGTCTCAGAGAATTTCTGACTCTCCTTGTCCAGACCCTCCCAGGGCTGGAAACTTCTTCCCTGGTGGAACACGAAGGTGTCCCAGCAGTGCTCAAACTCTGCAGAGGGGCCGGAGAGGGATGTGAGCTCTGCTCTGGGAAGGCCTGGGCGCCCCCTCAGGTCTGACTCTCAATGACAGGCTGTGTCCCTCCTAGCTATACCCCTGCTCTCTCCCCTCTGGGGGACTCCCTGAACCCCCCAACCCCGGGACTCTGTCTTCAGGCTGGAACCTCAGCCAGCCTGGCCTCCCTTCTTCCTGCAAACCCCAGTCTCCCTGGCATGCCCACCCACCATTCCCCCCTGCCCTTCTGCACACACCTGTCCTGCGCTGACCTCTCTCTTCTCAGCGACCCTGCTGTCCTCTGCTGTCCAGGCACCCTAGCCTCCCCTCCGCAGCCAGCCCACAGGGGGACCCCTAGGGACACTACTCTTGTCCTCCCCCATAGCACCCCCCCCAGGCCTCTCCCTACCGTCCCCCCACCACCCCTGTGCCCTGCAGGAGGCCCACACTGACCCCTGGCGGTCATGATGGCGATGCTGGCCCCAGCCCTCTTCAGGGTGCGCAGCCCCTGCTCATACTGTCCCAGGCTGTAGATGCGGGAGGCATAGAGGTTCAGGCTCACGTGGCTATTGTCCCCCAGAAACTCAGCCATACGCTGGGCACAATCAGCACAGGGGCTCCAGGAGAGAAAGCAGGTGACCCTGTACTGGTGTTCCGGGTCCAGGTTCCAGGACTGGATCTGCTCTAGCAGGAAGGACTCCGCATGGCGGGAGAGCTTGGGGTCCCGGTCACTCTGGGCGCACAAGAGGCAGGAAAGGCTTCTGTCATTGGTGGTGAACACGGGGGAGGGGGCACCAGGGAGAGGCAGGGAGGTCCTGGCCTCAGGCACAAGATGCAGGGGGAGCCCTTCTCAGCAGGAGCCGAATGGGATCTCCCTGCAGTGTTCCCAGGCTCCAGGCTCCCCCCCACTGGCTGACAGGCCCACTAGGGCACGTTCCCAGGGTCCGGTGAGCGACGGAGCACCTTGCGTCTGCCTCTGTCGCTCGGGCTCTGCATCCTGCTCTACCTGCTGGGCCTTCTTCAGATTCTTGAGATTTCACTTATCATGGGATTTGCCTCAAGTTTGACTTTGAAAAGATTGCATTACATTACGTTTCAGCGTGACCACGGAGTTTCTATGTTTGTGCCCAAGGAAGGGGCTTCAGGACCCTCACCTAGCGGGGCCGTGCAGACAGCAGCAGAAGAGCCCCCGGAAAGGGAAAGGGGGACCAGGGGAGCTCCGAGTTCCCTGGCCTGGTGCCCTGGCAGTGGAGGCTTCCTCCAGGCAGGGATCCAGCCCTGTCTTCACCCACCGCCACCGAGCCCCACTCCCACCTTGGCACCAGCGCTCCTGCAAGCTTCTGCCCTGGCCCTCAGCCTGTGCTGAGCCCATGGGTGACACAGAAGGGCTCACTCTGCAGGGAGGAATGGGGAAGGGGCACCCAGCCGACAGGCGCCTGGGCATGGGCTGAAAGTCATTGTCGGGGCTCACAGAGCTGTGGAGATGGGTGCAACCTGTCCAGGGAGCGATTGCCAGCCCGGGACCTGGAGCAAGTCAGGTCAGCGGCGCAAACTCAAAGATCTGGGCAGAGTGGATGGGGACTTGGGGACCGAGGGGGGCTCCCTGGGCGATGCTGGAGTGGGGAGCAGTGCCCTGGGCAGGATCTCCAGCAGTGGGCTGGGGTCCTGCCAGGGCCCCTGCTGGTGAGCAGGGGGAGCGTCGAGAGCCAACGGATCTCAGGTTCTGTGGCCGGCAGCCGCCCTAGGCAGGGGCCAGGGAAAAAGCTGACCCCTTGTCCAGAAGCCTTTTCGCCTGTCCTAACCCTTTTTCAGAGGCACAGCAGTTGGGGTGGGGGGTGGAAGGAGGGTCATTCGGTGACAAGAGGAGGTGGTGCCCGTCCCTGGGACAGTGTGACTGCTTTCTGACGTGTGGCTCCAAGCCAGAAACCACAGCAGAAACAGTCCCCACCTGACACTAGGCTGAGGGGTGGCCGTTGTGGGGACCGAAGGGGAAATATTGATGAGACCCGCTTAGGTCCAGAACGTTCTACCGCAAACATCCCAGGATGGGGAGACCGAGTGAGCTGCGGTCCGGCTGGACTGGTCACCTTATTGCGCAGGACGCCCTTGTCCTGGCCCGGAGGAATCCCGGATCCTTGATCGGGATGCTCGACCTCGTAGCACAGGTAGGTCCTGTGTGTCCATTTATCATTGGGGAAGTCGTTGTTGAAGGTGTCCTCGTCCAGCAGCTGCCTGTGGACAAAAGGGTGGGGGAGGGTTGACGATGTGGCCTCTCCTTGGAGTATGGAGAGCCCTTTGCTGAGAGATGTTTGGCACAGACGAGAGATTTTACTTTAAAAGTGAAGATACTGGGGCACCTGGGTGGCTCAGTGGGTTGAGCCGCTGCCTTCGGCTCAGGTCATGATCTCAGGGTCCTGGGATCAAGTCCCACATCGGGCTCTCTGCTCAGCAGGGAGCCTGCTTCCTACTCTCTCCCTGCCTGCCTCTCCATCTATTTGTGATTTCTGTCTGTCAAATAAATAAATAAACTCTTTAAAAAAAAAAAAAAGTGAACATACTCAGGGTGCCTGGGTGGCTCAGTGGGTTAAGCCTCTGCCTTTGGCTCCAGTCATGATCCCAAAGTCATGGAATTAAGCCCCGCATCGGGCTCTCTGCTCAGCAGGGAGCTTGCTCCCCCCACCCCTCTGCCTGCCTCTTTGCCCACTTGTGATCTTTCTGTCAAATAAATAAATAAAATAGTTTTTTTAAAAAAACACTGAAGATACTCAATCTTTAAACAACTCAATTCGTTCTTACAGTCTCCTTTCTTTTGCTGGTATCCTATACCCTTTCCCCTGCAGCCCACATTCTGGCCAGACTCACAGAGGATGGGCTTCCACTGGCTCTGCTGGATCCACCCAGCCTCCCTCTGGGACACCTTCTGGGATCTCCCGAGGGGGCCTGCTCCGTGATCTGTCAGGGGACCTTCAGGAGTCCCCCAGGGCGCTCAGACCCTCTGCTGGGTCCTCTCCCTCTGCCCGTGGTAGGCTCTCATCCCATCTCCTGGCCTCGCTGTCCATCCTTGTCCCCGAGGAGCTACTCCCCTGCATGGAGGGACAACCTGGGGCTTTCCCCTTTGGTTCAAGGTTGGCCCACACAGTGCGCAGCAGGCCCACACACACCCGTGCAGGACCACTGCCAAAAAGAGGACCCAGGAGCCTCGACTTCTTAAATAGCCGTGGGATTTTCCCTAAGGATGAAAATACCAAAGCCCTTTGCAGGCCCAAAATCTTAAAGCTGAAAGGGACCTCCTGACCCTCTGCTCAGAGGGATCCCCCAGCAGGAAGCATAGACTCCCAAGGGCATTGGAGGGAGCCAAGGATGGGGACCTTCAGGGACCATTCCCCAGGAGCCCAGGCAAGACCGGTTGGACAAGCAGACTGGGCATCGGCAGACGGGCCTCGGTGGGCGCGGCATGGGCCAGCAGGAACAGGCAAGGAAGAGCAGAGACCCCAAGAGACCCAAGAGGAGACCTAGTGGGAGTGGAATGTCCCCATCCAGCAGCCCCAAGGAGGAGCTCAGGAGCAGAGGGGATGCAGGGGGCTGGGGTTACCTGTCCTGGGCCTCTGTGCCGGCATCCATGTCTCGGTCCCTTCACCACGTCTGGCTCTGTGTCTGCGACTTCTCTGTCTTGTCACACCTATGCCGTGCTCTCAGGGTGTTCATCAAGGACCCAGGCGCCTTATAAGCCATCAGAGCTCCTGGAAGTAGCTGAGCTGGCATGACTGGGACACACCCCTTCCTAGACTCGGGCTATTCATGCCACCCTCATGGGTATTGACGAAGGAGGAACTTCTCTGCCAGCGGTCACATCCCTAAGTCCTCAGGGTCAAGTTAGGTTTTGGTTTCTCTGCTCTGACAAAGGCCCTACCTGGAAGCCTCGAGGAGTGACCGAGGGCAGATGGGGTCCAGGAAGAGTTGGGTCCCTCTGGGCAGCAGGACCCAGCATGGCAGGAAGTGAGAGGACAGGTGTCCGGGCCTGGAGGAAGGTCCTGGCCCAGGACACAGTGCCCCAGAGGGAAGGCTCCTGGGGAGCCCCACCCTGGGTCGCCCTCAGCAGCCAGCAGGGGTAGGGGCTGGCCCAGGCTCCCCTGGACCAGCTGGGGGAGACCCCTGCACTCACTTGCACACAACAGGGACGGGTGTGGCTGGGAGCTTCTGGTCTGAGAGCCTCAGCAGAGCCTTCAGCCCTGCACCTGCCAAGGGAGGATGACAAACCCGGCTGAGCTGCCCTCAGGAGCCCAGCACCCAGTGGAGGTTGGCAAACTGGCCGTGGGGCACTTGTACCCCGTTACCTGCAGGGGAAAGAGAGGCTCCCAGAGGGAATGGGACGTGGCCAGGACCGCACAAGTGTGGAAGGATGCAGCGCTGTTGGGGGGATACAGGCCTCCAAAAGGGCAGTTCTCTTGCTCTGGGGTTGCCCTCAGGACCACGAGGAATGAGGGGGAATTTGCATTCCCGCCCTGAGCAGGTCCCGGAGTCCCAGCTGGCCTTGCGTCCCCTTGGTCGGCCCCTCTGTCCCACCGAGTCCCCCATTCTGGCTTCCCCTAGAACCCACAGTCCTGGCCCAGGGCCGCCCCTCCCTGGGGGATGTGTCTGTCCTGGGGTTACCTGGGACAACTGGGGCCTGACTCACAGCCTCTGCCTGCACCGAGAGCCGCCGGGCTCGTCCCCCTCCCAGGCCGGATCTCATCCTGACGCTGGGAACCTCGACACCGTGTCCCCTCCTTCTCGGGCGGGCATCCCTGGTCCCAGAGAGATGGGAGGCTGCCCTCCCCGTATCTGCACTGAGGTTCCTCCCCTGTCCTCTATCCTCTAGACTCAGTCCCCTCTAGCCTTGATACGGTGCCCGGGGGGCCTAGGTGGTCTCCAGCACTCTTGCCCAGGACTCATATTTCCCAGGTCCTAGCCTCTGCACACAGCAGACCCGCACACCCAGCCGTCTCCGGGCCTCATGACCTGGAGCCCTCATCCCTACCTGGACTGGGGCTGCAGAGGCCAGATGTGGGCCCCTGAGGATTTCCCCGAGCCAGTCCCTAGCTCTCGCCTTCCGTGGTGGGGTGGATGGGGGGATGTGACCCTGAGGAGACCAGGCTTTCCTCGAGAACCCTCCGAAGTCTCTCCAGGTCCTCACCCTGCTGGGATGATCTCTACTGGTTCCCGCACACCCTAAGTTTCCTTGGAGGGACCCCTGTGCACTAAGGCCCATACTGGGGGCAGACGGTGTCTCTAGGAGTACGGGGTCCTGCTGCACAAGCCCCTGGCCCTTGGTGGCCCTCGGAGGGCAGGGCCTTCCTACATCTGCCCTGCCTTCCCGGGGGCACCAGTGAGTAGCTGCAGCACCCATGTCTCTCTGGGCTGAGCCTGCATCACTGGCTCTCCTGGCCAAAGGTGCCCCTTCAACCATGCTGCCACATTTGGCGGGGAGACCATTGGGGGCCCCGTGGCAGGGAGGGCACGTTGATCCTGCCTCCCCGGGGGCAGACTCCCTACTAGGCTTGCTCCTCTGGCAACAGCTCTGAGGCCTCCAGTTCTGGAAAATCCCCTGGTACCCCATCCTTCCCGGATCCCCTGACCCCAGGCTGTCCTGACCCCCCACCCTCATTGGGTGCTGCCCGCTGCCACCTGGCTGCCTGCTCAGAGCCAGACAAGACCGGCCCCATGTGTCTCCATGTGGGGAAGTCGCCTTTGCAATAAGGCGACCAGAACACGGGCAGAAAGAGGATCCGTGTCCTGGGAATGCCAGAGGGACAACGTGGGGAACAAGGTATTTTTCTTCTCCCGAAGCTTCTGTCTTGAGTCACCTGTCTGAGTCTGGGCGATGAGGGCCAGGAGCTAGAGGGGACACTGCGTGGGAGTGGGTGGACCTCCCCTCTCGGTTCTCATGCCCCGGTCCTTCCAGAAGGACCCCTGCCCCGGCATCCTCCCACCACCTCCCTAACCCCCCGTAGCTGGAGCAGAGAGGCGCAGCAGAGGCGCAGGGACTAGTGTGGTCCCGGGCCCGAGCTCCCCGAGGCCAGGGGAGACCATGCTTGGGTAAAGGCCACAGCGGAGCCTGGTGGTGAACTCTGGGTCCAGGAGTCGTGCTCGACACCCCGGATGTGGCCATGACCTGAAAACATGCAGGCGGCTTTCTTCGGTCCCCGAGGCTACAAACAAGAGCAGGGCAATCGTGTCCCCCACGGGAATGACCGCCCCCTCCCGCAAGTGTGCCTCTGACCACTGAGTGAACCTGTGAAACGATCCCTACAGGAATCCTGCTGAAATTCTCCCTCAAAGCGCGCCAGGGTCCCAGAAGGGAAGGGAGGACCTGGGTCCCTTGTGAGAGCAGATGTGTGCCCACCCCAAACCCCGGGCAGGGGCAGGCCATGCCAGGACTTCTCCTGTTCCCCTGTCAGGAAAACTGAGAACAAGGCGGTCTGCCCCGGCGGAGCTGAGACTGGGATCCCAGACACAGACTGAAGCCAGAGGGCCCCGGGGAGGGTGCACGCACCCCTGCTCAGTCTGAGTCTCTCTGGGACTTGGGGCATGGAAGGTCCCGTTCGTGCCTGGACCCCAGGCCAGGCTGCTCTGGCTGAGGTCCCAATCCTGTCTCCTTGCGGATGGCCCCCAAACCCTATAGCCAGGGGCGAGGACAGACTGCCCTTGCCCTGCCCAGGACGGGGTAGCGTTCCCGGGCTGTGTCATGTCCTCTTTCCAGCTCCTCTGGTCGTCCCTGGCTCATGGGCAAAGTTCTGGGACTGGGGTCCGGAGATGACAGGGTCCTGGGGTGACAGGGCCCTGGGCTAGGGACAGGTCTTCCTGGAACCTACCCTCTGAAGACACTGGCTGTGGGGACCTTCCTCCTGTGGAGACTCTGTCCTCTACCTGGATTGCCCCCTCTGCCCTGAGTGAATGCATTGTGGATTTTTTGGTGATTTGCTTCTAGCAACAGAAGTAAGGATGGTGTCAGAGCCCAGAAAACAAAACCAAAAGAGTGATTTCATGATGAGTTTCTTTCAACAACTACCCTTTGAAAAGTTTCAACATTCTGACATTGGTCTGAGCCCAGATAGACACTTGGGTGTGTCTGGTAATCCCGGGCTGGTTCCCTTTCGTCATGTCCGGTCTCGTAGGATTATCGGTGCTGGATCATGGTGTTTTGGGAGATTTGCTGAGGCACAGGTGAATGCGACGCCAGGTTTCGTCATAGCAGTGTGTCCTGAAGTTCCAGGGATATCGGCAGGAGGGACCCACTGAACGTGAGGTATATGCAAAGTTCACGGCCTGGAGACAGAGGTCGATGTCCGGCCTCCCCTCAGCCTGGGAGAAGGACCTCACTGGTGTGAGCCACACCCCAGTGTCCCTTTCCCTTTTCCCCACAGCGCATTCTCCCTGCTCAGAATCCTGTTTCTGCCCCTGGCTATCCATGCCTGCTCCGGGCCTCCTCCTGGACTGGGCTGGAGTCCTGGCTCTGCTCTGCCCTCGGACCCTCAGCCCAGAAGCTCGCGGGGCAACTGACTGGTAATATTGGGATTGTTCACTTGACCATCATATACCTGTTGCAGAGAGACACAGGTGTTCAGGCGGGAAAAGGCTATGGATGCGCCCAGCATACCCAGTTTCTGCCATTCCCAAGACACACGGAACCCTGTGGGGCCCTCCACTGCCCACCTCTGAGTTCTCCGAGGAAGGCGTCTGGAGGCTGTTTCTGTTTCAGGCTCTGACAACCTGAGCCTTCTGGAAAGCTGGGGCAGTCGCCTGGTCTGGGCCAGAGCGGCTGTCCCTCCCTTCTCTGACGACCCCTCGTCCTCGGGATAGAGACGTAGGCCTTGGGGCTGTGAGCTCCTGGGTCCTTTCCTCGATCTTCCCCCCTCCTTTTCCTGTGCCTACTGTTGTGTTCTGCATGCCCGTGTGTGTGTGTGCGTGTGTGTGTGTGTGTGTGTACATACTTTGGGGGTGACAGGAGGTTCCATGGTGGGAAGTAGGGGTCTGGCCTCCATCCTGGGCTCTCAGGAGAGACGAATCACCAAAATGTAACTGACACGCCGTCTAGGCATTTTCTCGGCTCTGAACGAGAGCTCCCTCCCGGGCTCCTGTCTCTGTCGCACGGAAATATCCATTTTATAAAGTCGGGGATGCTGTCAGAACTCAGGCCCCCCACTCCCCCAGCTCAGCCCTTCATGTTTGTTTTCCGCTATTCTCCTCCGCGACCAGAGGGTTGCGCAACACCAGGCTCCATGTCTCATCCCAGGACGAGAGAGAGGGCAGGGCCAGCCCAACACCCTGGCGCCGGCTGGGAAACCGTGGTTCCCGAATGTGAATGTGGCCCGAGAGAGGCCCCTCGTTTACGGTTCCTAGTGGTGCTCCATTTGGAGACCCTGTTTGTCCTTCTCCTTTCTGAGCCCTCCTACTTACCAGCCCCTTCTTTGGGGTGTCCCCCACGCAAGCCCCTTACCCTCCTCTCTCTCCACACCCTCCTCTCCGGCGCTGGCCACGCCGCTCGCCTCTGCGGATGCTCCTCACTTGCAGCCCAGTTCCCCACACCCCCCTCTAGTCTCCTGGCTGGACCCTCCCTCCTGTGGTCCCGCAGGTGTCCCTCCTATGGGGTCTCTGTAGGGATGTTTGACAGAAGAGGCTGGACTTCACGCTGAGCGCTGACTTCTCCATGCTCAGGGGCCTCGGGCTTCTCCCCGGAAACACGGGGATTTTGTCAGCGAAGGACCATGGGGATGGCTGTGGCAGTTAAATGACCAACCAAATGTCAAATGCTTTAGACTATGTCTGAGATCATTATTCCTCAACAAATGATGATGTTATTTTAAAAAAATGGAGCGGTTATCCTTGTTTAATAACTCATTCAATTCACCCACATCCCTCCGTCCTCTGCCCCCTCCAGCTCATACCCGAGCAGCCCCATAGGGTATACACGGCGGGGGGCAGGGTGAGCTGTGGCTTCAGCACAGCGCTCACCCTGAGACTCAGGATGGAGCCAGTTCCTGGGGAAGGAGCAGGGGAAAGGATGGGGTGTCCAGGGACATGCCCAGAGAGGGCCCAGGGGGAAAGGAGCAGCCACCAAGAGACAGAACCACCAAGAAGGAGAGCTCAGACTCCGTCCCAGAGCAGGTGCTCAGAACTGAGACAGACCTAGTGCAGGAGTCACAGAGGGGTTCAGGATGTTGCTTAATTGCTGGGTCTGTCCCCAGGGCCAGTGGCACTGCTTCCTGGCTCTGAGACCACAGGCTTATGCTGGATTTGAGCTCCTGGTTTCACCAGGCTGTCCTGGGAACTCAGGCGTCTCATATATACAAACACATGTGAGACCTGGCACACAGCAGTGCCTGGGCAGCTGCCCTGAATCACAGATAAACACACACACACACACACACACACACAGAGTGATATAAAAAAAAGGGAACTTCCTTGGGGTTCTGAGACACACCCAAATCATTCTCACCAAGGCAGGAAAGCAGAGGATGTCAACACTTCCCAAGGGGTACTTGTTGGAAGAAAGTCATCATGAAATCACTGTTTAGGTTTTGTTTTCTGGGCTCTGACACCATCCTTACTTCAGTCAGGAGAAGCAAATCACCAAAAAATCCCCAATGCATTCACTCAGGGCAGACGGGGCAATCCCGGTAGAGGACAGAGTCTCCACAGGAGGAAGGTCCCCACAGCCAGTGTCTTCAGAGGGTAGGTTCCAGGAAGACCTGTCCCTAGCCCAGGGCCCTGTCACCCCAGGACCCTGTCATCTCCGGACCCCAGTCCCAGAACTTTGCCCATGAGCCAGGGACGACCAGAGGAGCTGGAAAGAGGACATGACACAGCCCGGGAACGCTACCCCGTCCTAGGCAGGGCAAGGGCAGTCTGTCCTCGCCCCTGGCTATAGGGTTTGGGGGCCATCCGCAAGGAGACAGGATTGGGACCTCAGCCAGAGCAGCCTGGCCTGGGGTCCAGGCACGAACGGGACCTTCCATGCCCCAAGTCCCAGAGAGACTCAGACTGAGCAGGGGTGCGTGCACCCTCCCCGGGGCCCTCTGGCTTCAGTCTGTGTCTGGGATCCCAGTCTCAGCTCCGCCGGGGCAGACCGCCTTGTTCTCAGTTTTCCTGACAGGGGAACAGGAGAAGTCCTGGCATGGCCTGCCCCTGCCCGCGGTTTGGGGTGAGCACACATCTGCTCTCACAAGGGACCCAGGTCCTCCCTTCCCTTCTGGGACCCTGGCGCGCTTTGAGGGAGAATTTCAGCAGGATTCCTGTAGGGATCGTTTCACAGGTTCACTCAGTGGTCAGAGGCACACTTGCGGGAGGGAGCGGTCATTCCCGTGGGGGACACGATTGCCCTGCTCTTGTTTGTAGCCTCGGGGACCGAAGAAAGCCGCCTGCATGTTTTCAGGTCATGGCCACATCCGGGGTGTCGAGCACGACTCCTGGACCCAGAGTTCACCACCAGGCTCCGCTGTGGCCTTTACCCAAGCATGGTCTCCCCTGGCCTCGGGGAGCTCGGGCCCGGGACCACACTAGTCCCTGCGCCTCTGCTGCGCCAGGGAGTCCAGCTACGGGGGGTTAGGGAGGTGGTGGGAGGATGCCGGGGCAGGGGTCCTTCTGGAAGGACCGGGGCATGAGAACCGAGAGGGGAGGTCCACCCACTCCCACGCAGTGTCCCCTCTAGCTCCTGGCCCTCATCGCCCAGACTCAAGTGACTCAAAACCTTGTTCCCCACGTTGTCCCTCTGGCATTCCCAGGACACGGATCCTCTTTCTGCCCGTGTTCTGGTCGCCTTATTGCAAAGGCGACTTCCCCACATGGAGACGCATGGGGCCGGTCTTGTCTGGCTCTGAGCAGGCAGCCAGGTGGCAGCGGGCAGCACCCAATGAGGGTGGGGGGGTCAGGACAGCCTGGGGTCAGGGGATCCGGGAAGGATGGGGTACCAGGGGATTTTCCAGAACTGGAGGCCTCAGAGCTGCTGCCAGAGGAGCAAGCCTAGTAGGGAGTCTGTCCCCGGGGAGGCAGGATCAACGTGCCCTCCCTGCCACGGGGCCCCCAATGGTCTCCCCGCCAAACGTGGCAGCATGGTTGAAGGGGCACCTTTGGCCAGGAGAGCCAGTGATGCAGGCTCAGCCCAGAGAGACATGGGTGCTGCAGCTACTCACTGGTGCCCCCGGGAAGGTAGGGCAGATGTAGGAAGGCCCTGCCCTCTGAGGGCCACCAAGGGCCAGGGGCTTGTGCAGCAGGACCCCGTACTCCTAGAGACACCGTCTGCCCCCAGTATGGGCCTTAGTGCACAGGGGTCCCTCCAAGGAAACTTAGGGTGTGCGGGAATCAGTAGAGATCATCCCAGCAGGGTGAGGGCCTGGA
The DNA here is from genome assembly GCF_964662115.1 of Mustela nivalis. Lineage (NCBI taxonomy): Eukaryota > Metazoa > Chordata > Mammalia > Carnivora > Mustelidae > Mustela > Mustela nivalis. Next base: position 8,883,662 of record NC_139026.1, read on the forward strand.
GAGACTTCAGAGGGTTCTCGAGGAAAGCCTGGTCTCCTCAGGCTCACATTCCCCCTTCCACCCCACCACGGAAGGCGAGAGCTAGGGACTGGCTCGGGGAAATCCTCAGGGGCCCACGTCTGGCCTCTGCAGCCCCAGTCCAGGTGGGGATGAGGGCTCCAGGTCAGGAGGGCCGGAGACGGCTGGGTGTGCAGGTCTGCTGTGTGCAGAGGCTAGGACCTGGGAAATATGAGTCCTGGGCGAGAGTGCCGGAGACCACCTAGGCCCCCCGGGCACCGTATCAAGGCTAGAGGGGACTGAGTCTAGAGGATAGAGGACAGGGGAGGAACCTCAGTGCAGGTACGGGGAGGGCAGCCTCCCATCTCTCTGGGACCAGGGATGCCCGCCCGAGAAGGAGGGGACACGGTGTTGATGTTCCCAGCGTCAGGATGAGATTCGGCCTGGGAGGGGGACGAGCCCGGCGGCTCTCGGTGCAGGCAGAGGCTGTGAGTCAGGCCCCAGTTGTCCCAGGTAACCCCAGGACAGACACATCCCCCAGGGAGGGGCGGCCCTGGGCCAGGACTGTGGGTTCTAGGGGAAGCCAGAATGGGGGACTCGGTGGGACAGAGGGGCCGGCCAAGGGGACGCAAGGCCAGCTGGGACTCCGGGACCTGCTCAGGGCGGGAATGCAAATTCCCCCTCATTCCTCGTGGTCCTGAGGGCAACCCCAGAGCAAGAGAACTGCCCTTTTGGAGGCCTGTATCCCCCCAACAGCGCTGCATCCTTCCACACTTGTGCGGTCCTGGCCACGTCCCATTCCCTCTGGGAGCCTCTCTTTCCCCTGCAGGTAACGGGGTACAAGTGCCCCACGGCCAGTTTGCCATCCTCCACTGGGTGTTTGGCTCCTGAGGGCAGCTCAGCCGGGTTTGTCATCCTCCCTTGGCAGGTGCAGGGCTGAAGGCTCTGCTGAGGCTCTCAGACCATAAGCTCCCGGCCACACCCGCCCCTGTTGTGTGCAAGTGTGTGCAGGGGTCTCCCCCAGCTGGTCCAGGGGAGCCTGGGCCAGGCCCTGCCCCTGCTGGCTGCTGAGGGCGACCCAGGGTGGGGCTCCCCAGGAGCCTTCCCTCTGGGGCACTGTGTCCTGGGCCAGGACCTTCCTCCAGGCCCGGACACCTGTCCTCTCACTTCCTGCCGTGCTGGGCCCTGCTGCCCAGAGAAACCCAACTCTCCCTGGACCCCATCCGCCCTCGGTCACTCCTCGAGGCTTCCAGGTAGGGCCTTTGTCAGAGCAGAGAAACCAAAACCTAACTTGACCCTGAGGACTTAGGGATGGGACCGCTGGCCAAGAAGTGCCTCCTATTTCAACACCCATGAGGGTGGCATGAGTAGCCCGAGTCTAGGACGGGGTGTGTCCCAGTCATGCCAGCTCAGCCGGTTCCAGGAGCTCTGACAGCTTATAAGGCGCCTGGGTCCTTGATGAACACCCTGAGAGCACGGCATAGGCGTGACAAGACAGAGAAGCCGCAGACACAGAGCCAGACGTGGTGAAGGGACCGAGACATGGATGCCGGCGCAGAGGCCTGGGACAGGTAACCTCCCCTTGCATGCCCTCTGCTCCTGAGCCCCTCCTCGGGGCTGCCAGATGGGGACATGCCACTCTCTCGAGGTCTCCTCCTGGACCCCTGGCGGTCCCTGCTCTTCTTTGCCTGTTCCTGCAAGCCTGTGTTGCGCCCACCGAGCCCCGTCCGCTCATGCCCAATCTGCTTGTCCAACCGGCCTCGCCCGGGCTTCTGGGGAATCTATGGGAGTAGAGTCCTTGGGAGTCTATGCTTCCTGCTGGGGGATCCCTCTGAGCTGAGGGTCAGGAGGTCCCTTTCAGCTTTAAGATTTCAGGCCAGCAAAGGGCTTTGGTATTTTCATCCTTAGGGAAAATGCCACGACTATTTAAGAAGTCAAGGCTCCTGGGTCCTCTTTTTGGCAGTGGTCCTGCACGGGTGTGTGTGGGCCTGGTGCGCACTGTGTGGGCCAACCTTGAACCAAAGGGGAAAGCCCCAGGTTGTCCCACCATGCAGGGGAGTAGCTCCTCGGGGACAAGGATGGATGGCAAGGGCAGGAGATGGGATGAGAGCCTACCACGGGCAGAGGGAGAGGACCCAGCAGAGGGTCTGAGCGCCCTGGGCAACTCTGGGTATCCCCTGACAGAGCAGCGGGCAGGCCCCCCAGGAGCTCCCAGAAAGGGTCCCAGAGGGAGGTTGGGTGGATCCAACAAAGCCAGTGGAAACCCATCCTCTGTGGGTCTGGCCAGAATGTGGGGTACAGGGGAAAAGGGTGTGGGATACCAGCAAAAGGCAAGAAGCCCATGAGAAAGAGTTGGGATGTTTAAACATTGAGCATCTTCACTGTTTTTTTAAAAATTTATTTATTTATTTATTTATTTGACAGAGGGATCACAAGTAGGCAAAGAGGTAAGCAGAGAGAGGTGGAAACAGGCTCCCTGCTGATCACAGAGCCCGATGCGGGGCTCAATCCCAGGACCCTGGGATCATGACCTGAGCTGAAGGCAGAGGGTTAACCCATTGAGCCACCCAGAAACCATGAGTATCTTCACTTTTAATGTAAAATCTCTCGTTTGTGCCAAACATCCCTCAGCAAAAGGACTCTCCATACTCCAGGGGGAGGCCACATCGTCAACCCCTCCCCAAACCTTTTGTCCACAGGTTGGATGAGGACACCTTCATCGACAACTTCCACAATGCAGTCTGGGCATCCAGGACCTACCTGTGCTACGAGGTCGAGCATCCCGGTCCGGGATCCGGGATTCCTCCGGGCCAGGACAAGGGCGTCCTGCGCAATAAGGTGACCAGTCCAGCCGGACCCCAGCTCGCACGGCCTCCCCATCCTGGGACGTTCGCGGTAGAACGTTCTGGCTGGACCTGAGCGGGTCTCATCAATATTTCCCCTTCGGTCCCCACAACGGCCACCCCTCAGCCTAGTGTCAGGTGGGGACTGTTTCTGCTGTGGTTTCTGGCTTGGAGCCACACGTCAGAAAGCAGTCACACTGTCCCAGGGACGGGCACCACCTCCTCTTGTCACCGAATGACCCTCCTTCCACCCCCCACCCCAACTGCTGTGCCTCTGAGGAAGGGTTAGGACAGGCGAAAAGGCTTCTGGACAAGGGGTCAGCTTTTTCCCTGGCCCCTGCCTAGGGCGGCTGCCGGCCACAGACCCTGAGATCCGTTGGCTCTCGACGCTCCCCCTGCTCACCAGCGGGTACCCTGGCAGGACCCCTGCCCACTGCTGGAGATCCTGCCCAGGGCACTGCTCCCCACTCCAGCATCGCCCAGGGAGCCCCCCTCGGTCCCCAAGTCCCCATCCCACTCTGCGCAGATCTTTGAGTTTGCGCCGCTGACCTGACTTGCTCCGGGTCCCGGGCTGGCAATCGCTCCCTGGACAGGTTGCGCCCATCTCCACAGCTCTGTGAGCCCCGACAATGACTTTCAGCCCATGCCCAGGCGCCTATTGGCTGGGTGCCCCTTCCCCATTCCTCCCTGCAGAGTGAGCCCTTCTGTGTCACCCGTGGGCTCAGCACAGGCTGAGGGCCAGGGCAGAAGCTTGCAGGAGCGCTGGTGCCAAGGTGGGAGTGGGGTTCGGTGGCGGTGGGTGAAGACAGGGCTGGATCCCTGCCTGGAGGAAGCCTCCACTGCCAGGGCACCAGGCCAGGGAACTCGGAGCTCCCCTGGTCCCCCTTTCCCTTTCCGGGGGCTCTTCTGCTGCTGTCTGCACGGCCCCGCTAGGTGAGGGTCCTGAAGCCCCTTCCCTGGGGCACAAACATAGAAACTCCGTGGTCACGCTGAAACGTAATGTAATGCAATCTTTTCAAAGTCAAACTTGAGGCAAATCCCATGATAAGTGAAATCTCAAGAATCTGAAGAAGGCCCGGCAGGTAGAGCAGGATGCAGAGCCCGAGCGACAGAGGCAGACGCAAGGTGCTCAGTAGCTCACTGGACCCTGGGAACATGCCCTAGTGGGCCTGTCAGCCAGTGGGGGGGAGCCTGGAGCCTGGGAACACTGCAGGGAGATCCCATTCGGCTCCTGCTGAGAAGGGCTCCCCCTGCATCTTGTGCCTGAGGCCAGGACCTCCCTGCCTCTCCCTGGTGCCCCCTCCCTCGTGTTCACCACCAATGACAGAAGCCTTTCCTGCCTCTTGTGTGTCCAGAGTGCCCAGTACCCCATGCTCTCCTGCCATGCGGAGTCCTTCCTGCTAGAGCAGATCCAGTCCTGGAACCTGGACCCGGAACACCAGTACAGGGTCACCTGCTTTCTCTCCTGGAGCCCCTGTGCTGATTGTGCCCAGCGTATGGCTGAGTTTCTGGGGGACAATAGCCACGTGAGCCTGATCCTCTATGCCTCCCGCATCTACAGCCTGGGACAGTATGAGAAGGGGCTGCGCACCCTGAAGAGGGCTGGGGCCAGCATCGCCATCATGACCGCCAGGGGTCAGTGTGGGCCTCCTGCAGGGCACAGGGGTGGTGGGGGGACGGTAGGGAGAGGCCTGGGGGGGGGGGTGCTATGGGGGAGGACAAGAGTAGTGTCCCTGGGGTGGTCCCTGTGGGCTGGCTGTGGAGGGGAGGCTAAGGTGCCTGGACAGCAGAGGACAGCAGGGTCGCTGAGAAGAGAGAGGTCAGCGCAGGACAGGTGTGTGCAGAAGGGCAGGGGGGAATGGTGGGTGGGCATGCCAGGGAGACTGGGGTTTGCAGGAAGAAGGGAGGCCAGGCTGGCTGAGGTTCCAGCCTGAAGACAGAGTCCCGGGGTTGGGGGGTTCAGGGAGTCCCCCAGAGGGGAGAGAGCAGGGGTGCAGCTAGGAGGGACACAGCCGGTCATTGAGATTCAGACCTGAGGTGGCCCCCAGGCCTCCCCGGAGCATGGCTCATGTCCCTCCCCGGCCCCCCTGCAGAGTTTGAGCACTGCTGGGACACCTTCGTGCTCCACCAGGGAAGAAGCTTCCAGCCCTGGGAGGGTCTGGACAAGGAGAGTCAGAAATTCTCTGAGACCCTGCATCGCATTCTCCAGGTGAGGTGCCTCCCCCCTCCCTGCCACCTCCCCTGCCCTCCTCCCTCCAATCCACTGCCTGGCCTCTCCCTGCCCCTCTCACAGCCTCCACTGGGTTACCTGCTCCCTCCTGGGGCTATGCCACCCCTCCTGCCCCCTTGGAGAGATTCCTCTGCTCCCTCATCCCCTGGGGCCCCCTCCCTTCCTCATCTCTGGGGCTGCCAGACCCCTTCTCTGTTGCCCCCGCCCACCTGTCTCACTGCCCGCCTGTGCCATGCAAGTCCCCGGTCTCCTCCCTCAGCAGGAAGCCTGAACGATGGACTTCAGTCTCGCCAAAGAGCAGGCAGGGGAGGCCTCTGTGACCAGCAGAATAAAACACTTCCTCCCAAGCCATGCAGAGCTGCTCTCCACCGCCCTCCAGATCGATCCACGGCACGGAAACCAGCAAAAGGCCATGAGCCCAAAGAAGTCCTCTTGAAAGAAAAATCTGAGTAGATTTACTTGTCCTGGAAAATCTACCTTAAGTTCAAATATACGGGTTAAGATCATACTCATCGCTGTCAGAAGAGTTTTCCGCTTTTAGAGAAGTGACGAATTGATTTCAAATGCAGAGATCTGAACGCCAATGTCAAGGATCTTCTACCAAAGGTTTTCTCTGGAAACGTGTCCCGAGTCCAGAGAGCCACAGGCAGATACCTCTCCCTTCATGGGGGGCCCTTCAGCGGGATCACAGCAACTCCCTCTGTTGGGAGAAGAATCTGCTAAGCCTGACTAGCTGGGGGAGGAGGGTTCTAGAAATCAGAAACCGTCCCCCCTGCCAACCAATCCTATTGTCAGGGACACTGATTTGAAATGACAGCCTTGCTGCAAGAGAATAGAAAGAAGGAATCTAAATACTGGGGAGGGACCCGCACACCTGAGGTTTGGGGCGGTGGGAGGTTCTCCAGTCCTCACCCCTGGGCTGCCCTGGGGAGGAAGCCAGAGGGAGGGGCTTCCCTGCTCAGCAGCTGAGCTCTGCCCCTTCCTGACACAGGGCACCTGGGGCAGAGTCCCCTGTTGTTGCCCACACAAGACACACAGCAGGGCAGGACCCCCACAGGCCAGGGTCTCCCTCCCCTTGGTCTTCGTGGTGTCCACACTCCCTGAGGGGAGGCCTGGCCGCTGGTGGGTGTGCACGAGGCCTTCCTGAGGCCCAGAGCAAGTCCGCAGTCCGTCCTCACAGACCCTGCGCCCCTGTCAGGGCCCAAAGGGTGTCCTGCCTCCCAGGGTGACTGGAAGGGGCTGGGGAGAGTCCTGACTCAGCTGGAGACAAGGGAGGGACTGAGAGGAAGGGAGAGAGCCCGCGGCCCCCGGGGGAGGAAGGGGCTCAGGCAGGGAGGGCTGCGCCCCACAGGGAAGGAGCTGGTGGAGCAAAGGGACCAGGGAGAGGGTAGAATGGAGAGGAGGGGCCCAGGGGAGGACAGGACAGAAGCAGCCTAAGGACAGGGCGCTGGGGGAGAGGGGCTGCCCGCCAGGGAGAGCTGCCCCCGGCTGTGGGCCTCGGGGCTCTCTCCCGGACACAGGAGTTGGGGAGCTCAGGCTGCTGTGAGCCCCTGCCCCTGGCCCTGCCCCCCCGGCTCCCCTCCCAGCGCCCGTCTTCTCCTGCTGGACTCCTGGGGCCCCAGTGGCAGCCGCCCCCAGACAGCAGCTCCTCTAGCCGGCGTGGCTCAGTCCCGGGGCGGGAGAGAGAGGGAACAGACCGGACAACCTCGGAGCCTGTGCGTCCTTCAGTGGACAAGAGCCATGGCCGTCCCTGAACGGTGGCAGACGGGAGACCCCAGAAACAAGGTTCCCACCGGGGGTTCCTCTGGAGACCCTCTTGTGCTACAGAGGGAACAAGATGGGCCTCCAGGCCTGTCACTAGAGCAGATGCAGAGTGACCGGGACTGGGCGCGGCTGTGTGACTGGTCGTTGTCCAGGGCTCAGGGCAAGGTGTGACACGGTTGTCCCCCGCACACAAGATGATGCTGGTGCAGAACGGAGGGCACGTCTCTGCTCCTGGGGACCCTCAGGCCACAAATCTTCCCTCGCCTGTCCTGCCCCTTGAGCAGGCTCCCAGCTCGAGCAGCCTGGCACGGAGGAGGCCGAGTGCGCGGGCAGCGGGGGCCTCCCCAGAGCGGAGAGTGGTGAGGACATGCAGTTTGACCAGCATAGCCAAATCTGAGATGCCCTGTTCGAAAGCATAAAGGGGCTCCTTCTGGAAGAGGAAGTTAGACAGGCTCCTACAGGAAGCAATTACTTTCTGGAAAGGAAGCCCACTGGCCCTTTATTTTCACAGACAGAACTTTCCCAAGGACCTAAACCACTCCCCTGTCTAACACTAAGCTCACCGTTAAGACGCTTTCTTATCCTTTCCTTAAACCGGGCTTTAAATAGGACCCCCCGGGAGCACCCAGTGGGCATGTCCGGACTTGAGAAAGAGACCCAAGACAGCCGACCTAGGACTCCCCTGTTCCCCCTTTCTTGCCCACAGTAAGGTTCTGGAAAACCAGTGACCCCTGGCTTCCAGCTCAGACTCAGAGGAGGGGCCAACAGTCAGGGAGGAAGACGGGCACAGGCCTGGGAGCGGGGTCGGCCTCTGTCCCACGGGGGTCCACTGCCCTGCACTGGAGCCCAGACGGTGTCCGCATCTGCCTGTCCCTTTCTGCCCCCGGCCTGTCATACTCGCTGCCCCAAGTCTGAAACCTGTCCCAAAAGGAATGCTCACTCTTCAGATCCTGGGGGACAGCATCGATATTCAAAAGGACACACGATGTTCTACGTGGGGAGGATCCCTGGTTCACTGGATCCCACAAGTCCCCCACGAGCACGTGTAGCGTGGGTCCCAGCATGCAGTGTTCTCAAGGAAGCCGCTGCACTGAGTGTTAGCGGTGGTCGGGCATTGTGGGCAGAAGGCCAGAGGAAATCCCCAGGAACTAGATGCTGACACGTTAGTCCACTTGGACAGACGTCCCTGTGACATGCTGCTTGGAGCCCCTACCCCACTGGAGGCTGAGAGAGGCCCCTGGGGAACCCCCAACCCGCTCCTGGCCCTGCTGCATCTGGGGGTCCTGGTAGGGGAGGAGCAGGACCCCCCTCCGCCTGGGAGCAGATCAGCCCCAAACGAGGTCCTGGCCTCTCTTCTGAAACAAAATCCCTGTGACACTGAGCTCACATCACCGTGGAGGAAGGCCACCTTCCACATGGGGTCAGCAGCGTCACCCCGTTAGACATCCTATGTTGGCCACCTAAGCTGCCCCCTAATGGAGAAGGGGTTTGGGTTGGGACCCGTGGGGTCAGAGGCCATGGGCAGGGAGGAAGCCCAGTGGCCATGTGGACAGAGGATCAGTGATCTGAGGCGGGGGCCCTGGGGACAGTCATCACACATAGGGGGCCTGAGGAAGGCAGGAGGCAGCCCCTGGGTCTCAGGGTGACCGTGTCCCCAACTCCAACAGAGAAAAGCACGAGATGTGCCCTCATGGACCACCTGAATTCAGGGCTGGGCAGCCCAGGGGCCACTGGCAAAGGCCACCAAAGCTTCCCAGGCTGGTCCCACTGGTTGGAGACACAGAGAGGAAAAATCACCACCCTCAACCCCAGAAAGCCCTCTGCACCTTCCTTTGTCCTGCCCACCCCCGGCCTCCAGCAGCCAGATGCCCCTAGAAAACTTTCTCTCTCTCAGACAGGACACGGGTGTCACAAGGCTTACTATGTTACCAGCCATGCAACTGGCCAGTGGTGGCCATGCGGCTTCCCCCAGATGTCTTCCACAGCCAGGCACCAGGCGGGGACAGGCCAAGACACGCCCAATGCGCGGGGAGAAAGTGCAGCTGGCGGGGCCCTTCCCAACCCCATACCTGTCCTCCCAGCATGTGTAACACAGTCGTGCTGGCGGCGCGCGGTGGGCACAGACGAGGAAGGGTGCCCTGTCCTGAGTCGTCCCCTCGGCTGCAGGGCCAAGTCCAGATTGCGGGGTCCACGGGCAGACAGAATGGGATCTGTGGGATGGAGAGGTGGGGTCCCGGGTCCTCCCCTGTCTGCCTCAGACTGTGAACTCCTTGAGGGCAGGACGCTGCCTGGCCCGGCCTTGCCTCCCTGGGTCCCCGCTGTGGTGAGTACCTGAGGCGGGGCTCCTGGGTGCTGTTCAGTGGCTGGGGGACACAGGGAAGGACTGAGCCAGACTGGCCTTCCCTGTGGGCGGGAATCTCGCCATGTGGAAATGGGGCACACGTGCTTGGAGAACATTCTGGGGTAGCTGGGAGCACACAGGGGCTGCCGGGTCCCATGGGCCATTTCCCAGATCCTGGTTTCCGAATGTGCCCTGAAGGCCTACGTTCCTAACTTGAGCACAGACACCCGTGCCTGAGGACTTTGCAGTCAGGACCCTGCCTCCGGTCATCCCCGCAGATGGACAGGGGCTGGGACCCGGCAAGGGGGGTGGCACGGTGGGGTGGGGCTTTCGGGGTTCAGCGGTCTGGCAAGGGTGCTGGGGAGTGACCAGTCAGCCCCCAGGAGGAGGATTCTGGCTGTGGTGAGTGTGGGGGCAGGGTCCCTGGAGAGAATTACAGAGTCCCTGTGGGGGCGAGGACGCAGACAGGGGGTTTGTGTGGCAGGGCGGCTTCTGCTCCCTGCAGGGAAGGTACCTGTCTCCTCTCCCACCACAGAGCTCACAGGATGCCGAGAGGACTCAGGGACCCTAAGGAGGCCTGTGAGCCCTGGCCTGGCCTGCCCCCAGGTGCAGGAAGGGTCCTGGGCCCCGTGCCCCCTCTGCTTCCCATGTCCCCCTCACTGGCCCTTCCTCCCTTTGGGGTAGATCCTCCTTTCTGTCGGTTTTCCTTCTCCCCCAGGCTCCTGCTGCCTCTTTCTAGTCCCTGTGCTCAGTTCCGCTGAGCTCTGTTGTCCCTGGTCCCCTGTCCCTGCCCCCCCCCAGGGTCTCCCTTCCCTGCATCTCTGCCCCCCTCAGCCCAGGAGCGGGGCATGGGGAGAAGGGAGGGAGGCGGAGCCTCTGGGAGACCAGAGTTGGGCTTTTTCTCCTGCCACATGTTCCCCAGAGCGATTTAAACCACGTTTCCTCCATGTCCCCTGCGTTTCCTATCACTGCTCTCCGCAGGTGCTTAACCTAAAGGACTTTTTCTTGTAAGATCATAGAGAAAAGACCAGAGATAGTGACATAAATAGGCCGACCCCTCCGCAGAGCCAGGATAGCATTTCTGGGCACCTTTGGGCTGTCTGCTGCAAGTCCCCCACAGCGACGCCAGAGCAGGCAAGGCAGCCGAGTCTCGCTTGGCCTTGGGACGGTCCCGGGAACATGATGATCACTTGTTCCAGGATGAATCTGGTTCTTGTTCTGTTCTGGAGCCCGGGCTCCTGCAGTCGCCACGTTCCTTCCCCCACAGTGGGGAAGACAGATGACAGATCGACGGATAGATCAGGAGATCCAGTTGCGGCGGCGAACGGCTAAGGAGCGAGCAGGCAAACATGAAGCTAAAGCAGGCGGGGAGACTGTTTCCAGCCTGTAAATTTGGGGAAGGAGCATATGGACGCTCTTTCTATGCAACTTTCTGTTAAGTTCGAAATAAAATAAAATGTTTAAACAAATAAAAAATAAAATTAAAATGTTCGCTCTCCGTAGGAGGTCATACGGATCCTTTTCTGTCACAGCTTAGGTCGGGTCTTTAAATTGCCCACAACAAGTGAGTGTGGTTTTTACAGCCGCAAGAGTTCGTCAGGAAGAAAAGTCTCCCGAAGCCGTCCTCAGACAGAGCCGTGGTGGCCCCGGGCACGGGAGCCACACACAGAAGCCACGTTCCCCCAGACAGGGTGCGCTACCGTCTTTCGGTCTCCTTGGATCTCCTGAATCAAGAAGAGTTTTGCTTCCGTGTTAAACACTTCAAGGTCCATGAAGAGAGCATTGCCCTCTCTAGGACTCTACTCTCGTGGCCTCATCTAATCTTAAAGCCTCCCAGAGCCCTCCCTTCCTGATACCATCCCACGGGGACAGGGATAGGCTTTCAACATATGACTTTTAGGGGGACACTAAGATTCAGTCTGTGACATTCCCGCAAGATCCCCAAAGACTTTCCAGAACGATGACACCCGGACGGATTTGAGCCTTGCTCCCTCTCCTCTGGAAGTCGGGGAGGGGTGGGGCGTGGCAGGCAGTGGGTAGGTCTTTTGAACAAGGGGGAAGTTTGCATGACAGTTGAGGTCCCTCACCCTCGGGCAAGACTTCCAGTTTCTTGGAAAACCCATGCAAAATGCACAAAAGACACAAAAGTTCCTCCCGGAAACTGCCCAGGTATCAGCTGAGCTGCTCATGAAAAGGACAGAGGGGGGACTCAGATCCCAGATGGACTCCCAAAGCTGACTTTCAAAAGGTATGTGACCCCCAACTGTCCACTTTCTAAATAGGAATGGTGAGGGACAGCCGAGCCAGGGAAAGTGGATGAGGGGGGCACTGCCGACAAGGAGCAGAGTAGAGCAAAGACAGGGAAGCGAGTAGAAGCAGGGCATGGTGGGGGATGGCCCGCAGTCCCTGACCCTGCTGGTGGGTGACCTATGAGCTAAGAGGGGTGGAGATGGGACTGAGTTGGCATGGAAGCCAGGACACAGAAGGCCTTTTTTTTTTTTTTCTGACCATGGTTTAAAAAAAAAAATGCAAAAAAAAAAAAAAAAGCAACACTAAGTACCTTGGTTTTTTTTTTATTTTTAAGATTATTTATTTATTTATTTGACGGACGGAGATCACAAGTAGGCAGAGAGGCAGGCAGAGAGAAAGAGAGAGAGAGAGGGGAGTAAGCAGGCTCCCTTCTGAGCAGAGAGCCCAATGTGGGGCTCGATCCCTGAGCCCTGGGATCATGACCAGAGCTAAAGGCAGAGGCTTAACCCACTGAGCCACCCAGGTGCCCCTAAGATTTTATTTATTTATTTGACAGAGAGAGAGATCAATAGTAGGCAGAGAGGCAGGAAGAGAGTCTGATGCAGGACTTGATCCCAGGACCCTGAGACCGTGACCTGAGCCGAAGGCAGAGGCTTAACCCACTGAGCCACCCAGGCACCCCGAATATCCTGTTCTTAACTGGACAATTCAATGGCATTAAGCACATTCACATGGTTGTATAATAATCCGCACTGTCTCTAGACATTTTTTGTTATCCCAAACTGAAACTCTGTTCCATTACACGCTGACTCTCCCTACCTCCTCCCCTCAGCCCCTGGCAAAATGTCATCTGGTAAGGAAACCTGTGGGACAGTTTCTACTTTGTGTCTGCAAGTCTAAATTTACAATAATGAATTCTGTTCTGTTTTTTTTAAATTTTTTATTTAGAAGGCATGTAGGATTGTAAAATTAGCTACCCAATTTTATTCAGCCACCATGCAAAACCCACAAAAGACAGCCCCAGCTTTGCAAATTTTTGGAGGATTAGGATAGTAGACACTATCTGCCACCTACAGTAGTTTCAACTCTTTTAGCCTGAAATTTCTGACTTATTCTCCAAAGAAAAAGAAATCCCTTTCAGGTCTTTCTTCTACTTTTGCTAGACTGGGCTCTAGAAGCTTCAGGAGCTAGAACCACAAATTCAGAGAGTGACAGTTGTGAAACATTCTGTTGCATACACGAACAGACTTGAAAATTTTGCAAGTTGCATTGATTAAAGATAGGCTGTCTCTTAAATGGAATTGAAAAAGCAATCCTGACCCATTTGGTCCTGCTCTGTCCAAATGACCAAAGACTATTCTGTAACACGTTTTTACTTTTGGGAGATGGCAAACATCAATCTTATGCATATGATACATGTCAGATTAGTAGTTCAAGCGTAAATAAAATAGGATCATACATTACTACTTTTAAGAATATCATGTACATGGGGCGTCTGGGCGGCTCAGTTATTAAGTGTCTGCCTTCGGCTCAGGTCATGATCCCAGGGTCCTGGGATCAAGCCCACATCGGGCTCCCTGCTCTGCAGGTAGCCTGCTTCTCTCTCTCCCACTCCCCATGCTTGTGTTCCCTCTCTCGCTGTGTCTCTCTCTGTCAAACAAATAAAAAATCTTTAAAAAAAAAAAAAAAACCATGTACGTGATAAACCCCCAAGATAAATCTTGTGATGGTTTTTTAGGTAGAAAAAAAATATGGTTTTTCCACTGCTAAGGTAGAGATCTTAAAGAAACCCAAGGGATTAATGGGAAAAAAAACTTATTCCACTAGACATTGATAGCAAAGACCATGTAGGATTTAAAATGTCTGTTTTTTTAAAAACATCCCGGGGCAGAACCTTCCACCGTTTGTGGGGCGCTGTACTCCCCCAATCTGTGGATTAGTTTCACTTGAATTAAGAACATCAAATTAAAAGAAAAAAATCCAGGGGTAATCTTCATGGCTCGGTGGGTTAAAGCCTCTGCCTTCAGTCAGGTCATGATCTCAGGGTCCTGAGATCGAGATCCACATCGGGCTCTGCTCAGCAGGGAGCCTGCCTCCTCCTCTCTCTCTCTCTGCCTGCCTCTCTGCCTACTTGTGATCTCTGTCTGTCAAATAAATAAATAAAATCTTTAAAAAAAATCCAGACTACATACTTTCTGTACAAAGAAAAATAGCAGGTTTCTGGATGACCATATTTAATCATACTACGTGATTTAAAATGAAATCATGTCTTTGGTAAAAAGTTACTTTCTACTTCACTCATTTGTTGATTGCATTCACTTGTGAACTAAGGTTTCTATTTAGCTCGGTTGCATTTATGGCACAAGATCTCATTTTCAAAACAGTGGCACCAATTTCCCTGAAGTATAAACAACACTCAATTTTTAGCAGCCATTGTGTTTTTTAAAAGGTTAACAACTTGTAGAAGAAAATGTTTTAACTATATTTACTTTCTACTTTCTACTCACTATTTACCAGCTATAATATTGAAAAGAAGGGCCCCTGGGGGGCTCAGTTGGTGAAGCTTCTGCCTTCAGCTCAGGTCATGATCCCAGGGTCCTGGGATCGAGTCCCGCATTGGGCTCTCTGCTCAGCGGGTACCTGCTTCTCCCTCTCCCTCTGCCCTCTCCCCCCACCCCAGCTCGTGCTCTCTCTCTCTCAAATAAATAAATAAATAAATAAATAAATAAAATCTTTAAAAAATATATTGAAAGGAAGAATAATCTACTTCCAGGGTGATCTTTCTCGCTCTCCCATTTTACCTCTTACTCAAGGGATTTTCCAGCCCCCTCATTTTGAACCTGGTTGGAGGAAGTGGAGAAGTTTCTGAAAACACACCTGTGTATTTTGGATGGGATTCTGGATTTCAAGTGAGTATAAAGGCAAATCAAAGACAAAGAAATCCTGAGTTCATAGTATGTGCACCGAAAGCTAGGCATGTGAGAAGCAGTACCTATCAAGAACCCACAGAAGATGAGGCATTCTGAGGTCCCTATATGGGCAATATTAGATTCTGTAACAATGGGATAGCAGGAACTTAATCTTTTTTTTTTTTTTTTAAAGTCATTTGTCAACTAGTCAAGCAAACCACACTGACGGCCACTAGCAATTGCATCTCAGGATGAAAACTGCATTTTGTTAACAATGCCTCCCTGAACATCCCCAGCTCTGTCCAGAGATACTTTGTTAAATTATCCTCTTTTTAAAAAAGATTTTATTCATTTATTTGGCAGAGAGAGATCACAAGTAGGCAGAGAGGCAAACAGAAAGAGAGAGAGGGAAAAGCAGGCTCCCCAACGAGCAGAGAGCCTGATGTGGGGCTTGATCCCAGGACTCTGAGATCATGACCTGAGCTGAAGGCAGAGACTTAACCCACTGAGCCATCCACGCGCCCCTAAATTATTCTTATTTAAAATATGTATTTATTTCTCAGAGAGAGAGAGGGAGCAAGTGAGTGCACAAGCAGGCAGAGTGGCATCCAGAGACAGGGGGAGAAGCAGGTTTCCTGCTGAGCAAGGAACCCGATGTGGGACTTGATTCCAGGGCTCTGGGATCATGACCTGGGCCGAAGGCAGTGGCTTAACAGACTGAGCCACCCAGGCGTCCCAATTATTCTTGATGTAGTAGAGGACATAATCACAGCAGGACGCTGGTGTCAAACTACTGCTTCTTGTGAAAACTGGCACAAAGGAGTTGGCAAATTCCTGAAAAGAGCAAATTAAATCACTTGTCAAAAGGAATACTGGACAAGATTAAACTAGCCCAAATCTGAAATTTGCACTAAATTAAATTTAAGTTGTGACCCTATGAAACAAGTTTTGGAGTAGATGTGAAATTTCCTTAGGCTCCCAAATGATCATTTTCACCAATTTCCACCCCAGAAGGCGCTGTGGAATACGCTGATGCCATGAAAGAGGAAACGGAAGATATGTACCCACAAGTTCAAGTGGGTCTGACTTTTCGAAGCCACCAGGAGAAAATAACCCACAGACTGATGTCAAATGGACAAAACTCATCTGAATGCTTTGGGGGAAAAAATGACAACCGGGAAAACACAAGGTGGAGGGAGCAAAGTTAGGGTTCATCTAAAATCTTTAAATCCACATGGCTTTGGCCTATCAAAATATTTTACATTATTTAAAAGGGGAGGGGTCAGAGCATCTGGAAAACGTGCAAATTGTTTGAAAACTCCGCTTGGCAAATGCAGCTTGCAAGCCGCATTCAGATGGTTGCCAAGGGACATAAAGCGGCTTCTCCCCGCCAGTCTTGGTGTCAGGTCCTTCCTCTTCTGTGACACCCAGAGGTCTGCGCTTGGTCCCAAACAAGTGGTCTAGAGGGAAGGGGCTTTGCAGAGCTCTGCGTGTTCAGTTTGACACTGGAGAACTGTGATCGTTTCTTCTCCGGGGACTCCATCTCTGCCCTGCCATACCCACAGGATCTCCCCAACTTCTAATATCTCAGGGATGCTAAGGGTGTTAAGTACGTCCTGCGAGGCATCGGCGTTTTCGAAAGAGACACCAATTTTCTTGAAGTGCAACAGCCCTCTATTTTTATTTTTATTTTTTTATTTTTTTTTAAAGATTTATTTATTTGACAGAGAGAAATCACAAGTAGACAGAGAGGCAGCCAGAGAGAGAGAGAGAGGGAAGCAAGCTCCCTGCTGAGCAGAGAGCCCGATGCGGGACTCGATCCCAGGACCCTGAGATCATGACCTGAGCCGAAGGCAGCGGCTTAATCCACTGAGTCACCCAGGCGCCCCAGCCCTCTATTTTTAATAGCAATCATATTTGTTAAATATGTCTTGGTTCGGATCGGATCCGCCCGGGGGGGTCTCCAGAACCTGCCTTTGACGCCCTGGCCAGCGCCGCCGGCTCCTGCGGCTCGCTGGGTCCGCGCCCACCCTCCGCTGCAGTTCCGGTGGCCGCCGGCAGGGGGCGACGGCGAGGCGGGGGCGCGGGCGCGCGAGCCAGTGGGCGTGCCCGCTCGCCAGCTGGCCCCTCCTGCCGCCCGCCCCGGCGCCAGGGACCCGGTGGTCCGCGCAGTGACTTACTCTCCGCGCCCCGGAAACCTCTGATTGTTAAACAGATCTTTGTCTTCTCATTACCACCGGGGACTGCAGGCCACCATTATGTTCAGTGCTGGGTCTGTTTGTTTAATGCGAATGGGCTTATTTTTGTTTGTTGAAAATCCACACTGAAAAAGCGATCTACTAAGAATATTCCTGACTCTTGGTGCGTGATGGACAAACCGAAAATGCAAGAATGGCCACTAGAATGATGAACGCTTGGAAATATACGGGTGTCCTTCTCTGTGAAAAAACGAGGGCTTTGGGGAGTGCAGGACAGGCACCCTGAGGACATGCTGCTGGCAGCCGGTCGGGGTCAGCTTTCTGGAAGCCAGTGTGGCAAAAGCACCCGCGTTCATCTACACGCGCACTCGGCCCCACCGCCACCCCCGTTTGGGTCCACACTGCAGGAACCAGCAATCCTCAAGATCTCGGTGGTTTGAAACAACGAATTCTCTTTCTTGCTCATGCTAACCGCCCACGGCGGGGAGGTGGGGGGTGTGGGGGGGACACTGCCTTGCGATCCTCCTCCAGATAGGGGGGCTGACCCAAAGCCTCCAGCCTGATCGCTGTTCAGCATCTTGGCAGGGCAGCAGCCCATTACCCCCGGCTTTTAAAGCCTCCACCTGGAAGTGATGTGACACTTCTGCTCACATTTCATTGGCCAAAGCAAATCACCCGCTCACACCTAAACTCGAAGGTGTGGGCAAAGTGAAGCTCCACGAAGCGACAGAAGAAGAAAAACGGGAATGTTCACAAGCAGCGCTGATGGCCGTCGCAACTATCACCGCCGCGCTAAGCCAGCTTCCTGGTGAAGGTTGGAGCCAATGCATCAGCGAAGGAAAGGGAAAGAGGTGTGATCATTGGAAAGAGGAAACAGTTGTCGTTATTTCTAGGTTACAGAAAGACCAGAACAGAGGGAAAGAGCTGAAGACAAAGTATTAATGGTCTCACAATCCTGATATATATATGTGTGTGTGTGTGTGTGTGTGTGTGTGTATATACACACACATGAATGACTTATTTATTCACTTGAGAGAGAGAGAGAGAGAGAGCAGTTGAAGGGGGCGGGGAGCAGAAGAGGAGGGAGAGAGACAAGCAGACTTCCTCATGAGCATGGAGCCCCAGAGTGGATCCGAAGCTCACCACACTGAGATCATAACCTTAGCTGAAATCAAGAGTCTGTCCCTCAAAAGATGTAGCCACCAGGTGTCCCCTGATATATTTTTTCAGATTTGCAGTGTCTTATACATCTGTTTCCGCCTCCCCTCCCCTCCCATCGCTCTCCCTCTCTCTCTCTCTCTCTCTCTCTCTCTCACATACACACACACACACACCAAAAACCAACACCATGGAGCTTCAGAAAGTTAGGAATAAAAATAAATCCTAAAAATGAGCTGGTGGGAGAGGTATATTGCCTCTCCTAACTGAACACAGATCAGATTGACATAGGGCTTCTGGCTGGCAAGCTGCTGTGTTTGCTACTTTTGAATTTCTGTGGTTATTATTACGTTGCATTATCTCTCCAGTTCACAAAAGCAAATCAATGGCTCGAACAAGTTCTTCAAATTGTAAACTAATGATGAGAATGGCAATATAAATTCTCAGAACTCAGCACACATCATGAATAAGTGGTTCTCCAGTGTGGCAAAGAAATAGGGAACCATGTGTTCCGGGACAAGCAAATTTTGGGGTAATTATTGCACACATGCAACCGTAAATGAAAATTGTGACAGTAAGTCCAATGGGAAATCCCTGAAATTTTCACTGATTGTACCAGCAGTGTGTTTGCCCCTAGCCTGCATTATGTTACCATAACATTAAAGCTGGATTAAATAGTAGTCTGAGGCCATAAAAAATATTTTCCATTATCTTCCCCGAAAGCGACCAATCCAGTTTTCCCAGAACAGGACAAACCCCAAATAATGCTTTCTAATGTAAGATTGATTGTTCTTGTTACTAAAGATAACAGAGGAGGCCAGAGGTACAGGGCACCATTCAAAATTGCTGTCCTATTCACAAATGCACAGAAAAGTCAGTCGTACAATTACCAAGAAGCCTGTAAGCCAGCTGCAAAAATAATGATAAAGACTGTGCATGGAGAGCGAGCCAAAAGGACTATTGGCAGAACTCCTTTATCAGATAACACGGTTGGAGGTTACACAACATCAAGAACACACAAAGTAGAAAAGCAATCAGTGCATACACAGGCTAGTGGGTACTTGGCTTTGAGCGAGCCAAAGCTCTCACGTGAGGGGTTATGAAGCAAGCCCTTGGCACATACGGGGTTCAAACGTGGAGGAAAAACGCTGCCTGGCTTGTCATTTTGTTTGTCGTGCCAAAGTATGATAAGAGGCTTTTCATTTATAGATTATTTACTTTGTGAGTCATGTGCTAGCAATGGTGCGTTGGGACTAGTGCCAGAGTTGAGGGAACCACGGCTGCCCTAAGGAAGGTCTCGGCTCTGTGAGTAAAAGAGGTTGCTCCACGCACTGCTTTGTTCACAGAAAAGAGTTGATGGTCAACAAAATGCATCGGGACTTTGATTCAGGGTTAAAGGAAGTAATAATGATAATAATGACAATAATAATAATAATAAAGAATATCTTCAAATCCTGGCAGAGTTAAATGCACATCTTTTCGGCATGCTGTGAGGAAAAGCAGGTAGCGTACAGGTCAGTATGCTTTCATTCAGGGATGACAGAAACCTGGTTCCAAGTGGATTAAGCAATAAGTGGAACTAATTAGATCATTTGTGATGTCAGGGCTCCGGCTCCATTTCGCTGCAGGTGCCTTGGCTCTGTTTGCCTCCTTGCCTTGGCTTCTTTTCAGACCCGCTTCCCTTGTGGTAGAAAAATGGTACAGCAGCATCAAACCCCGCACGTTCACCCCACACCATCCAGGCCAATCCCAAATTCCCCGATAAAGATCTGAAATTCACAAGGATTGGATCGGCTTAGGTCACATGTCCACTTTCCACCAATCACAGTATGGCGCGGGGGGGTGCAGGTGTGGAACCCTCTGATTGCTCCACCCCTGCCCTGATGGCAGAGGGCCAGGAAATCTGGATCAAGAAGAGGGGGGAGGGAGACCTTCTCACTGATAGGAAGCTGTCCTTAAGGTTTAAAAATACTGTTTTATCTTGTAATTTAAAATTGTTGATGAAACTCTCCTTTTTTTTAAACTACCAATTGGTGATCTGTGGTGTGAAAACTTGGAGGTAGTGTGCCTTACGAGGATGCTTCAAGTATCTGATCCCTGACGCACAATCCTTGCATCAAAACTGCTCCTTCATCCATTCCCCTCGTCGTGAATGGAGTCGGTCAATGGCAGGGAGATGGCTGGAAGCACCAGACGGGACTTTCTACTAGGCCATGGCTCTGAACTCTGTGCCTACCGGGCACCAGCCCCACAACGTCAGTGTTCCCTGCAGGTTGTCCTTGCCATGACCGTGCCTCTGTCTGCCTCTTCCTGTTTGTTTCTGCTTCCCCTTCTTCAGTTCCTTCATTCTGTTTCCTCATCAGTCTGGTTTCTCTGTTTGCGCAAGGATTATCCTGGCTGTCTGTCCCAAAGTGGCTCCCTAAACCCCAGGTCTCCTGGACCTTCCAGGTCTAGCAACCAAGGCTAACCTAGAAGAACCACTTCTTCTCGCACGTCTCACTCTCCAGAATAGAGACTCTGATCCGTGCCTCTTGTGTCAGGTGTCCACACCTGGTCCAATTAGCCATGGAAGCCTGGGGGGCCCACTGGTGTGGGGAGGAAGGGGAATGGCAGCAAAGGGCTCAGTAAGTACTTCAAAGAGTTTACATATCCTGTGGAAGACATACTGACTTCCTCCGCAAAGTATACCTTTCATGAAAAGACAGTTCTTCAGGGTGACAGGGATAGTATTGCCCAATTAGTGAAGAGTAGCGCTCAAGCAGACCATGCGGGCTCAGGATAAGCCCCCAGCAGACTGGAAAACTCCTGCTCCCCAGTACTATGAGGGGAGGGCTGGCCGCATCTCTGGGTCTGATTGAAATCTGGGCGACTGCCAAGCTGATTCTTTCAGGAGCTGGAGAAAACCTCCTGGCTGTGACTCAGACTGAGAAGCCTTACACTTCATCACCTGAGCTGTATTTTGTTCCCATATCAGATCCACTGTGTCTTTATGGGATCTCCTAATGACTTCTTCTGTTGTTAGGAATTACTCCTTAGTTTTGTATGAGGCACTGAGATAGGGGGAGACCCTGGGCCCTGTCAAGGTTTGAGCCCATTTCTTTTCCCTCCTTAACCTTAGACCTCAGCTCCTGGTTCCAAAACCTGATCAGCAGTAGTTACCATCACAAAATCAGCTTTCTTATCATCGACACAATCTCCAGGCATTAAACAAGATGCTTGTACAGACCGCAAGCCTGTCTTTCCCTTGTGAAATTTGTCTCTCCTTGCATAAGAAGAAAATAGCAATGGTGGTGGGAAAAATAGGGCCCAAGTTCAAGCCCTAGAGTCACGCTAGATCAATGGGATCTCACTCAAGAGGCTTGTTTCAATGAGCCTAATTCTTGACTGAAAAATTTGTGACAAATCTCCCATGAGGATTAAATTAAGGAAACTAATTTCAAATGATAGGGCACAGGCGACTCTCAAATGCTAGCCCCTTTGCCCTCCTTCCGAGCAGGGATGAAAGTAAAAGAGTACCTAGTCTAGGCTCTATCTCTTACACACATCTTATAAATTCAACCAACATTTACTGAACACCTACCATATACACATCAGAGAGAAATAATGGGGTCATGTGTTTCCCAACAGAGATCTTGGAGAATGTAAAACTTTGTAAATGATGATTGCAAGGAAAAAAAATAAAATCCCATTTTCCTCTCTCTAGAAATGTCCCTGCAACAGGATTCTCCAAAGGATTTGGTCTGCTTTCTTCCATTCTCTCTCACACACCCTTGCTCACCTGATTTGCAACTCCTGGGAGGGGTTGAATAGGAGTCACTATGGAAAGTGGAGTAACAGCTCAATAGAGACCGGTAACTGTAGTTCAGGACCATGAACAGCACCAGGCTTTGGTCTCCTGGTGCAAACAGGTGAGTCCGACTAGCCCATGGCCTTACTACCCCCATTCTGATGGCAGAGTTTCCTGCCTCTCTTAGGCTTGGCTCCTGCTACCACAGACAGAGCTACGCCAGAGCTTGTGTTGTGAACTATTACAACACTCTCCTGGGGGCTGGAAGATGAGTCTGAAAACCCAAAATACCCAGGAGCGCTTTCCATTTGGACCAATGCATGGAGAAAGGGAAAACCCAACTGTCACCTTCTGGGGTAAGCAGATGTAAAGGGACTTGGCATTTGTGGATTTGCCCAAGAGCAAATTCTAAGCCAAGTCACAGTGCTTTTCTGCTTTAAGCCTCCTCTTCAAGCCAGTCAATGATTCCAAGCATGAGAGTTCACAGAGGAATACCCCAGTAAGAGAAGCCCAAAGCCGAGTCCAAGGTATGCCTGATCCTTTTCTGCTGGCCCATATGTGGCACTTGAAAGGGTTGATTTTTCCCGTTCTCGAGACTCTGTTTTTAGAGCGATGCCTCTCATAGTAAAACTGTTCAACTGACATTCCTTCTTCCTTCTACCCCATCACTGAAGGTCTTGAACAAGAGCAAGTCTGGACTACTGCGTTTGTTCTCTTTCTCTCTGTCCTCCTTTCCTTCTGTCTCAAATCTCTGGTCTCACTTCCCTGTCTTTGCCGCCCAAGTCTGTTTCACCATCCTGGATTCTTTTTTTTTTTTTTAATATTTATTTATTTATTTATTTGTTAGAGAGAGAGAGAGAGCATGAGCACAGGCAGACAGAGTGGTAGGCAGGCTCCCCACCAAGAGGCAGAGAGAGAATCAGAGAGGCAGAGAGAGAAGGAGGCTCCCTGCCAAGCAAGGAGCCCGATGTGGGACTCGATCCCAGGACTCTGGGATCATGACCTAAGCCGAAGGCAGCTACTTAACCAACTGAGCCACCCAGGCATCCCACCATCCTGGATCCTTAAACTCCAGTCCCTTAAGCTAGCAATATAGAATTACCTGCGATTCTTCCTGTCCGTCCCTCCCTCCCTTGTTAAATCTGCTAATGAAACCTTTCATCCTTTCATTAGAAGAGTCTCTAAATCACCAGTTCCCCCAATATTTTCTGAACCAAAATATATGTAGGTTGAGGAATAAAGGGATTTTTTTAAAAATGAAGATTTATTTGTTTTTAGAGAGAGCACAAGCGGGAGAAGGAGCAGAGGGAGAAGTAGGGAATCCACAAGCAGACTCCACACTGGAGACACAGGGCTCAATCCCACAACCCTGAGATCACGACATGAGCTGAAACCAAGAGTTGGCCGCTTAACCAACTGAGCCACCCAGGCGCCCCTGAAGAATAGGGTTTTAGTTGATAGTCTGGACAGACAGTTGAAGTTGATGAGGTTATCACATGCAGCCAGCCCATTCATCTCTGGAGACTCCTCTGAGACAGTAAAGATTTAAAAATGAATGAGCCCATAATCAGGAAGAGAAAGGAAGGGAAGTCATAGAAAAGAAAGTAATCTGAGAGACTG
This sequence comes from Mustela nivalis, assembly GCF_964662115.1. NCBI lineage: Eukaryota > Metazoa > Chordata > Mammalia > Carnivora > Mustelidae > Mustela > Mustela nivalis. The sequence continues at coordinate 8,906,759 of NC_139026.1, forward strand.
ATGCTTAGATACACAGAGGGAAATGCAACCCAGAAACAAAGCTGATTTGCCCCCCAGGGACTGCTCACAAAACGGAGGGCAGGGCCCAGGCTCACTGTTTGAGGTCTTGGGTCTTAGATGGATTGCCCCCTGCCTGTGAGAAGATCAGGAAGCCTGGGGGTGGGGGGATATGGGGGTATAAAAGAGCAGGGGCAGTGCCGACCTCCCACTGTTCTGTAACTGAATCAGTCATAGCCCAATGTAACAGCAGAACCACCAGAACCACCACTGTGAAATGGTTTCAATATTGGGGGCCTGAAAGACCCAGCAGCTGAAAAATGCTGATTAAGGAGTGCAGTCAGGGTGGGGGAGGAGAATGGGGGAAATTAAATACAAATACAAAACAATTTCCTTTCAAAATAACTCTGCAAACCAGAATCCCAAAACCTACGAGGAAATGGAATGCTAAGAAAGAAGCCAGCAAAATCAATGCGTGAAGACACTACAGATTAAGTAATCTTTTATATGACAATGACTTTAAAGAAGTATATTGAGAATATTCAATGACCTGAAGGCCTGCTCTGACTCAAGGCTGGGAGACACCTCCTGGAGTTTCTGGGAGGTGGGCTTAACGCCAGACCCCACCCTTGAACCACTGGCACACACGGTATACAAATCCTCTGCTTTTCAGGGCTTGCTGGACTTCTGCCCTTAAGAAAATTCGAGTCAGACCTCAGTCCCAACAGGCTGACTGAGGAAGAAAACGAGGTATCCCTGCTGCCAGAGGGAGGAGCACCAAGTTGAACCCATGCCTAATGGCCCACCCCTCCAAAGACATTCACAGCTCAGCCTCAGAACCTTTGAATACGTTACCTGGTATAGCCAAAGGGACTTTGCAGTTGTGAGTATGCCAAGGATTGTAAAATGGTGAGATTATCCTGGATTATCCAGAAGGGCCCAGTGTAATCACAAGGATCTGTATAAGAGGGAGAAGAGAGGGTCAGATTCAGAAGGAAGAGATGGGACAATAGCACAGGAGGTTAGAGTGATGTGCTTTGAAGATACAGAGTAGGGCCATGGGCCAAGGAATGTAAGTGGCCTCCAGAAGCTGGAAAAGGCAAGGAACGGATTCTCCCCTTGCAGCCTCCAGAAGGAAACTGACACCTTGATTTTACTCCAGTGAAACGTATTTTGGTCTTCAGACCTCCAGAACTGTTATAGACACTTTGTGCTTGTTACATGAGCAGTTGAGAATTAATATGCCTAGAGAAATGGAACTGCTTAGTTTAAAAATAAGATCTAAAATCCAAGTGCTGGGGCACCTGGATGGCTCAGTGGGTTAAGCCTCTGCCTTCGGCTCAGGTCATGATCTCAGGGTTCTGGAATCGAGTCCCGTATCGGGCTCTCTGCTCACCAGGGAGCCTGCTTCCTCCTCTCTCTCTGCCTGCTGCTCTACCTACTTGTGTTCTCTCTCTCTGTCAAATCAATAAATAAAATCTTAAAAAAAAAAAGAATCCAAGTGCTGCATCCACACACATACACAACTTCCTGGAGCACAAAACACGATTTTCAACTAAAAACCTCAGCAGGTAAATGAAAGATTCCTGAGACCCAATTAATGACCCCAAAGATGACAGGCAAGAAATACCTCAAAAACATGGAGAAGAAATCTTTTTTTTTTAAAATGTAATTTATGAGGGAAAAGAGACAGAGTGAACAAAACCAGGAGATCTAATGGACAAATAATAGCTGCTCCAGATGGAGACAAGCATGAACAGATGGAGAAGTAGTCTTAATTGAATACTAGAAGAAAATCTTCCTGAGCTGAGGAAAATACATCCATCAGCTGATTGAAAGGCTCGTTGAGTTCTATCTGGGTTAATGAGAAAGTCACGTATGAGGGCACATCCTGGTAAGACACATATCTCAGAGAAAAAAAAAGAGAAAATCTTCCAGGCTTCCAGGCAGGAGACCTTAAAAGGATGGAGTTGTATCTGACAGGGTTCAGTTTATATTTTGGGATAGAAACCTATATATGGGGAAAAAAAAAAAGAAACCTATATCTGATACTTTCTCTCTCATCCCTGGAATATAGGTGTCCAGGAATTAAGAGATGGAACTAGGAGTGAGTCCTCTCACCATTACACCTAGTAACCTGCTTGCAGAATTTTAACTTCTGGGGTGCCTGAGTGGCTCAGTGGGTTAAGCCGCTGCCTTCAGCTCAGGTCATGATCTCAGGGTCCTAGGATCGAGCCCCGCATCGGGCTCTCTGCTCGGCGGAGAGCCTGCTTCCTTCTCTCTCTCTTCCTGCCTCTCTGCCTGCTTGTCATCTCTCTCTGTCGAATAACTAAATAAAATCTTTAAAAAAAAAAAAAAGAATTTTTACTTCCCTCCCCCCAACTCTGAGCTCTGTATATTTGGAAGTCTCGCTTCCTAAGAGAAGAATATTTCTACCAGAGGGCACAAGTATAGTTTCATTAAATGGGAAGTTGGATTGCTACCAGCCGATTTGAGTCTTCCTTACACTAAATCAAGAGGAGAAGAAAGGGGTTACTCTATTACCCTAGGGAATTGATCTTGATTACAAGGTGAAATTCGTTTGCTGCTACACAGTGGAGATGGAGGGGACTGTATCTGTAAACCCAGAGGATGTTCTGGGATGTCTCTTAGTACTTCCATGTCCCATTGTAAAAATGAATGGAAATCTACAGCGTTTCAAAAGGCAGAACCACTAAGGATTCAGAGACTTCAGAAAAGAAAATTTAGCATGCCTCATCAGGTAAAGAATCCTATCCAGCTGAGAAGGAAGGATATGTAGAATGAAGAGGGGAAGAAGGAGTTAGAAGTGTCAACCACAGCCTCATGACCAGTCACAGAAACAAAGACTGAATCAACTGTGAATATTTTCTTCCTTGCTTGCTCTATAATACGTGTGTTTGTGTATATTAACCATTTTTTCTTCTCCCTTCCCGTTATTACTTTATGTGACTTTTATTGGAGGTTGACTTTCTAATTTCATATTTAGGTAACAGAATATTCAGGCAGGACTGTAATTGGATTCAAGAAGTTATTAGTTGACCAGAGATGAATATAACCCCTTGGGACTTTGTGTCTTCTCATTTTGGGGAGAGACTGAGAATGTCTTTTTCGTATGAAAGTAGTTGTATCATGTTAAATGGAAACATAGAGTTATTTTCTTATTGCATGAAGGTATGTGTAATGGTGACTATGAATGCTAAGAAGCCAACGAGAAGGACTGCCACAGAAAGTAATGTCTCCCAGCTCTAAAGGCACCCTTCTATACTCAGCTTTGTGATGGGGATATGGGACTCTAAACCATATTACAGCTTGGTCAGCTGGTGCCATGCTAGACTCTGCCAGTAGGGGGCACTAGGGGAACAGTAGGAACCCAGGAGAGGGGAAAAAGGGGCTGGCTACTTTTCATCTGCTTCTTACTTGATTCCCATTAGCTTGCTTTTCCTGTGAGAGTCACCTAGCAGGTCTTTCTACCACAGCGGCTGAGCCCAGTTTGAAATAAGTCCAACACCTGCAGACCACCCTCTTCATGCTCCTCATGCATAATCCAAAGACACTAGCACCAGCCAGCCTGGGTTCCCTCCTAGGAAGTCTGTTTTCCAACCCTGGAGGACTCCTCCAGACTGAGCAACACTTGCTCCAGCCTGATAGGACCTCTTCTTCAGAGATCTGAGTTTCTCCTCTATGAGGCCCCTCCTCTAAGTCACTAAATTTTAATAATTCCAACATCTTCCCTTTGTTTCCCCAACCCTAGGAGTGACAGCTGCATCATAAATTTACTTCCTCCGTATCTTAAAAGGATCTCTTTACCCTTTCAGTTACCTAGTCAGTGCTTTTATACCTAGTTAACAATTCTTTCTTTTCAATTCTCTTGGCTCAAATAATGTGTAGTTTTTATTCCCTGAATAGACCCAACTTACATACTATTCATTCAATGTCTTTAATGATTATAGGACTATTCATGTTTTCTACATCTTCTTGAGTCATTAGTAATAAGACATGTTTTTCTAAAAATTTGTCCAGTATAAAATTTCAGATATATTGGTATAAATTTGTTTATAATATCCCATTATTATCTTACAGATATCAGCAGCTTCTGGAGTTATATTCTCCTTCTTCCATTCTTATTATATTATTTGCATCTTCCCTCTTTCTCTGGATCGGTCTCAGCAGAAGTTTATTGAGTTCATTGGTATTTAATTTTAGTTTTTTTTTTTTTAAAGATTTAGTTTATTTATTTGACAGACAGAGATCACAGGTAGGCAGAGAGAAGGAGGGGGAAGCAGGCTCCCGGCTGAGCAGAGAGCCCGATGTGGGGCTCGATCCCAGGACCCTGGGATCATGACCCGAGCCAAAGGCAGAAGCCCTAACCACTGAGCCACCCAGGTGCCCCAATTTTAGTTTTATTTTAAATTTTTATTTTACTTCCAGTCAGTTAATATAGTGTTATATTAGTTTCAGGTGTACAATATAGTGATTGAGCATTTCCATACCTCTCCAGGTGCTCATCACAAGTGCACTCCTTAATTCCCATTGTCTGGTTCCCCCATCCCCCACCCCCAACCCTCTGTAACCATCAGTTGTTTCTCTATAATTAAGAGTTAATAAGTATTTTTAAAGACTTAATTGTTGTATTTGTATGTCTTCTACTGTATATTCTATCTTTCATTAATTTCTGCTCTTAATTATTTCCTTCCTTCTCTTTTTTCAAGATTTTATTTATTTATTTGACACAGAGAGAGAGAGATATCCCAAGTAGGCAGAGAGGCAGGCAGAGAGAATGGGGGAAGTAGGCTCCCCACTGAACAGGGAGGCCGATGCAAGGCTTGATCCCAGGACCCTGAGATCATGACCTGAGCCACAGGCAGAGGCTTAACCACTGAGCCACCCAGGCGCCCCTTCCTTCTCTTTCTCTGGGTCTATTTTGCTGTATTTTTTTTACTAACTTCTTGATATGAGGAAATCATTAATTTCAGTTTCTTATTTTCCAAAATGAAATTAAGGCTATAAATTTTCTCCTATGTACTATTTTAACAGCATGTCACAAATTTTAATATGTGGTATTTTTATATTCTCTTTCAGCTCAATGTTATAATTTCATCTCCGACTTTCAGATTATGTGAAAGTAAGCATCTTAATTTCCAAATATGTTAATAATTTATTATATTTTTATTGTCTGTTTATAACATAAGCAATACAACCACAAAAGGTGATCTGTATAATTTCAATTGCTGATATATGTTGAGGTTTGCTTAGTGACATACGGTGAATTTTCACAAATGTTCCACAGAAGCTTGAAATGAATGTGTATTTTCAAATTCCTGTCCAAAAATTATATAAATTAACATTCAGTCATAGTTGGTAATTATATTTCATAGCTTTTACTTCCTTACAGGGTTTTTTTCTGCTTGATCTGTCAATGATAGCGAGAAATGTGCTAGCCTTTTCCACAGTGGCGATGGATCTGTCAAGTTTTTGTTGCCAATTTCTGCTTTACTCATCTTTAAGGTTATCTTAAAGAAATAAATTTTGAATTGACTTGACTTCCTGGTAAATTGAATATTTGATCACTACGTAGTTACTCTCTCTATTCTTAGTAATGGCTCTTCTTTAATGAATATTTTACCTCATGTTAATATAATTTAAATAGTTTATTTTGGTACACTTTTTCCATCTTTTTTGTTTTTAAGGTTTCTGCACCCTTTTATACTGAAGACATCTCTTAGAGAGCTGGAAGGAGATAGGTGGTTAATAATACATTTTGAAAATTTCTGTCTTGCTCCACAGTGGGGCTCCTTGCTCAGCAGGGAGCCTGCTTCTTCCTCTCTCCTTGTGTACTCTCTCCCTTTCTCTCTCTCAAATGAATAAATAAAATCTTTAAAAGAAAAAAAGAAAGAAAATTTCTGTCTTTACCTGGTGAGTATAGTCCATCTATTTCTGTGATTATTGGTAAATTTGGACTTATTTCTACAATCTTATTCTTTCCCTTTGCATTTTCTATTTGATGCTTCTTTGTTTTTCTTTCTTGGACTCTTCTTTTCTTTTCTTTTTTTAATGACTGAGTTTTTCTTTGTTTTATTTTCCTATTCTTATTTTCTATTTCTATTTGTATTTTCTATCTTATGTATTCTCTGATTTATACATTTAATTCATTTTTAAGGATGATCTTTGAAATTATACTACACATACATAATTTACAAAGTCTAAAATTAAGCAATATCTTATTCTATCCTCTCCCGAACAATCCAAGAAACTTAGAACCCTTTAACATTGATTTACCTCTCTTTAATTATAAGCTATTGTTAATCAGTATTATATGAGTTCTAAACTGTGTTACCCCTTGAAGAACCAACTTTCAGCTATGTCGGGTTTTTAACCACTTGTTTGTTTTCTTTTTCTTTTTTCTAACTGGTATCTTTATTATTTTTTTCTTCTGCATAGTTGGGTTTAATATGCTCTTATTTGTTTAAATTGTTATGGTGGAAGCTTAGATTATTGATTTTAAACTTTTTATTCCTTTTCCAATATTAACATGTAAATTTTCCTTTATAAGCTATGTAGCTGTAAGGTATACGTTTTCCTCTAAGCATTGCTTTGCTTCCACCCCACAAATATTGATAAATATTGATGAAAACTAAAAGGAAAATAGAAAAACTATAAATTAGAGTTGGAGACTTTAATATTTCTTTCTCAGTAATTGATAGAACAAATAGAAAAAATCAGTAAAGATACAGTAGATTTGAACAACACTATCAACCAAAGCAATCTAATTGACACTTACAAAACATTACATCCACAAACTAAAACATACATTTTTTCAAGTTCTCATGGAACATTAACCAAGTTAGCTGTATACTGGGGCACAAATCATGTCTCAATAAATGTAAAGGGATTGGAATCATATAGAGTATGTACTCTGACTAAAATGCAATTAAATAAGAAATCAGTAACAAAAAGAAACCTAGAAAATCTCCAAAATTGGAAATTAAGCAACACACTTCTAAATAATTCTTAGAGGAGGTCACAAAAAAATTAGAAAGTATTTTGAACTGGAAGTAATCCAAAGCCCAGGTAATTTCTCTTGATGAGTGGAAAAACCTACCCATATCTTGACCAGGTGCCTGCCTCTGGGAAAGAAGCTGCCATAGGTTACCCACTCACCTGTGAAGGACCCATTATTTTTTTCTTTTAAAAAAATTTTTTTTAAAGATTAATTTTTTTTATGAGAGAGAGAGAGAGGGAGAGAGGACAAACAGGGGGAGATGCAGAGGGAGAGAGAGAATCTCCACCAGACTCTGCACTAAGCCAGGAGTCTTACACGAGGCTCAACCTGGACCAAAACCAAGAGTTGGATACTTAACAGACTACCCCATCTGGGTGCCCCCGATTATTTTCTGTAAATTTGGTTCATTGGGACTTTCTGACACACATTGCCCCTTGTTAGGCCAGTTTTTAAAATATGTTTTTAATTCTATTTAGGTTTTTATTGTTGTTACTAATGGAATGAAGTCTTTTTTGTTTTTGTTCTTCATTAACAGATGTGAAATGCTTCCACTGTATTTTTTTAAGATTTATTTATTTATTTATTTATTTGAGAGAGCATGAGCAGGGAGAAGAGGGGAGAAGCAGGCTCCCTGCAAGCTGGGTCTGGATCCCAGGACTCTGAGATCATGACCTAAGCTGAAGGCAGACATGTAACTGACTGAGCCAACTCTGTCCCCAGCTTCCAGTGTATTTCTTGAATCTGTGGATTCATCTCTCTTTCATCAGTTCTGAAATTTTTATTGCTATTTTCTTCTCAAATTGTGCCTCTTTTTTGAACTCTCTGTTCTTTCCTTTGAGACTCTGAACAGACCTTTCTATTTTGTTTCCATATCTCTCAACTCCTCTTCCATGTCTTTTTAATTTTCTGTTCTTGATTGTGGGGAATTTCTTCAGAGATCTGTTTCAGTACACTAATTCTCTCTTCAGTTGTATTTAATATGCTGCTTAATCCATTCAATGAATATTTGATTCCAATATATTTTTCATTTTAAGTTTTATTTGTTTATTTTTTCCAATCCTCGTTTTCATTACTTATAGTTTCTTGACACTCATTCATGTGTGTATGTGTATCCTTCATTTCATCAAATGTGTTAACAATAGTTTTGTATAGAATCTTAATCTGAAATTATATATCATTTCCAATATCTGCAGTCACTAGTGGTCTACATGTTTTTATGTTTTGTTTTAAATAGATTTTATTTATTTATTTGACATAGAGAGAGACAGTGAGGGGGGAATACAAGCAGGGGAAGCAGGAGAGGGAGAAACAGGCTTCCTGCTGCGCAGGGAGACTGAGGTGGGGCAGTCTCAGGACCCTGGGATCATGACCTGAGCCAAAGGCAGACACTTAACAACTGAGCCACCCAGGTGCCCCTGCATGTTTTTATGTTTGCTCTTTTCCTGACTCTAACTCATACTGCCTCAACTTTTTGTATGCTTTGAAATCTCTGATTATGAGTTCTTTGGTAAATTCAATCTGTGAAAATCCCACTGAAGCTTTCACTTTGGTCAATTGGATTATACTTTATGTCCTGTTTGTGGTTGCCAGAGACTCTATGCAGTAACAACGACAAGAGCCAGATAGCTTCAAAGCTAATGTAGAAAGAAACAAATGACCTGCAGGGGAATAATGATGCCTAATTTCTTCACAGCAAACCAGAAGCCTTGAGCTACCTACAAAATCATGAAAAAGAATTGTTTTTCCAGTGAAACAATCCTTCAATAATGGGAGCAAAATAAGGACACTTTCAGACAAAAACTGAGTTTACCAACAGCATACTCTCATTCTAGAACTTCTTAATCTTAAAAATGCTTATCGTAATGTCTGTAATTAGTCTAAAATATTTCATTATAAAAAAGTTGTCTAAGTGTATAGAAGTGGTCATTTGGCATTGTGTTAGGAGACACATTTCGGGGGCAGGGAACACTTCTGCTAGCCCTATCTAGACCAATAAGCCAGGCTTGCTAATTAATAAATTGAATGGCAGGAATTCGTTTTCAGTAACCAAGTTAACAAATTGATAAATAGCATGATGACAGTTAGTAAAAGACTCTCATGGTAAACTAAAGGTATTTAAGTTATGTTAATTTGACATTGAAACCAAACCATTTGGGAAGTTGGGGCAACTATGGGAAGCAGCAAGCCAGTCTCTGGATATTTTGGTTGAGTTTGGAGATTGTGTAAAGGATAATGAAAATAAGATAAAGAGACAATGAGGTGAAGGATGTTAAGGAGATAGTATGAGGAGAAGGATGGAATAAGAGCTAAAGAGTAAAATCTTAGGAGAAAACACAGGTATATATTTTCATGACTTAGGATAAAGCAATGGTTATTTATTTATTTATTTTTAAGCAATGGTTTTTAAATAGGACACCAGAAGGACAAATAACAATAACAACAACAACAACAAAACAGACAAATTGAGCTTCACCCAAATTCAAAACTTCTGTATTTCAAAGGACACTATCATAAAAGTGAAAAGATGAGCCACGGAATGGGAGAAAATACTTGCAAATCATATACCTAAAGGTATTGTCTCTCAGCTCTAATTCACCATTCTATACTCAACTTTGTCCAATATCCAAATATGTAAAGAGCTCTTAGAACTCAACAACAAAAAGACAACACAATTTTTAAAACATGCAAAGGACTTGAAAAGACATTTTTTAAAGAAGATAAGATTTTACAATGAAAATAAGCTTAGGGGGCGCCTGGGTGGCTCCATGGATTAAAACCTCTGCCTTCGGCTCAGGTCATGGTCCCAGGGTCCTGGGATCTAGCCCCACATCAGGCTCTCTGCTCAACAGGGAGCCTGCTTCCTCCTCTCTCTCTGCCTATCTCCTCTACCTACTTGTAACCTCTGTCTGTCAAATAAATAAATACAAATCTTTAAAAAAAAAAAAAAGAAAGAAAATAAGCTTAGAAGGTAAGTGTCATCTTACACAAATGAAAAAAAAAAGATGTACAAATGTTCAATAAGCCTATGAAAAGATGTCCAACATGAATAGTTATTAGGAAAGTCCAAACCAAATAATGATAAGATACCACTTTAAACCCACAGAGACATCTATAATCGAAGACAGACAATATCAAGTGCTGGTGAAGATATGGAGAAATTAGAATTATTGTATATTGCTGGTGGGAATGTGAAGTGGTTCAGCTGCTGCAGAAAATAGTTTTTCAGTTCCTCAAAAAGTTAAACATGGAATTACCCCAACAATTCCGTGCCAAGGTATATACCCAAAAGACTTAGAAATAAGTATGCAAATAAATATACATGCACTCATTTTGTACAGCACTAAAATAGCCAAAAGGTGGAAACAACCCAAATGCTGCTCAGTGGATGAATCGATAAACAAATTGTAGTATATGGTAGGATATTATTTGGCCATAAAAAGGAATGAAATACTGACACCTGCTACAACACGGATAAACCCAGAAACATTATCCTAAGAGAAAGAAGCCAGACACAAAAAGTCACACATCGTATGTGTAAGGACCTATTTAGCCAGAGCGACTCCGTCTTGGTTAAATAGCCATTTTGTTGTCTGTACAGTAAAACTTCAATTGACACCCCCCCCCCCAAGAGAAACTTACTTAGAAACAAGTCTGGGAAACCAGTAAAATGTAGTCGGCTAGTTCCTGATAACAGAGCCCAGAATACGAGGACGAGTCAGGCCAGATGGAGACATCTAATCAGTATGAAGTACTGTTTGTAACAGTGAGAAGGTCTTGCCCAAACCTAAATGACTCCATCTTGGGAAGGACGAAGATCTTACTATTCACACTGAATATGTTAACTGACTAAGCCTTCCCAGAAAGTACTGTTTGTAACAGTTCCTGGTATGGGGGTGATCTTGAATAACAAGTCACCAGACCAGATGGAACTAGCCAATCAGCAAGAGACACACAAACCCAGTAGGTGAGATACCAAGATATGGGTTGCAGTTTTACCCAATAAAAGGTAGCCTGTAAGATTGGGAGGGGTCGCTCTCTTCAGAGACAGCCGTGGCTGGTCAGTCTGACTTCTAATGCTTAGCACAGAATAGAGCTTTGCATAACTTTCACCTTGTCTCAGTGTCGTTCCCCTGGCCGATCAGTCTAACTTCTAATACTTGTCATAAAATAAAGCTTTAAATAACTTTCACTTTGTCTCAGTCTCGTTTCGTTTAATAACGGACCTAACAGTATGATTGCATTTATATGAAATATCAAGAACATGTAAGCCCATAGAGAGAGAAAGCAGATCCGTGGTTGTAGGGTTTGGGAATGAGGAGTAAATGCTTAATGAGTATGGGGTCTCCTTTGGGGGTGATAAAATGTTTTGAAACCAAATAGAAGTGGGGGTTGTCCAATACTGTGAATGTACTAAGTGCCACTGAGTTGTTCACTTTAAATGGTTAATTTTATGTGTATTTCACAACAATAAAAAAGGCAAGTATTTGTCAAGTTTGGTAGAAACAAAATCTAAGTTTGAAAATAAAAGAATGAAAAATACGTAAGAGGAAAGTATTAACCCAAAGATAGCTGGTGTACAAATACGTAGGTTTTCAAAAATCTTTTATCGAGCTAAGAGAATTTCTTTGTATTCTTAGTTTGCTTGGAATTTTTTTAAAATCATAAAGGGAGGTTGAATTTTATCAAACACTTTTCTACATCTATGGAGATGATCATGTGGTTTTTCTCTTTCTATCGGTCAATGTGATGAATTACATTACATGATTTTTCTGAAGCATTCCTGGGACAAGTCCAACCTGGTCATGATGTATTACCTTTCATATGTTTATGAAAAACTTGACCTACATTTCCTTTATTTACAATAGCCTTTGGTTTAGACATCAAGATTATGCCAACTTCCTAAAAAAATGAATTAGGGAGTACTGGCATTTTTTCTCCTCTCTGGAAGAGTTTGTGTTAGATTGAAACTATTCAATCCTCAAATATTTGGTGAAACTCCCTGTTTGTTTGTTTTTGTTTTTTTTTAAATCTGGTTCTGGTATTTCTTTGGTATGGAGATTTTTGATCACCAACTTCATTTTTGGGATGGTTTCTATTTTTCACATTTTAAATTTTTTCTAGAGACAAATTTCATTACTTGTAAATGTGGAAAAACTGTGCATTTGATTTAAAATTTCAAAGTATTGCCCAAAAGTTGCTCATAATATCCTTTACTATATTTTTAATTTATTCTTTGTCTGAAGTCATGTTTCTTTTCAATTCCTTTCAATAGTTTGTGGGTTCTCTCTTTGGTTTCCCATGAGATCTACCAGATGTGTGGCAGTTTTATTACTCTTTTCTAAGAACCAGGATTTGGCTTCATTATTCACATTTATTTTATGGTTGTTTCTGTGTCATTTATTTCTGCTCTTATCTTTTACATTTCCTTTTTCCCACTTTCTTGGGCTTTATTCAGCTGTTCTCTTGCTAACTTCGTAGGTTGAATGTTTGGCTTGTCAGGTTCTCAGCATTTTTATCTCCTCTAAGCCTCTTGCATGTTCTGATATGTGAAATTTTTATTATTGTTCACTTCTGGTATATTCTGAAGCCAATTCTTTCATTTTTACCCAGGAATTATTTAAAGAGAGTTTTTTTTTTTAATATCTATATATTCTTGTGATTAACTTCTTGAGTTACATGGTGGTCAGAAAATGTTATTTGTTCAATCCAACTTTTTGAGCAGTAACCAAAGATTGCATTTTGGTGAGATAAATGATCAATTTTCATAAATGTTCCAGGTGTGCTTGAAGAGAATGTAATGTCTCCAGTTACTTGGTGAAACGTTCTAGGCATCCCCATTATGTGATCCCTTGCAATCCTTTAACTCCTGTCTTCTCTACCCTTTTGTTTGCTTGTTTGTTAGGGTTGTTTGCTCCAGCTAATTACTGGGTGAAAGGTGTTAGATGTTGGAAAAGCTGGAGACCGAAGGATGAGTTAAACTTCCAAGGAAATCATCAGACACATCCAGAAGACAGAACGTTCTACAAAACAGTAGCTTAGCCCCTTCAACTAATGTTAGGGAAATAGGGACTGTTCTAAAGTTAAAGAGATTTTTGGGAATGTAAACAGGTTGGACCCTGCATCCTGATTTAGAAAAACCACAGCATTTGGGGGACAATTGATTTGGGACCATCTAACTCCCGGGTCCCTTCTATCTTGGTCCAAGGGCATCCAAGTGTCCTTCCTTTCTAGATGGCCAGTGCTTTGGTTGTGCCAGAGGACAGCTGACATCATTGTCAAACTATTACAATGATAATAGACACTTCTGCTGCTATGATAACAAAAGTTGGTCCCCAGCACCTAGTATCTGGTAAATGGAAGACACTTGAAAATATTATTTTGAGTGACTCACCAGTGGACTTCAGAAACAGATTGTGTGGTAGGTCTTGCTCTCTCTAAAGACTCTGATGAGGGGGTAACCTCTCCCCTGTGTCCCCTCCCTTGTTTCACAAAACCTAGAGCAGGTTTATCATCACTCATACTCTCTCAGTAATCTGTTCGTGGGCCTGCCTCCTCTACTGTACAGCTAACTCCTCAAGATCAGAGACTGCCTAATTTCCCTGGGTCTCCCCAGCATCTAGCCTGGCTAGCGAGCAAACAAAATCAGTAGGACCATGGAACCCAGCCTCTGTCTTGGCTCTATATTTGCAAAATTCTGGACCCAACTCCCTTACCCCCTTCATCTCTCTTATTCTAGTCTATCAGGGAGGGAAAAACATTATGTACAAGCCCAGCCCTGACAGTGGGAAGGAGGGCAGATGGCAGAGGATTTTTGTGGCCAAAATATGACTATATCTGTCCAAACGGGGAAATTTCAGGGTATGGAAATTCCCCAGCTAGGACGGGAAAAGGCTCCTCCCTGGCCAGTTCTCCCAGCAGCAGGTGAAGACAGCTTCATTTTTGGGTATGAGGCTGTGCTACATCCTCAGGGGGTCCCCAGCAGAATGAAACCATTGTTCAGAGAAGTCGGGGAGCCCCGAGGTTTGCAGAGAAGTGAGAATCTGCAGCTGGACCTGATGGAACAAGATCAGCTGTCTATCCTCCTCTGACGTTTAAGACCTTCTTGAAACTCAGGCTACTAGACATATTCTAAGAAGATAATTGGGCAAATGCAAGAAGATGTGTGCTTAATGGTCTTTGTCACAGCTTCTCTGTAATTAAAAAAAAATGGAAACAACATCTAGATCCATCAATTTGGGATGGCATTGATGAATAATGCTCAACTGAACAGTGGACTACTACATAGTAATAAGGGGTAATGAGAGATCCATATTCATTGGTATGGAAAGAGAGACACGATACATACATACATACATAGAGACTAAGACATACGTGTGTGTGTGTGTATATACATATATATATATATGTATATATATATATATATATATGAAGAGGATTCCAGAAGGTCAAGCTGTACCAAATTTCACCAAAGATTATCACTGGGTAGTGGAATTTAGGATGATTTTTATCTTCTCATTTACATTTTATGTTCTATTTAATTTTTTACTGTGAGCATATGTGGTTTTTTCCTACCAGGAAAAATAAAGTCATTGACATCTTGGAATACAAAGAATGCACTGTTGGCATTTTTGAAATGTTTAAAGAGAATACTTTCTCCATATACACGTATGTCAAATCATTATGTGGCACACCTACAACCAACACGGTGTTGCAGGTCAGCTCTATGTCAGTGAAAGAAAGAGGTGGTCCACAGGCATGATATTCTATTCTAAACATGGTAAAACTTCAGTGCACTGCTTGCCCTGTTTTTGCACCCTTCCGTGCAGGTTCTATTAAAACCTGGAATTTAAGCCTGAGATTTGTTTCTCTTTTAATGATGCTGCTTCCACGTTGAAAATTCTGAACAATTGCAGCACGCGGAAATAGTTAGAGTGGGGGCCCGGTGTCAGACCGCCTGGGTTCAATCTGAATCAGGTTGTGCTCTAGCTCTGTGATCCTGGCTGGGTCATGTAATCCTACTTTGACTCATATTAAAATCTAGGGTGATCAAAATAACCTACATCATAGGATTAAGGATCACTGTGAAGGTTCAGTGGGTTGATAAAGTTACAGAGTTACAGTTACAGTTACTTAAAACAATGCCTGGTGTAAAGCAAACACTCAAAGGTTTTCATTTTACTTTTCATTAAAATTCACAGTCACATCATCAATTATGTGAATTTACTATACATTTTATCAGTTTACTCTTAAATTGCACATCTCCCGTTTTGGATACCATTCTCTTTCTTCTGGAGTATATCCTTGAAAAACTTTTTCCCTAAATATTGACTAGGAGTTAGCTTTGTTTGTCTTTGCATGCAAAAAATTGTCATATTTTGCTACCATCCTGAACAAAATTTTTCATGAGTCTAGATGGGTTAGAAATTATATTCACTGGGGCACCTGGCTGGCTCGGTCAGTAGAGTGTGCGACTCTTGATCTCGGGGTTGTAAGTTCAAGCCCCATGTTGGGTGTAGAGACCCCTCAAACGTAAAAAAATAAATTGAATTAAAATAAAATTTAAAAAATAAAGAGATTATGTTTACCTAGAAGTCTGTAAATGTCTTTCCTCTGTCTAGCATTTCATATTATAGATGACACTAGATTTTAGGTGTCCAGAAAGGCCTAGGATTGACAGCTATTTATTGACATTTCAAAGGGCATAAAGGGAAATCCTTACAATAACCGAATTCTAGAAGAGTGAGAATGAGGGGATGGGAAGTGTCCTGGCATCGGAGGACAATGCATTTCTGTGTTTGTAGGGTGTTTGTGGCCATATTGGAAAAAAGGCATGAAATGGGTGCCATGGGACTTGCCCACTGGTGCTTCTGCCATCTCCAGAGGAATAATATTCTGGGGCTAGCATGCTGGTCCAAGGAGGATGAGAGACAGATGAGGCAAACGAGGACCCAGCCAGCCACTAGAAGCCAACCCTACCCTGAATCAGTTGACTCCTAGCTGACTCTAACAGTATAAGCAAGCTGTTTCAGCCCAACCTATGGGTAAATAACTTGGGGTATATCTTTCCAACTGAAATAGGATACTACTCGGCACTAAAAAGAGGAAAATATTGGTAAACACAGCATGGATGAATCTCAAAATAACTATGCTGAATCAAAGAAACCAAACAAAAACTATTATGTGAAACAATTAAAACATACAGCCAAGGGGCGCCTGGGTGGTTGGTTAAGTGACTGCCTTTGGCTCAGGTCATGATCCCGGAATCCCGGGATCTGAGTCCTGCTTCGGGCTCCCAGCTCCATGAGGAGTCTGCTTCTCCCTCTGACCTTCTCCCCTGTCATTCTCTCTCTCACTCTCTACCAAATAAATAAATAAAATCTTAAAAAAAAATTAAAAAATAAAACCCCCTACAGCCGAGTGATGCAAGGTAGATCAGGAATTGAATGGGATTTGGGGGAGGCGAGGGGTGGGCTGGAAGGAAGGGTTACCAAGGATCCTGAGGACAGTTTTGGAGGTGACAGATGTGTTCACTGTCTTGATTGTGGTGATGGTGTCACAATTGTATGTATATGTCAAAACTCACTGATTGTACACTTGAAATATATGCAGTTTATTATATGTCAATTGTACCTCAACAGAGCTGTGTTTTAAAAAAAATAAATGGGGGCTGTTTGGGGGCATCTGGGTGGCTCAGTGGGTTAAGCCTCTGCCTTTGGCTCAGGTCATGATCCCAGCGACCTGGGATCGAGCCCCACATGGGGCTCTCTGCTCAGCGGGGAGCCTGCTTCCCCCCCAACTCTCTGCCTGCTTCTCTGCCTATTTATGATCTCTCTCTCTCTGTGTGTGTCAAATAAATAAATAAAATCTTTTAAAAAAATAAAAAGAAAATCACGTAGAACTATACTGGGCACACAGCAGGCCTTCAATGAACATTAGCTAGCAATGTCTTGAAGTTTGAAGGTCTTTAGGCATTTAAACATCTTAAGAGCCAAAGAAATACAAAATCCAATCAATGATTTAGAAACTAAGTTTGCAGATGACCATCAACAGAGGAAAGAATTAGGTAATGATAGGACTCAGTCCCACAGTTATGCACCAAGGCCATCTAAGGGCTCTGAGATGACCCCACACGGAAGGTCTAGAGATAAGCATCTACACGTAGTGCTTCCATCAGGGGCATGGGCGAGGACCCAGCGTAGAGATCTTGGGTCATTATGCAACATCAAACAGCTGAGGTGGCATCCTCAAAAATTTCTCAAATGACCTGACGATTTCCCTAGTGACTAAGTATTTTTTACTCCCCAGGAAGACTTACAGATGTAAAAAGATGTAAAAGATGTAAAAAAAACAAAAAGGAAAAAAAGATGTAAAAAGAACAAACACTGAAGTGTTAATATTTGTATGTTAACGTGGTTTTGTTTTATATTCTTGTCATGTTTGTGAAAACTTGTTTTTTTAGAATAACAGACTACCTTGTGATTCCAATTTAATATACATAACTGAGGGCTCCTGGCTGGCCAGTCAAAGGAGTGTGCAACTCCTGATCTCAAGGTCGTAAGGTTTGAGCCCCAGACTGTGGGTAGAGATTATAAAAAAAAAAAAAAAATGGGGACACCTGGCCCAGGTCATGATCTCAGCGCCCTGGGATCCAGCTCCGTGTTGGGCTTCAGCCGGGAGCCTGCTTCCCCTTCTCTCTCAGCCCGGAATCTGCTTGTCTCTTTCTTCCTCCTCCAACCCCCCACCAGCCACTTGCACACATGTGCATGCTCTTTAATAAATAAAAATCTTAAAAAATAGGGGGCGCCTTGTGTTTCAGTCATTAAGTGTCTGCCTTTGGCTCAAGTCATGATCCCAGGGTCCTGAGATTGAGTCCCACATCCGTCTCCCTGCTTAGCAGGAAGCCTGCTTCTCCCTCTCCCACTCCCCCTGCTTGTGTTCCCTCTCTTGCTGTGTCTCTCTCTGTCACATAAATAAATAAAATATTTTTACAAATCTTTTAAAAATTAATAAACTTAAAAAAAAATAAACCAGGGGTACCTGGGTGGCTCAGTGGGTTAAGCCTCTGCCTTCGGCTCAGATCATGATGCCAGGGTCCTGGGATCAAGCCCCGAATCGGGCTCTCTGTTCAGCCGGGAGCCTGCTTCCCCTTCTCTCTCTCTGCCTACTTGTGATCTCTATCTGTCAAATAAATAAATGAAATCATAAAAAAAAAAAAAAAAGATTTCACTCTTTGATACATTGTACTGGGACAACTCATCAAACTTCAAAGACACTGTGTCTATAATCTACATATGTTAAGCTTGTAAGAATCACTAAATTTACTTGAGAAAGTTTGTCAGCCAATTATACTTAGGAAGTTGAGAAAATATACTGTGTGTGATGGGTAATGCGATAGGAAACATTTAAAGGAGTTTATGTTTGTAAATGAGACCAAGGTTGATAAAAACCTCCTGAGAAGTAATTGCTAAAATTTGCTAGACCTATAATTAAAATAATGTTATTTAAGCTGAAATTAAGAGCTTAAGGATGAATTAGGTTTTTTCCTTTCACGTATAACTTTATTTTTTCTTAAGATTTTATTTATTATTTATTTGACAGACAGAGATCACAGGTAGGCAGAGAGGCAGGCAGAGAGAGAGAAGGGGAAGCAGGCTCCCCACTGAACAGAGAGCCCGATTTGGGGCTTGATCCCAGGACCCTGGGATCATGACCTGAGCCGAAGGCAGAGGCTTAACCCATTGAGCCATCCAGGTGCCCCTATGCATAACTTTAATAAATTGCATAGTAATTTTTAAAACCTAAGCAAACCCCCAAGTAATCTTCTCTGCACACAAAAACTACTATTTAAAATACCTTTTTGATTGAAACACAGTTGACACACAATGTGACATTAGCTTCAGGTTACAGCACAGCAATTTGACAAGTCTGTACGTCATGCCGTGCTCACTGCAAGTGTTAGCTCCCCTGTGTTACCCACAAAAACTACTTTTAAGGGCATCAAAAACTATTCACATTAATTATATATGTGCATATGGGTTTAAGGTTATTTAAGATAGTCTTTTTTTTTTTTTTTTTTTTAAATACACTTTGGACAGCCTCGCAATCGGGAGGGGAGCCTAAGAGCTCACCTGTGGCGAGAAAAGCACTAATGGAGAAAAGTGTAAGGCCCCCAAGCTGGGGCCGGAGGGGGGGGGTGGGCACGGGAGCTGTCATCAACAGTGGCCACAAAGCAAAAATATGCTCAGGGGCCATGCTAATCTTCCCTGTATCGTTCCAGTGTTTGTATACGCGCTGCTGAAGCGAACTGGAGACAGTCTTGTCACCTCTCATTTCTGTCTGTGTGATGCCAAGAGTAGGGCAAATTCACAGCAGGCCCTGGGGCCAACCTTCCAGCCCCCGTGAATTCACGTAGGAACTGGGCACGGGTCATGACTCTTCGGGCCCTACACACCCATCACCAGCTACAGGTCACTCGGAACCTGGAAGACAGAAGTGTCCTCAGCCCTTATGGGACTAAGGTTGTGGCTCAGAGTCCCCTAGAGGGACGTCGCGTGTTGATGTGAGAGGCAGCAGCATCCAGACATGTCCCAGAGTTGGGGGCTGGGGTTGTGCCAGGGCTCTCGCTCCCTCCGCGGCTCAGCACACAAAGATCAGGGGCACCTGGGTGGCTCAGTCGGTTAAGCGTCTGCCTTCAGCTCAAGTCATGATCTCAGGGTCCTGGGATTGAGCCCCCTGTCGGGCTCCCTGCTCAGCAAGAAGCCAGCTGCCCCCCTCCCTCTGCTTATGTGCTCTCATGCACACTTGCTCTCTCTCTCTCTCTGTCAAATGAATAAAATCTTAAAAAAAAAAAACTACATAATCAGGTTGACATAACTCTTGTCCTTTGGCTGTGGCCTGCCTGCTCACCTGAGTATGCCGCGTCACTGGAAAATCCGTCTCGCCAATGTCTGGGAGTCCCATGGGTGTCCCCAAGTCCTGGGGACCCTCTCCCCTCCCATGGGATCTGGGATGCTTGGCCGGTGTGGCACTTTCCCGGCACGTTCTCAGCTGTCCATGCATTTTGGAGGCAGAGCTCAATGAATCCATTAGAAGCATTCTTCCTATAATTAACCCCTAGAAGATTATATTTTCAGACAATCCCAGAACTGCCAAGTCACAGTAAGATTTTGATCTTTATTATCATTCTAAGGTCTCCCTCAGGACCCAGGGAAGGAGACAAGGGTGATGTGACACTAGAGTCCAGGCAGAACGGCTGGCCCTGGTGCGACACTTGTTGTCCCCGTGAGCAGAAGCTCCTGCGGCCAGGATGGGCAAGCACGCGGTCAGCCTCTGGGCTTCTCTGGCCCCGGTGCTCGCCCACTGTCCTCGCCTGGGCAGGGACCACACTGTTGGACAGAGCTGGTAGGATAGAATGAAAAGAAGCATCAGCCTCTTCCTTCACCCCCTCTCAGATGCAGCCTCCTGGCATCCACCTGTCCCGATGCCCAACCCCTCCTTGCCTCGAAAAAGGATCTGGGAAATTAACATCCCCGCAACAACAGAAAAGTATTTGAAAAAGTTTCCCAGCATAACAGGAAGAGCAGACAGAGGGTAAGTTTGCACAGAGCCGGCAGCACAGGGCTGGGGGATGAGGGAGAAGGCCCTTCTCATCTGTTCTGCATTCTCTAGAAGAGGGAGGGATCATCGGGGACCCCAGGGGCTCACAGGAGCCAGAATCATCCCTGATTTTATTTGTAATTGCTTAGGCATCTGTTCCCCCCAACCAAGGCCTTGACCCCTCCCCACAACAGCTCTGCTGACCTTGCTGGGGGTCACCAGCCTTGACAAGCCAGACTGTTATCCAAGAGAGAAACATCATTGTATTTGGGGTATCTTTGCACAGAAGCTTAACATTTGCCTAAACTAAGCTAACTAGCACAACAGGGGAATGGCTTCCTCCCCTTTGTCTACCTTTCTGTTGGAGGGTACCCGGGCTTGGAAATTCTAGAGAGAGCTCTTTCCACATCTACTTACAGCCTCAACCTCCCTGAATGTACATGGAGGAGGCTGGGCGGTGGCAGGTTTGAGAAGCAGCAACCACTTGGGCCTCGGAACCTTGCCAACAACCCAAGCTCACTGTGATGGGTCCTTTTTCCTCTTGCAATCAGTTTTCTCCTGGAGCTTCCTTGCTGTGCTCAGAACAAAGACTGAGCTCTCCTTTGTGGCTATAAGGTTTGCATGTGGGGTTGCCTTCCTCAAAAACCTCAGCCTTGGGGCACCTGGGTGGCTCAGTGAGTTAAGCCTCTGCCTTCGGCTCGGATCATGATCCCAGGGTCCTGGGATTGAGCCCCACATTGGGCTCTCTGCACAGTAGGGAGCCTGCTTCCTCCTCTTTCTCTGCCTGCCTCTCTGCCTATTTGTGATCTCTCTCTCTCTCTCTCTCTCTCTCTCTGTCTGTGTCAAATAAATAAATAAATAAATAAATCTTTTTAAAAACCAAAGAACAAAAAAACCCTCAGCCTCCCAACCACTCCACTCCAGCCCCACTGTCTTCCTTCTGTCCCTCAGATATGCTGAGCATGTCTCTACCTCAGGACCTTTGCACTTGCTGCTTCTTCTGCTGTACTTCTCCCAGATCTACGCAGCTGCCTCCTTTTCCTCATCAGGTCTCATCTCAGCTGTGGCTCCTCAAGGGGCCTGCCTTGTCGGCCCTAGCTGAGCACCCCATCCACACCCTCTGTTCCTCTCTACCACATGACTGAATTTAGTCTTTTTATGACACAACTATGGCCTGAAAAATCATCTCCTTGTCTTGTGTGTTCATTGTCTGTCTGGTACCCTCATAAGAATCTAAGCTTCTTGAAGGCAGGGGTCTGTCTGTCTTCTCTGCTACATCCCCCATGCGTAGGTGCTAGGCTCATGGTCGGTGCCCAGTAAGTAACAGCTGATTGACTGCCCAGTGTCAGGAAAGTCCCCGTCCTCAGAGAGCTCGGGCTTTACCAGGGATGACAAGGGACCAAACAGAACTCTCCGGTGTTGTGCAAACCCTCAAATGGGGGCCAGTTAAGACTGGCTCATTCCATCTGGGAGGCCAGATATGATTTCATATGGAAAGACTCCCCAGAACTGAGTTTTGAAAGATATGTGGATATTTCCCGGGTAAACCAAAGGTATAAAGGTATTAAAACAAAACAAAACAAAACAAAAAAAACAGGGATCATTCAGGAAACAACAAGCAGTTTGGTTACACCAAAGGAAGAGAGCAGAGACCCTCAGGAGGGGTCCCTCTCTCAAAAGAAAGAACTTGGGCTTCCTTCTAGACACAGCAATTGGCCACTATGAGGGTTTCTCCCTGTTGATATTTTGGCTCCTTCCCATGCTGAAGAGTCTTAAACAGAGGGATGACTTGGTCAGAACTGCACTTCCAAAAGATCCCTCTGCCAAAATTGGAGTTCCCTGTGTCCCTTGCCCAATTATGACCATATTCAGGCATATTTCCAAAAGACTCTACTGCCCTCTTTCTAAAAATAGTTAGTTTTTCTTCGGGGGCACAGAAGTTCGTGGCACAATCTTTCAGAAGGAACTATACATGTTTCCATTCCTTGAGACGCATGTTGTCACCTGACAGCATGTCTTCAGCTTTTTTGGGGGGGAGTCCAGTTTCGGAAGTTAAGTCACATCACATGACAGATCTCGTGGGGTAGCAGGAGGAGACGAAGCGTCTCTGATAGACTAAGACTTACGCTTCGTTCAGCTTAACTCCATGTCTTTCATCTTTGGAGAGAAACCCAGCATCTGCAATGGTGAGGAGATCATAGTACTAGTATCTGGCCGCTAAGACTGTTTTGAGCTTTAAGTTAGTTGATATAGTGTATCAAAGTGTTCGGTGTTCTCTCTGACCAACGCAGATTCAATTTCTAGAGATGACCCAATAAACTGAGTTTCAGTGGGAGAAAAACACGTAACTATATACGTTGTGTGTGCATGAGTGTGTCCGTTCCCCTTTAGCTATGAGCCAGCCTGGGGCTATCCATACTTCCACTCCCACTCTCACAGACCTACTATGTGTCCAATAGAGTTCCAGGTGCCATACATGTGTTATCTCATCATTCACACAATAAACCTGCAAGATAGGAATGATTACCCCCATTTTACAGATGAAGAACACTGAGGCACAGAGAGGTTGATAACTAAAAGTTGCACAGCTCAAACTGCACTTGTTTGGATCATCATCTCCCCTGCACCTCTATACCTACAGGACAAAAACCCCATTCTTTCTTTGTATTCGCAAAGCCCAACTCAGGGAGGGACTGGGATACCCAGTGTGTGTTTGCTGGGTCTGTATCCCTGTATATGTTATATGGTCAAAATTACTCTTGAAAGCCCTTTCTATGGTCTACTTATATATCCAAAAATTATTTATTGAACACCTACTATGTGCAGGGCCCTGACCAACACTGGAGATGAAGTCCCCGTGGAGTGACAGGTGCCCTCCTGGCACCTCCCTGTCCCCATGAAGCTTGGAGTGTAGTGAGGCACTAACTCGATGGTTAATATCCCATCAGGCAGTGTTAAAAGCCAGGAAGAAACAACGAGGTATCTAAGGGAATAAAGGGTGACAGGTACTACTTCAGATAAGGAGGTCAGAGCATACATTTCTGCAGAAGTGAAATTTGAACAGAGCTTGAAAGAGGTGAGGAAACAAGACGTGTGCCCATCAGGAGAAAATGTGAGTGTCCAGGCAGAGGGAGCAGCAAGTGTCGAGGTTCTGGGATGGGAATAAGCTTGGAGTTTGCAGAGCCCATAAGTGAAACAACATGGTGTTGTAGCTCAGCCCTGTACAGTGATATCTGCCAGCTACCTAGATCCCCCAGGGCATCCCCTTTGTCAAATCCTCACTCCCACCCCACCTAGGTGCTATGTACTTTTCCTTCCAACAGCCAGCACCTGTGCCTCTCCTTTTGACCCCCCCCCCCAGGACACTGAAGCCACTTTGCACACTGAGGTAGAAAGCAGGAAGGACCTGGGAATTGACAGGTGCCCTCCTGGCACCTCGCTGCAGCCTTTAACCAGTTCCTAGAGGGTGGGGACAAGTATGGAGGAGTGACTTTCATTCCAACACTCTCCTGCTGGATCAGTCTGGGCTAGCCACACTCTCAGGATGGTATCAGAGATCACCACTCTGTTCCCTGCTTGGCTTCTCTCCTTTCCCGTCCTGCTTCACCCACTCCCCTTAGCATCCTCATGGGAGCACATCCCTGCTAAGTCACTTGACTACCTGAAACAGACATACAATGGGTAATGTTGCAGAACATAGTCATAAATACATCTGCAGAACAGTTTCTGTTTTTTAAATCATGGCAACAAATACATAGATTTGGCTGTGTCGAGTTTTATGCACATAAGATGCTACCCCGTCTGTATTATATCCCCCAGTCCAGCCCTCCGGGTCCCAAACTGGGGGCAGCATTCAGGTCTGTGGCCTGTGGCTCTGAGCTCAAAGCACTGTCTTTTAATATCAGGAAGGGGAGGGTCCTGTCTGGAAAGTGAACTTGGATCAATCTTCAGAGAGAAAGAAGTTAAGATAGTCTTTTTTTTTTTTTTAAGATTTTATTTATTTACTTATTTGTCAGAGAGAGAGAGTGAGAACACAAGCAGGCAGAGGCAGAAAGAGAGCAGGCTCCCCGCCAAGCAAGGAGCCCAATGCGGGACTTGATCCCAGGACCCTCAGATCATGACCTGAGCCAAAGGCAGTGGTTTAACCAGCTGAGCCACCCAGGCTTAGCCCCAGTACTAAGATATTCTTTTCCAATTCTAAGGTTACTCAAAGCCTCAAGAGACGGTCTGAGCATATCAACCACACCCGGCTGGCATCCAAGCCTGTCACAAAACTCCTTCTCCATATCTGAGTATTTCCCTGCCCCAAGGGCAGGCAAATCCTTTCTAGCAAAGGCCTCACCCTCAGCCCTGGCAAAGCCCCAGGTTTCAACACATCCAATTGCTTCCTTTGTCTAGCAGACGTTTACCAAGGACCCGCTTAGCCAGCTGATCGAAGACACTAAGCCAGGTGCCCAGAATTCTGCAGGGGCCCAGATGGATAGAGCCTCTGACCCCAAAGATCCCATCAGCTTTGAGTGTGAGCTGTGCCCCAACTAGGAATGCCACTGTGATAAATTATTACGAGAATGGCCTGAGTTTACCTTTCAACGGACCTTGTCAGTTCTCCTATTCTGGGGTGTACTCTATTTCCCCATCCTTGAATTTGAAAACTTGCATAGAAAATTTATATATGGGGGGCCTGGGTGGCTCAGTGGGTTAAGCTTCCGCCTTCAGTTCAGGTCATGATCTCAGGGTCCTGGGATCGAGCCCCACCTTGGGCTCTCTGCTCAGCGGGGAGCCTGCTTCCCCCCTCTCTCTCTCTGCCTGCCTCTCTGCCTACTTGTGATCTCTCTGTCTGTCAAATAAATAAATAAAATCTTAAAAAAGAAAAGAAAAGAAAACTTCTGTATTCGTTTTCTATTGCTCTGTAACAAATTACTGCCACAAACTTAGTGGCTTAAAACAACACTCATGTGCCATTTCAGTCTCTGTGGATCAGAAGTCCAGAACACCTCCACTGGATCATCTGCTTCGGGTCTCCGGCTGCAGTAGGGGTGTTGGCCGGGGCTGTGTTCTCACCTGAATGCGGAGATCCTCCTCCAGGCTCACTGGTTGTTAATAGAATTCAGGTCCTCCAGATTGTACAACTGGGGCTCTCGAGGCCAGGAAGCCACCCACTGTTTCTGCCATGTGGTCCTTTCCATGGCAGTTTGCCTCCAGAAGGTTACTGCTGCTTCAAACCTCTCCCCTCAGCAAACACCTGGATCCTCTTTTATTCACTTTTTTTTTTTTAAAGGATTTTATTTATTTGACAGAGGGAGAGACAGCGAGAGAAGGAACACAAGCAGGGGGAGCGGAAGAGGGAGAAGCAAGGCGTTCCTGGAATCTCTTTTAAACTGCTCTCCTGAGTGCCTGTGTGTCTTAGTGGGTTAAATGTCTGCCTTGGGCTCAGGTCATGATCCCGGGGTCCTGGGATCGGGTCCCGCATCTGGCTCCCTGCTCAACGGAGAGCCTGCTTCTCCCTCTCCCTCTCCCTGCTGCTCTGCCTACTTGTGCTCTCTATCTCTCTGTCAAATAAATAAAATCTTTAAAAAAGAAAGAAAGAAAGACTGACTTGGTTTTCTTCCTGGGCTCCTGGCACAAAGCTCCTAAAACCTTGGTAATTTCCTGAGTGATGGGATGAGAGAGGGTCTTGTGTTAATTCGGTCGTTAGGTCCCTTCAGCCACACCTGAGTTAATGCTAAAGAAGTGATGCTTGGTGCCCCGCCCCTGGGTAGCTTCAGG